>NW_027466094.1:287500-420000 GCF_046127955.1 Nelusetta ayraudi
TCCACACCCGTTTATTCACATTCTAACAGGGAGGGAGGGCATGTTGTTGTAGTTGTTGTTACTGTGGTCAAGTGAGCCGCCGTTCGTCCTAGCGCAGTCAAGCCAGCCGCTTCTACATTTTCATTGCGCCCGTGTTGCTGTACTTACTGCGAGAGTCCACTGAGAAAGTCAGCGCTTAGTTCAATGGCAAGCGCGTTAACTTCCGGTTTTAAAATTAAGTATCTCTCTCTCTCGCTCTCTCTCTCTCTCTCTCTCTCTCTCTCTCTCTCTCTCTCAGATTTTTTTTGTTTTGTTTCAATTTTTACTGTTCAATAACATCAAATTGATCCATAGGTTCTGACAATGAGTTGTACAGTTGACCTGAGGAACACCATGACTACATCCTCAGTTATTTTCAAAGATTTTTACTGTAGCATTTTGGAGATATTAAGCCTCAAAGTTGTTGTTCTTTAGCTTTTCAAACAGGCAAAAACAACCTTGTATTCCATTTTTACTGTATAATAAAATACAATTGCTCCATAAGTTCTGACAATGGTTGGTACAGTTGACGGGTGGTGTTATCCCTCTTTTTTTGGTTTTAGTTTGCTGTGTCGTCGCCACCCAATTTTGACTGCCCACTGGGATGTGCACGTGTGATTGGGGTGACTCCCTTGGGCTTCCGTCCCCATCCAACCTGCTCCGCTATATCTCGGTGGCCTCAGCCCTGAACACCATCATCACATCCCGTGAGTCGTCTTCTTTCTGTTGCCCCCCCCCCCCCCCCCCCCCGTGTGGTGTCAGCTTGTCCTGCTTTTGTTTAACCCGTTTCTCCCCCCTTATTTGAATCGTTGGCCTCCTTTATTTTGAAGATCCTTTCCCTTTTTTTTGAGTTTGATGTTGAAGTTGATTCGCTCATTTGCTTTGATATTTATGGTTTAAGTTTCCCCCCTTGTTCGTACATTGTTTGTGTTGAACGGTGCTTCCCCCTCCCCCCCTGTGTCTTTTTGGTTTTGGTACTTTACTTATAAATTTGTTTTCCTTTTTCTGAGTTTTAGTTAATTTAAATTCGTAACTGCCTGGATTCCTTCCTGTCTAGATGCATTTCCTTCAATTATAATAAAGCCTGTTTTTTTTGCAAACCACGTCTCAGCTCATTTGTTCACGAAAACTGTGTGCTTTTCATTATTTTATTTCCTCAACAAACAACTTGAGGTGGCGTTGTCGTCCATATCCTTACCCCTTAACAATAACCCCCTTGCATTCTGTAAACTCATCAACATCATCATCTTCCCCTCCCCCACACTGCTCCTTTCTGTTGCCACACTTACGTCGCCACCGCTGACCCTCAGACAGCAGGAGTGCGTGCGTGCGTGCGTGCGTGCGTGCGTGCGTGCGTGTGTGTGTGTGTGTGTGTGTGTGTGTGTGTGTATTTCAGTACATGTGACAGATTTTAGGGAACTTTTAGTAACCAACTGTTTATCTTTTCTTTTGTAGTCGCTGAGAGCTGTTGGTGGTGGCGGTGTCCCGGGTGGTGGGCCCCTTCGAGTACTGTGACCCGGGATTGTGGTTGTTTTCTTCTTTTTTTTTGCACTTCACTTTCTTTGCAGGTGTGTCACGTGTGAGTGGGGTGTTCCTTGTTTTCTTTGGTTCCTCCCCCGTTTGGCCCCCTCATCGGTAAGCCTCAGTTTCTACACCAAGAATAAGGAGCTCAGTAGCTCCGTTTTAAGTGTTGGTCTGTTTGTTCCTTTTATTTTTAAATGTTGAATAAAAGTTGGTTTGATATTTTAAACATTCTGAACCACGTCTCCTACTCCTTCCTCGTAGAACTTACCTGTGTGCCTAATTATTACTTTTGTGTTTAGTAGAACTCCCTGGGTGAAATTCCCAGGGTGGCGTTGTCGGTTCCTTTTCATTTTGTTAAATTCCCAATATTAAATCTTGCTTTATCAGATAGCCATAACCACTCTCATCGCGACAGGATATTTGAGTCAACTGAGTCAAACTGTCATGTCTACTTCCCAGTCTCAATAAAAATGTTCACTACTGCTTTGTGCGAGCTTCTTAAATGGAGGTTTGTCGGGGTTTTTCCCTTTTTAGAAGCAAGCCACATATTTTGTGTCTTTCCACCACAAGACATTGGCTTTTGTCACTCTCTTCGTCGTATTGGGAAAAAGTGGCATATCGGACTTTCCCGCCGCGAGTCGCTCGTCAACATACTGCTGTGAAAGAGGGGTGACGTCACAGAACGCGACGTGCATTTAGGTGCTGCTGCGTAAAACTAAAAGATTTTCCTGGGCAAATATTCATTTGACAGACGTAAACAAAGTGAAATATGACTTCAATTTAAGTTTGTTTTAGTTTGTTTTTATAAACACACAAAAAAGTTTGAGTTAGTTATCGTTTTTGAAAAAAGTTCCTGACTTCTACTTTAGAGATATTGATGACGAGTTGTTGTATATAAACGGTGTGACTATGTGGTTCGGCAAGCGGTGGTGCTGTCTGTACATAGCTTAGCAAACGGCTAGCGCTAGCACCCCCTTTCAATGCCAGAGTGAAAAGATCCACACGGAGTGTTATGACCCACGGGTGGGTCGAGGTGCCTCTATGTTTGTGTCTGTGTCTGTGTCTGTGTGTGTGTGTGTGTGTGTGAGAGAGAGAGAGTGGATGACGCCTTGCAGGTGCGGTCCTGGATGTCGGCTGCTGATTGGACGCGCCACGGCTGAGAAGGAGGAGCAGTCGAGCCAGCCTGACGGTCGTCCCTCCTCCGCTCCCAACTCTGCAGTTAGTCACTTCTGAAATGGTGTTAGAGCACGCAGCCGTAGGTAGTGATGGCCGAGCGAGGCTTTGTTGAAGCTTCTCGACACTTTCACGTTTCAAAAAATGGTTCATTCCTCGAGGCTTCAATGACACAGTGCTCGAGGAGGTCATCTAGTGCTCAATAAAATGAAGTGCAATGGAAACGTGTTCATTGTTTCATAGGTTGTTTGGGATTTGATTCGCCATGCATTCTTGTTGGACAACACTACATGCTTGTATGGTTCAATGCTGACACAATAAAATAAAAATGAAAAATAAAGACAATGTCTCTTTTTTGGCACGACTGATTGTAGTAGACTATAGCTCTTATACTTAGCCTGACAGTTTGTGCAATGAATTATATTATATCCTAAAACAAGACTAAATAGCCCATAGTTTCAAAATATGTTCAATAGTAAGTGTTCAGTGGGTCAGATGTCAAATGTGATCTATTTAAAATGTAGAATAGATGAGCTAAATAACACATATATAATACACATTGATGGGAATTGAACCGTCGCCTTAGTCTTGCAAGTCCAAGATTGTCATAATGTACCACAAACCCAAATCACACTCCCTTTTTTCATCGAAGCTGTTTGAGTAGCGTTAGCACACCGTGATTCCTCATCAACTACAGGCCTACACTTCAAATAATTATGAGAAAAATCCAACGTAAAGAGAGCACTTCCATTAGGAAATAGTCAACATGAAATTTCGTCTTCTACTGACACCTGCTGGTCAAATTGAATAGTTGCAAATATTGTGAACAAGTCAACAACAAGTGAACAACATCTAATTCTAATCCTAAACAATATGGCCATTCGAAGTGAAGTATTAAGACAATTAATCAGGTTTGTACTGCTTGATTGAACACATTCATCCCGTTCCAGTGCACTAAAACCCACTTCCCTTCAGGACCGTGTCAGCGAAGCCAAAACTTCCTTGATTGACGCTGTTTCCCAGCATGCAATGCGAGCTAGCGATTCACAATACTATTTCATCACAAACATGGATGTAAAAAATAAAAAGGGAAAAAGGGAAAAATGAAACTTCAGGAACACCAACCATTGCAATACAAGCAGAACTGGGCCGAAGTTTTATATTATGTACACCATAATACAGCCTTCTGGTGGACAAGCCATACTATTTAACCCGTGTCCTCCTATGGCACTTCCGTGGGTGGAAGCACATGGAAGAGGTCACGTGCTGGTTGTGCGTCACCGCTCGGGGCCCTTGCAGGTGGTCTGCATAGCGTCTGATTCAGGTGAGTAAGTTTGCTGGCGAAAATAATGCACTACATGTGTATGTCACACTTTTCTTTTGTTTTGTATGAGCATTTAAAAAAAAACAACAACATACTAATAATATGGATATTGACCATGTATGTTTTGGAGTTCAATGACAGAGGTTAATTAATATATATATATATATATGTATATATATAGTCAGCTGCTTTCGGTTGAGATATTAAATCTATTGTGATATGGAACGATAGTTCATAATGTACGTGTTACTTGCTTTGCAGATAAGCTGTACCCTATTTCTTGTGCTCCTGGTTATTTTAAAAGGCAGACAAGAACGTTGTTTGCTGTTGGAGGGCTACAACAACACTTTGATGCTACGCTTTGTGCTGTCGCTACGGACCCCAAACTCTCGTTCTTGTTGGATTCGGGTTCTGCGCAGACTGGTGGGAGAGTTTGTGTACAGGTTTTGCAAAGGAACGGTGTCTTCAGTTATACACACGCTCATTAAAGTGCCGACCGTGGAGGAAGCTGGTGCCGCTGCACGCCGTTTCCAGCAGAATAACAGCAAAATTACCAAAATAAAAAATCAGGAAAACATGTCTTTGCTGTGCTTTTATTTACAAAGTTAAAATTCTTCTAACTTATAAAAAATGTGAACGAAAAGGTAGAAATATAAATACGAAGGAATACGTATTTGTTCAGGGGTGCGCAAAGCCGGAGCCCTGCATTTGCTGCGCTACCCTTTTTGAAAAGGTCTCCGTTGCGCGTTATTTTAATATGTCCATCTCTTTTAAAAGAGAAAGCATCGCCCCGGTCTCATCCTCTCTCCAAATGTCAACATTCTTATTCGCGTTTGCCAGGTTGTTTCGCGCCGTCTGTTTTGTTAGACGACGTAGTTGTGCGGTCATGAGTTGCGAGAGCGAGGCGTGGCGCATGCGCACTCGCATTGTCCAGTTAATAGTCCGATTAAGGCGTATACATGGCAGAGAAATTCGAATTCCAATCGCATTATCTGGGTGTCTCAATCGGAGTTCTCCGATTCCAATCAGAGTTCTTAAACTCCAATCATAATCGGAGTAAGGTGTTTACACGCACGTGAGTTCTCCGATCATAATCGGACTAAGGCAATAATTCGATTTTCTCTAGTGCCATGTAAACGCACTGAATGTAGTGGTTCAGACCAGACGTGAACAGGCGCGCGGCTCGTGCCATTCATTTCAATGGAAGTGGAAGCGCCGCGAAGCGGAGCGCCGACGAATTTCGCGAGCGAGGCTCCAACTGGTTCACACCAGACGCGAACAGCTCCGCGACGGTCGACAAGCGCTTCTGCTCAGCTGCAGTCTTTTTTTCACTCCCACTTGAGCTTCTTTTTTTTTTTTTTCGCCCCCCCTCGCCCCGTAGCCAGCCTGCTCCGTAGCTTACTTTCGTGTGTGTGCGTGTGTGTGTGTGTGTGTGTGTGTGTGTGTGTGTGTGTGTGTGTGTGTGTGTGTGTGAATAAATAGAAACACACACTCAGGTGTCCATCTCAAGACAAGACCTCTTTCATAATGATCATTGACCGGCATCTCTAGGATCAAACAGACGTATTTTGATCAAGTCTTCCTCTGTGTGTGTGTGTGTGTGTGTGTGTGTGTGTGTGTGTGTGTGTGTGTGTGTGTGTGTGTGTGTGTTAATCTCTCTCGCACTCTGATACAATGTACTGACAAATATAACATACAAATATGATATATGATCGAATTTATCATTCGGTTTTTATTTTTGAAATTAGTTTATTTTGAAAATTCACCGGATTTTCTCGTTTTTATTGAGCGACTTCCTGTACTGTAGACGAGGATCGCTCGCGGCTCGCGCACGAAATAGAGCAGACGCCGAAACAACAAATGCATGCCGCGAGCCGCGCAACCACCACATTGATTAACGTGGGCGCCGAATGGAAGCGCTCGGCGGCGCTTCGCTTCCACGTCCAGTGAACTGACGTTAAATGCATGGCGCGATCCGCGAGGGGAGCCGCGCGCCTGTTCGCGTCTGGTGTGAACTACTACATTGATTAACATGGGCGCCGAATGGAAGCGCTCGGCGCTTCATGGCGCTTCCCCGTCCAGTGTGAACCGGGCGTTACGTTGCTCGGAAAAATGTGTCGCCTGAGCCTCCGCCCCCTCTATGCCCATTGGCGGAGGGAGGGCTCATTGTAAAAAAAAAAAAAAAAAATTGGTGTTCCTTCGGCGCGCCTGGGAAACTCTGAAATTATGAATAACTTAAGCTCGTTTTTGTCCCATTTGCCTGCATCAGCCCGTCATGATATTGTTAAATTAATTGAGAGCCACCCACGATTGTTTTCTGACCACCCCCGCCGTACGTCAGTTTTGCACCATGACATAGAAGTAGAGGGACATGCCACAACTAAGCAAGCACGCACACAGAGTCAATTCTGGAACGTTAAAAAAGAAGCTTTGGCTCTCCTTCTGACAGTGCTCATTTTGATGTTAATTTGTGGTCAGGTTTTTACAGACTATAATGCCCTCGTAGATGCGGTGGTTTCCGCTCCTGCAAGACTTCAATCTCCAGATTTGCCACAGGAAGGGGGGTTGATAATGTGTTGGCAGATGCATTATCATGTGGACTAGCTGCGGAATTCTTATTTCGGGGGAACTGAGCTGTTTTTCTTGTTTAGTTTTGTTTGTAGGTATGTTAATAGGGTTTAGTTCTTAAGAGAGGGGATGTTATGACCCACAGGTGGGTCTAGGTGCCTCTATCTTTGTGTCTGTGTGTGTGTGTGAGAGAGTGGATGACGCCTTGCAGGTGCGGTCCTGGATGTCGGCTGCTGATTGGACGCGCCACGGCTGAGAAGGAGGAGCAGTCGAGCCAGCCTGACGGTCATCCCTCCTCCGCTCCCAACTCTGTAGTTCGTCACTTCTGAAATGGTGTTAGAGCACGCAGCCGTAGGGGTGGGCTGCCATTTTCTTTGTCCCCTCTTTTCTCCTGTTTATTAAGTATGTAGGGAGGTTAGCCTTTCTGTATTTGGGTTCTCTTTCTTTCTTTAGTTAGTTCTTAAGGCGAGCTAGTTGGAGTTTGGTTTATTATTTTGGCCTGGGCCCACCCTGAAGCCTTTGCTGCCCACCGGTTAAGTTGTTTTGTTTATTTCATTTACTGATTTATAAAATGTTTTTTGTTGAAACTGCCAACTGCAATGAAAAATTAATGAGGCTTGGGAGTGGGGGAAGGTGTCCCACATGTTGCGTCTCGGTCCCCCGAGACGGGACGTAACACGGAGTTTTCTCGCAGTGACAGCAGGTTGAGCTCCTACCGTGTTAGAGGTGACGTCGTCACGTTAGCCTGTTCCATCCCTGCTAAATTCTTTAAAGAACTACCGTAAGTAAACTTTTAAATTATAATACACTCTACACTAATTGTAATTTCCTGCCCGTGGTTCTATATTGCAACAGTTGACGGCTCATATCAGCAGATAAGCAGCAACAATCTGGGCATTGCGGGTGATTCATAAATATGTAATTTCTTATTAATTAACCCATAAGTGTTGTACACCAGTGTGACACCAAATGCTTGTTGCTGACAGCAGTGAAGAAATGACACTCTAGTGGTTCTGCACATTAGTATAAATAGAGTGATTCTCTATCATTACATCACAGGACGGCGGCACTCTGACAGATTCCATGAACCTGGACACTGATGATCCAGACTCCGGTCCAGATGACACAACTGGCCACAGTGGAAACGGGTCAGAGCATGGACTGGCTGCTGAAAGGATACAGGTAGGTGGCGCTGTCATCCCAAGTTGTGTGGTGTGGAGGATCAGGGCCAAAGTTCCAGATGCTCACAGATGTGACTGTGGATTCAGGAGGAGTGTTTGAAGGCTGGACTCCCAACAGTGATTGGCTGCTGAGGACCTCTCAATCACAATCAGGTTTTTTAGTGGCTGTGAGATTGAAAGTGAGTGAACATCATTAAATAAAGAGATCCTGCAGGGTCCCAATTTGACAAGTACACTGCTAGGTGTGCTGCTTCGTTTTCGCCAAGGCCCTGTAGCATTCATGACTGACATTGAGGGAACGTTTCATCAAGTAAGAGTTTCCAACCAGGATGTAAACCTCTTACGCTTCCTCTGGTGGCCAGATGGGGACATTACAAAGGACCTACAAGAGCACAGGATGCTGGTCCACATCTTTGGGGCAGTGTCATCCCCAAGCTGTGCTTCATTCGCCCTGCTGAAAGCAGCTGACGACAATCAGCATGACTTCCCAGCCGAGGTTATAAACACTGTTGGTCAAAATTTCTACGTGGATGATTGTCTAAAGGCCGTCAGCACGGCGGAACAAGCAATACATCTGTACCAGCAGCTAACAGACCTGTGCGGTAGAGGTGGATTTAAGCTCAATAAGTGGGTGAGCAAGCATCGCTCGGTGCTGGCCGCCATTCCTGAAGAGCAGAGAGCTAAAGAGGTAAAAACACTTAACCTTGACAGAGACCAGCTCCCTATGGAGAGGGCCCTTGGAGCTCAGTGGGATGTACAGCAAGATACATTCACATTCAGCATCAGAACAAAGCTGGGATGGGATGAGGAAATCCCTCAGGTCATGGTACATCCCATATATAGTTTTTCAAGCGCCAAACTACAACAAAGGAACTCATCTATAACAAATCTACAACCTTGTTTTAATTCTGATTAATAAACTAAAGCTTATTCGATTATCATTATGTTGTTTTTTTTAAACGCTCATACAAAACAAAAAAAGTGGAGGGAGAGTAGTCTGAATCGGGTTCTGGAGCATTGCTCTACCTCATCCATCGCACTCATGAGCGTCACATCCACTTGTAGTGCATCATTTCCGCCAGCAAGCTTCTCCTGTTAGACCTTCCCCGAGGTGGTTGGTGGGGTGACGAGCACCCAGCACGTGACCTCTACGACGAGTTTCTACCCACGGAAGTGCCATAGGAAGACACGGATTAAATAGTATGGCTTGTCCACCAGAAGGCTGTATTATGGTGTACATAATATAAAACTTCGGCCCAGTTCTGCTTGTATTGCAATGGTTGGTGTTCCTGAAGTTTCATTTTTCGTCCCTTTTTATTTTTTACATCCATGTTTGTGATGAAATAGTATTGTGAATCGCTAGCTGGCATTGCATGCTGGGACACAACGTCACTCAAGGAAGTTTTGGCTTCGCTGACACGGTCCTGAAGGGAAGTGGGTTTTAGTGCACTGGAACGGGATGAATGTGTTCAATCAAGCAGTACAAACCTGATTAATTGTCTTAATACTTCACTTGGAATGGCCATATTGTTTAGGATTAGAATTAGATGACAACTTCTTCACAATATTTGCAACTATTCAATTTGACCAGCAGGTGTCAGTAGAAGACGAAATTTCATGTTGACTATTTCCTAATGGAAGTGCTCTCTTTACGTTGGATTTTTCTCATAATTATTTGAAGTGTAGGCCTGTATCTGCACACAATTTGGAATTCGTCCCAGCGCCCTGAGCTGTAAATTTGGACGGTGTAAAATGAAAATGGCCATCTGCAGCAGAATGAAAGTGAGATTGCATTGTCCAGGTAGGAGGACAGCAGTCAGTCATGTTTCACCTCCAGTCAACACGCAGTGGTTCACATGAAGGTCCAAGAGGCCTACAGACCTACACTGAGTCTGGACGTGGCAGTACAGTTGGATCATTGTCTTTGTTGTGTTGTTTGGTCATTGTGATCCAATGTAATGTGAGAGAAGGACGAGTGCAGTTATATTGGAGTGAGTTATTTAGAGTGTAATAGAAGTTATAATGCAGAGTCTGTTTTTATGAAATGTTCTATCACCTGGCATCCATCCATCCATCCATCCATCCATCCATCTTCTACTGCCGTATCCGGAGTCAGGTCTCGGGGGCAGCAGCCTCAGCAGAGACCCCCAGACTTCCCTGGACCCAGTCACCTCCTCCAGCTCCTCCAGTGGGACCCCAAGGCTTCCCGGTCCAGCCCAGAGACCTGGTCAGCACCACTCTGACTCCCTGAGTCCCTGCTGCTCAGGTGAGGCTTCAAAGATCTGGCTGCACCTGATTGGACGGTCGTGGAGGATCTCCTTGGTCTTCTTGGTCTTCTTGGTCTCCAGCTGTTTGACCTCATGCTCTCTGTTGACCTCCTCACTCAGTCCCTCAGTGATGTAGAGCTCAGTGTAGATGCTGTTGAGGAGAGTTTGACTTCCTGCTTCTTCACCTTCAGTCACACGTTCACATTTCCTCTCCAGACTGATCTTCTGCTGCTGTAGAAGCTCCTGCAGACCACCAACCTCTGGAGCTGAGAGAAGGTTGGAGAAGAAAACATCAGTGTGACAGTGTGAGCATCATTTTCTGTCCACGACTTGAAGCTGAAAGCATCCAAACTCCATTTTTCAGCTGCTGTTGTCTGACTGTTTGCTCTAAATGTCCTCCAGTGGATCTTCTCACTGGAGGTCCTGACCACGGTTATAATAGTTAACGAAAACGAACAAAATAACGAAAACTTCAATTGAAAAAAACAATTGTCACGTTCCCAGGGGTTAGGATTTTGGTACCTGCCCCATTGGGCTTCGAAGCGAGCAGAGCTGAGACCATAAGGGTGACGTAGCAACGTTCAGGACACTGATTGGCCAAAGGCAGTCTTTCACGAAAGACCAAAACCGCCATTTTTAAATGCCTCGCGTGTGGATTTTTACATTAACACGTATTAAAAACTGAAAAGCTTATGAAACTGTACCATGGGTGAACAAAGAACTACAGACCTTTCTGTTCTCTGTGGCCGAAGAAAAAGCACAATGCAGACAGTTGTGCAGAAAGTTTAGTGTTAGCTAAAATATCGGGCATACAGACGTACTTATTATGTATACATTTCTTTCCATTGTAACAGGTGCTACAAGATCTGCAATCCATTACCTAGAATTGGTTTTCCTTAAACTGATGTACAGGATTACTAATCTGACTTTGATGGGCAAATTTGACAACAGAATACAATTATGAAGCACTAAAACACAGGACCACAAAACAATTAAATGCATCTTGAAATAATGATATGCTTTGTTAAATGAAATAAAATGGCATTTTCAACTAAGCAATAAAATAGTCGGTGGTGCAATGGTTAGCGCTGCCGCCTCACAGCAAGAAGGTCGTGGGTTCGATTCCGGGGCCTGGACCTGGGACCTTTCTGTGTGGAGTTTGCATGTTCTCCCTGTGTCTGCGTGGGTTCTCTCCGGGTTCTCCGGCTTCCTCCCACACTCCAAAAACATGCACGTGAGGTCAATTGAACGTTCTAAATTGTCCGTAGGTGTGCATGTGAGTGTGAATGGTTGTTTGTCTCTATGTGGCCCTGCGATGAACTGGCGACTTGTCCAGGGTGTCACCCTGCCTTCGCCCTAAGACAGCTGGGATAGGCTCCAGCAGACCCCCGTGACCCTGAATAGGAATAAGCGGGTATAGGAGATGAATGAATGAAATCTTTATTGAATGAATGACACATTTTATTTCACTCGTGGTTTATGTAATTATTATTTTTTGCTCCATAGCTTTCATGATTCAGCATTACATGTTAAGCGTGATGAATTGCATGAAAAGAGAGAGCACTCGCTGATAAATTAACATGGTGTGCTGTTTAATTCCATGAGGACGACAAAATATTTGCAAATTTGTGTTAGCGACACACACACGGACGTACGTACGTAAAAACGTCAGCGGTATAAAAGTGCCTTACAGTCATTTCATTAATCATTCTTACCGAAATAACGTGGGTCCTTTGCACCCTTTGCCTGTTGATCGGGTGACACAGTTAATTGCAGCACAGGTCGGCATTTTCTCGAACACTGTAGAGAAGCCAAAAGTTGACCGGTCGACAGGTGCAAGAGAAAGGGAGGAACTTTCAAGATCGTTCAGTTTTTATTTTTTATTTTTTAGTTCTGATGAAATAAATAGACCAATCATTTCATTACTTTGTCTGCTTTCCAAAGAGGTTATTAATTAAAAAAAATATGTGTGGCAGTGCTGTTATGGTCCATAGAGAGTTGCTTCAAAGAATTATTATTTATTATTCAGTTCATTGCTCACTTGTTTAATACACAAATAATAGTATATTATTATAATAATACTATTTTATATTATTATTATTATTATTATTATTGTTAATAATAATAATAATAATAATAATAATAATAATAATAATAATAATAATAATAATAATCATCATCATCATCATCATCATCATCATTATTATTTATAAAATTTCCAAACAACAATCGTCAGTTGTTCCGTAAAAAATACATTGATTTCCATGTTGAATTTTGTACGGTTCGTGAGCGTGCACGTCTGTCAGTGACGGTCTCCACACTGACACAACTGCGCATGCTCTATTAGCTCATCAATGCGGAAGTCAAAAAGTTTTTGGGAGCCATGCGCTGGGTGAGCAACTTCATTGAAATGAATGGGACGCCATCTGGGGGCTTGCCGCACTGTCACGCAGTTAGTGACGTGAAGGGCAGGCGACGCCGACAGTTATGACGTGAATGATTGACAGCTACCATTCGTTCCCGTTTGCAAGAGGATTAAAAACAAAAACCGTAATGGCATCAAAAAGGAGTTATCCCAGCGGTGCGGAAAAACGGAAGGAAAAGAAAACCGATCAAGAAAAACTTGCAAAGGAGAAAGGTAAGTTATTTGTTTGTGATGTGGGCTGGAGAGGTGGAGGGGAAACGCTGTTGTCCCCCCCCCCCCCCCCCCCCAAAGTTTGTTTATTTGTCCTGCTAGCCAGCTAGCTAGCTAGCGTCGGATAAATGTTAGCTGGCTGGCTAATATTTGTTCGTCATGAATCAGCGTTTTTGTTTGTTTTATGAAAGTTGACCATATCCTGCCATGTTGGCCTATCCTGCCATGTTGGCCTATCCTGCCATGGGAATGAGTGATTGACTCCACACCCGTTTATTCACATTCTAACAGGGAGGGAGGGCATGTTGTTGTCGTTGTTGTTGTCGTCAGTCCCCTGTTATTGTTCAGTGGAAGTTGTCTCTCACACATTTGACTCTTAATGTTATTTTAGCCTTAACTTAGGATGAATTTACTGAGTTTGTATTTTGTAGGCCCTTCATTAGAAATGTGCTACTGTTTTATAATTCAAAGAAATATTTTATGGAAATACTTTATTTGGCATGGTGTTGACTATTTTAGACTGTTGTGGCAGTGGGTCATTTATCTTAGTTTTATTACTTTAACTAGTACAGTGTGTAAAGTAATGCCAAAAACTTTTAAAAATGACAGTTTTGTAATTGGGTAAAAGCTTTAAAGGGACACTGCAACCATAATGTTTAATTTAAAAACAAATGAATTTTTAATTTTCCTATATTACTGCAACATCACTGTAATAATAAAATAGGAAAATGCGCTTCTGATCTATTTTGCTTGATGATCTAATGAGCTTTGTCTCTGCAGGAGCAATTCTAAAATATGTTGGCGCTCCAGACATTGAGCCAGAGGGATCTCCCGAACATCCTGAACAGGAAACTACCTGGACCAACACGTTCCTCAGAACCTCCTTCTGTCCAGGTGAATAATGTGTGTTATTCTTAGTAGCTAAGCTGATAAGTGTGGTTCAAAAAGCACTTTAATTAATTAATTGAATTAATTAACTATGTGGCAGGTGGGTTTGCCAACACCTTCGCGTCATCAATCACACCTGCGCCGGAGTGCAATCTTTGCGTCCCTCAGTGCGTTTACATGGTACTAGAGAAATTTGAATTATTGCCTTAGTCCGATTATGATCGGAGTTTGAGAACTCCGATTGGAATCGGAGAACTCCGATTGAGACACCCAGATAATGCGATTGGAATTCTAATTTCTCGGCCATGTATACGCCTTAGTCGGACTATTAACTGGACAACGTAAGTGCGCACGCGCCACCGCACAACTACGTCGTCTAACAAAACAGACGGCGCGAAACAACCAGCAAACGCGAATAAGAATGTTGACATTTGGAGAGAGGATGAGACCGGGGCGATGCTTTCTCTTCTAAAAGAGATGGACATATTAAAATTACACACAACAGAGACCTTTTTTAAAAGGGTAGCGCAGCAAATGCAGGGCTCCGGCTTTGCGCAGCCCTGAACAAATACGTATTCGTTCGTATTTATATTTCTACCTTTTCGTTCACATTTTTTGTAAGTTAGAAGAATTTCAACTTTGTAAATAAAAGCACAGCAAAGAGATGTTTTTCTGATTTGTTTTCATTTCGATAATTTCGCTGTTATTCTGCTGGAAACGGCGTGCAGCGGCACCAGCTTCCTCCACGGTCGGCGCTTTAATGAGCGTGTGTATAACTGAAGACACCGTTCCTTTGCAAAACCTGTACACAAACTCTCCCACCAGTCTGCGCAGAACCCGCATCCAACAAGAACGAGAGTTTGGGGTCCGTAGCGACGGCACAAAGCGTAGCATCGAATACATTGTGTTGTTGTAGCCCTCCAACAGCAAACAACGTTCTTGTCTCATGGTTATCTTTTCAGATAACCATGAGCACAAGAAATAGGGTACAGCTTATCTGCAAAGTAAGTAACACGTACATTATGAACTGTCATTCTATATCATAATGATGTAATATGTCAACCGAAAGCAGCTGACCAGCTGAAAAGGCTCACTCCACCCCCTCCTGTTTCGAGGAGGACACGTTCCCGTCAGTAATTCAAATTTCTCAGCTGCATGTATAGGGGGACAAGGTGAGAACTCCGATTGGATTAAGATTCCATTAAGCTCTTCCTGCAACTCCCCAGGTGGCATTGTCAGGCACCCCGCCCCCCCCCCCCCCAATTTTCCTTTATACCCACCATCTGAATTGTCTCCACCTCCGCCAGACCCTCCCCCTCGCCACATCTCGTCTTTTTTTGATAGGCTGCCCTCGCTATTAACCTCCCTCTCATCACAGCTTTAATTGTGTCCCACAGTATGGTAGTGTCTACTGGACTATCTATGTTCTCCTCCATAGAGCATTTAATCTCTTTCTTAACCTCCTCCAGTGTTTTTGGATTATTTAGCATACCCACATTTAATCTCCAAAGTGTGTTTTTCTTCCTCTTATTTAGACAAATAATAAGGTAATTAATACTGTGTCAGTACAAGTCAGTCGTTCCCATTTTACATTCCTCTATTCTGTATCTGTCTGTAATGTTAATAAAAAAAAATAGTCCTCTGTAACGGGTGGAGGTCCCTCAAACATCAAACATCCCGAGTTCGGCTAGAGAGACGTTGACAAGTTTCGACAGGCGGGTCTGACTTCTGTTGCCATTAGTTGTGTCGAGTTTAGCTTTTAAATCATGTTGATTTAGCTCTTGTTGAGAGAGATGTGTTTCCTGTAGATCAGGCATGGCCAAACTACGGCGTGTCTCTGCCCGGCCCGCGTGAAGGCAGTCAAAAATCTAACCTAACTTAGAAATGACACTTGAACCTGCAATGAGGATTTTAGTCGTTCTAAATGAGTCCAACGTTAGAAAAAAAGGAGCGACCCGGACTTCCCACAGTCTCTTTTCTATTAACATGGGAATTCAATTTTAATAATTTGTCAACTAAAAACACCGGTCATACTAGAACATCCCTACCAGCTTTCTTCCCTGTATTCTCTGAATTTAATCAAAGAATCTTTGAAACTCTTGTAGCTTTTCTCTGGCTCGTGTCGCTGCTGATGCGTAGCCCCTCCAGGATCCCTCCTTGCACTGCCACTCCGTCGTAGTGCGGGGCACCGAGTGCCGCAGGCCCCTCCGCACCCGTCGCCACCGCCGTCTTCTCCGCCAGGCCGCGTGTCGCCAATTCCTCCTTTACCTCCTCTGCGCTGTTGTAGGTTCGAGTTCCCGTATCCCAGTGGGTCTTCATCTTGGTGAATGGCGTCTGGAAGCGGATGCCCTTCTCCTTCAGGATTCTTTTAGCAGTGTTGTACTCCTTTCTCTTTTGGACCATCTCTGTCGCGTAATCGTGATGGAATGACGGTACTTTATTCCCCAGTTCTATATTCTTTGTCCATAGCTCTCTCAGGACCCTCTCTTTGGTAGTAAATTCCAGAAAGTTAACAATGATGGGTCTCGGTTGGGCACCGTCCGCTGGTTTCTGTGCAAATGAGCGGTGTGCTCTCTGAATTTGGAAATTAAAATCTGCTGGCAGGTGCAGTTTGCTTTTCAGCAGGTCTTCCACAAACTTGGCCACAGATTCTCCCTCCTCTCCTTCAGTGACTCCATAGATACGTAGGTTGTTTCTCCTCGGCCTGGACTCCAGGTCAGTTAACTTGTCCTGAAGAGCTTTTTGTTCTCTCAGTGATATGACCAGAGCGTCATTAGCTTCCTGTGCCCAACGTTCTAGCTTTTCAATCCGCGACTCAGCCTCGTTGATCTTGCCGGTCTGGAGCTCCTGTTCGGCGACGACTTTCGCAAGTTGTTGATTTATTTCGTCTTTGAAGTCGTCCAAGTCTTTTTCCACGTCGTTCCTCAGTGTTTCTCCAAACGTGCGAAGGACTTCTTTTGATTCTGTTTTTAAATCCCGTATCTCCTTGCTAATAATTTCTATGTCCAAGCCCTTTTTCGCGTCGTTAGTCACGAGGAGTTCGTTTCGCCATCTCTCTCTGTTTCAGAGCAAGCTGGTAGTTCCGCCATATTGTCTGTTACCGTGTTTCTGTTTTGGTTGAATGGAGTTTTCCTTCCCATTCCAACGTTCCCCTGATCACTTTGTAGTTAATATGATATCTGACAATAGTTATTCAAGTTTTCGGGGAGTTTTTACCCTAGACGGTCGAGAGCCCTGGTGTCGCGCAGTCTACCGCTTTATGGCCAAACCAGAAGTCCCTTCCCTCTAGCCTTTTCAAGGGGGAGGTGGCTAGACTCGGCTCTTGTGGGACGAGAAGCAGAAGGCGTGTCCGATCGGGGGGGAAGATGAGATGACATTTTTGTGGGTCAACACAAACTCATCTGCGAGGACAGCAGCCTTGGACAATGACAACACTTTCTGTTCATTCAAGAACATTACCACCTTCTCTGGCAAAGAGTCTTTAAAATCTTCTAAAAGAACGAGCTCACGGAGTGACTCAAAGTCATTTTTGACATCATTAGCTGCACACCATTTATCAAAGAGGTTGCTTTTCTCCCATGCAAACTCGACAAAGGTTTGACCACTAGATTTTCTATGGTTCCTATTTTTGCCAGTAGGGCTCAGGAACAAGCTCATAAGCAGGAAAAATTGCTTCCTTTACAACATCATATTGCAGGCTGTCTTCTAAGAAAAGAGCAGACACCAAGTCCTGTGCTTTTCCCACCCGCTTGCATTGGAGAAGGACAGGCCACATGTCTCTTGGCCAGTTGAGTGGCGAAGCTATTCGCTCCAAGGCACTGAAGTATGAATCAACTTCTGCCTCATGAAATGCTGGCACCAGAAAAATGTTTTTACTGGGGCTGGGCAACGATTAAAAATTTTAATCGCAATTAATCGCATGATTTACCTCATCAATCACGATTAATCACGTTGTATACGCAAAAGCCAATAATGAATTTAAAAGAAGTCTTTCATACACTTTAATTTAAATGTTCTGCCATATAAACGAAAGCACCATAACATTTATCGTCCAAACACTTAACATCAGCACTTTACACAGAAACATTTTTAATGTAAATCTAAAGTTTAAAAAAATTCAAATACAAAATTAAAACTTATTGCCAATGCCAGGGCATTACTGTTATCCTGTTCCTTATGAAAAATAAAAAAAATCTACCTACAAAATCCTGAGCCACAGTAATAACAGGCAATTTCTGTGGTAACAGCAGAAACATTTTTCTTTTATCAGGGAGCAGCATAACCAGTCTGCGTTCCCTTGCAAATGTCCCAGTTAGAAAGGGTGAGGCACAAAAACGTTCACTTTTGGGTTTTTCTTCACAGGGGACTAGAATGTAAAGTCCACATTTATACTGGAGTTCCTTTGGAGAATCTCACTCAACTCAGTGCAGTTTGTCAGTTCCTGGAACTTGACGGCCAGTTATTTTAAATGTACTGCCATATGAATTAAAGTGCCATAACATTTACTGTGCAAACACACTTTTAACATCAGCATTTTTGAACAATTAGCAGCTAAGAAAAAAAAAATAGTGTAAATTTAAACTCAACTTAAACAATGTTATCAAAGCAATACAAAATTAAAGCTGTAAGCAGCGTTTGCGGGACTGAGCCCACCTGGCTACTGCCTGCCGTGACGTCCGCCACCTGGCCACGAGCCCCCGACACCTGCCGACGCTTCCCAACGCCTGGCGTTTCCGCCCGAAACCCGCCGATGCCCCATTACTGACGCCGACGCCTGCTGATGACACATCAAGCACTGACTTGACATTACTGACTTGACATTTAGAAACATTTGATTTCTAAATGTGATTGATCACTGTATCATTTTGGAGATAATAAGCCTTAAAGTTGGCTTTTTGTTTTGTTTTGCGACAGCTCCAATATTCCATTTTTACTGTACAATAACATCAAATTGCTCCATAAGCTCTGTCAATGGTTGGTACAGTTGACCTCAGGACAACCTTGAATATATTTTCATTCATTATAAGGCATATTTAATGTACCATTTTGGAGATATTAAGCCTCAAAGTTGTTGTTTTCCTTTTTTTTTTTGCTTTTCAAACAGGCAAAAAGGGCCCAGTACTCAATTTTTTACTGTACAGTAACATTGCTTTGCTCCATAATTTCTGTCAGTGGTTGGTACAGTTGACCTGAGGAATACCCTGACTATATCCTCAGTCATTATCAAGCATATGTACAGTATCATTTTGGAGATATTAAGCCTTAAAGTTGGCTTTTTTTCTTTTTTTTTTTGCGACAGCTCCAATATTCCATTTTTACTGTACAATAACATCAAATTGCTCCATAAGCTCTGGCAATGGTTGGTACAGTTGACCTTAGGACAACCTTGAATATATCTTCTCTTAATATTCTTGAATATTCTCACTTAATGTACCAGCTCCTTCCTGTAGATATGATATGTACAGTTAGTTATGCTTTGTTTGACGCAAGTGTTATATTATATATGTACCGGTACTTCTTGTTAATTTGAAATAAATACTAACAAACATAATGTCAAAACAAAAACTGAACAAGTCAAACAGGAGCAGATCAGAAAACAAGGAGGCTTTGTACTAAAATATGAATAAAATATAAACAGGGAGTTGTCTAATGTCGTCAAGGAAGCCAACATTACATTACCTGATGATCAGCATGTTGACTCAGGAAATCCTCAGGCTCCTGCTGCGACATTTCATGTGGGGCGACGGTTGTGACTTCACTGCTGGTCCCGTGAGAAACTCAAATCGGTTCTTCACGTTTGTGTTGCGTGGCATGGGTTAGGACATTGAGAGGCATTATAGTGTGGTTGTGTGCACCAAATCGGACTCGGCTTCTAGCTCGATAGCCGTGCATAATTTATGCAAACGCAATGCTCTGTTTATGTGAACTCACGGAGTCCGACTCCGTGCACGTGCACGTGCTCATCTCGACTCGATGGATTTATGAGCTTGATGACAAGTGTCACAAGTGTGTATTTTGTATTGGATTGATGTACTGCAATTCTAGTCATGTGAACAAGCAATTATCATTCCTAGTTATATGTGGCATGACGAAATACTGTACTACCAAGTTTGTATTGCAGTATCTTCAGTTTATGGGGTAGAGGGTGCTCAAATTGGATTGATTGAAGATGTAGTTTAGGTACAATTTGCTTGTTTTTATCAAAATTTAAGTTGATTGCAGTTCAAGGTGGCACAATCCTATCAGATGTTGTCATTTTGTCACGAAGAACACTGGTATTTGATGATTATTACCATAAGTACCACCATGTTGCAGGCATTGTGGTTACAAGTTTCACTCCAATTTTGATTGTTGTCTGTATGACTAGCAATCCGTTGAGCTGTCTAGGGTTATCATTCAGATAAGGTGTCACAACTTTTAATTGCATGGGAACTTTGGGATCCATGGCAGATGGGCATTGTAAAAAAACGGATCTTGAGTCGGAAGGCTAGCTTGTCCTAATTGTGACCTTAATATGATGATTTTTTTTCCCTGCCAGAATGTTGAGAAATTAAATGGACATCCAAACCGGGGCCAATAATGGATGAGCTGGATGATGTCACAGTATCAGTTTTAAATGGTATGTCATGTGTAGGTATGAAAAAATTTCCATTACTGTGATTTGTCCGCTAAGTAATTAAAATAACTGTATGCTGACACTGATTTCAAAAAGAAGTATTTTACAAATTTGAGACAAAATGTCTAAACTGAATTGCATTTACAATTATTTCTGATAACAGAAATTGGCACAAAACAAACTTGGTTTGACTTGTCAAGTTGAATTAAATTCATCAGTTAAAAAATGTGGGTTTGTTAATGATTGGACTGTCTTTATAGCTGCCAACATCGATGAAGTCTTGCTCCACACCCTCCGTCGTGATGATTTGAGAGACCTTTTTCCTGGACCAGAACACTTTCTCAGGAGGAAACGGATTTTGGCCCTTATTAGTGTAGATGTGATTGGTTACCTACTTTGCTCTGAAAACATCTAGCATAACACTTTTTTTTTCTTTTTTCCTAATTGGGTCTATTGTTTCTCTCTTGTTCATAATGTTTTGGATCTGGTTTCCTCTCGGCTGAGAATTCCACCGTACCAGACAAGGCTGCCCCGGATGAAGCCAGGAACTGTCTTCACCAGGAGGAACATCTCCAATCTGTCCC
The DNA here is from genome assembly GCF_046127955.1 of Nelusetta ayraudi. NCBI lineage: Eukaryota > Metazoa > Chordata > Actinopteri > Tetraodontiformes > Monacanthidae > Nelusetta > Nelusetta ayraudi. The sequence continues at coordinate 308,279 of NW_027466094.1, forward strand.
CAGACATCCACTCCTTTGGTGAATAGCAGCCCAAAGAGGACCCTCCAGCTTCCTGCTCCTCCACAATATGTTGTCTATACAAGACATGGGCAAACCCCGGCCCGCTGCGTGTCTCTGTCCGGCCCGCGTGAAGCCAGTCATAACCCCCCAACACCGCACCCCCCAACGAAACTTTGTCGGCACGTAACTTTGCCGAGTTAGCGTAGCGCGATAGCGACAGCGTGCTTCCCCCCCGTCAACGAGGTGTAGGTACAGAATTAGTCCGGGTGCAGAATCGTTCCCGGCGGAAGTGACTGCCGATACGGCAACTCCATTGGGACATACCTCTACATCGCGTTCGAACGTGATATATGGATAGATCGCGGTACGTTAATAGAGTTGCCGTATGTGACGTAATTGGCAGTCGCCTCTGTCCAGTGGGCGAATGCCAACAACGTCACATACGGCAACTCTATTAGGACAAACTACATCGGTTGATTAAGGTTATCTTTTTTTTTCTGTCAATCCCTGGCGTATTTACAGTACTTTGTATTATGTTGTATACACGGAATTCTCTCTCTCTCTCTCTCTCTCTCTCTCTCTCTCTCTCTCTCTCTCTCTTTCTCTCTCTCTCTCTCTTTACACATGTATACATATATATATATATATACATATATATATAAATATATATATATATATATATATATATATATACATATATATATATATATATATATATATATATATATATATATATATATACACAAATGTATGTATTCAACACACACTATCTATGTATCTATATATCTATCTATCTATCACCCACGAAATAGCGTTTTGACCGCGATCTATCCATATATCATGTTCGACCGCGATGTAGACGTATGTCCCAATGGAGTTGCCGTATCGGGCAGTCCCTACGCCCAGAACGATTCTGCACCCGGACTAAATCTGTACCTACCTACAACCCCCCCTTCCGTGGCCCGCCGACTTGATGCAGGTCTGTCATGTGGCCCGTTGCTAAAAAAAGTTTGCCCACCCTCTATACAGACAGTGAGTTGGAGCAAGCTCGTAAGCACTACTTCCAGATGGCCCGCACTGCCAGTGAGGGGAAATGTGTCATGTTCAAAGAGCTGAGATGCAGGCGTTCTAGAAATTATTTAATTATTTTTTTTGGGGGGGAGTGGGCGTAGGGGGGGTGGATGCTTTGTCTCATTTTGAGAAAAAAAAAGCTAATATTGTGAACATTTCAATTAAGTAGGTCTGGTTTTAAGATCTTTTCATTCAAATTAAGAAAGAAGCAAACGTGAAAAAAGAATTGAGAAGCTAGTATCAAGTTTATTTGACTTAGTACAGTCCTTGGAATGAGTGCTTTACTGTTTATTTCAAGAGTTTTTCCATTCTTCAAATGCCTAGATATATCGTCTTATTTTAAGAAATCTTACCAAGTCTAAATATCTTACTGCATTGGCAGATAATTTGACCTGTTTCTAGCCTGTTCTTTCTCAAATTAAGTGTTTGTTTCTTAGATATATTTTGCAGTGTGTGGACACTGAGGGGAGCTCTAGAATTGGCTCATTCAACCGACCAACAAGCCAATCAGCAGCGGCGTCACAGGCCCTCCTCCTTCTTTGTTCTCTCTCTCACTTTGACTTCTGCACTGGACAGCCAGGTTTGTGGAGGGAAGGTTGGAACAAGGTAAGGACGGGGTACCCCATATATTCATGTACGTAGAGTCACTAAGTCTTAAACTCACCAGGTTTGTATCGCTTATCGATAACCCTAATGCCATACAAGTCTATGAGGGTCAAAGGTCAACTTTGTCCTAAGGGACATGGGGCTACTTTCAGGTTCATCAGGATCCTCCTGGACACACCCACGCCAAATTTGGGGCTTCTAGCCCATGAGGAACCCCAAAACCCTCACTCTAATTCCAGCCTCATCGCTAAACCCTAATGCAGTGCAAGTCTATGAAGGTCAAAGCTCAACTTTGTCCGAGAGACATCAAGTGTTTTTTCATGAATCATTCATAAATGTTAAGAGTTTGCTTTGTGGAGAATTCACAATAAAAATACATTGACACTGTCAAGATGGACTCAAGCACTATTATTGAACTATACTGTATTTTTTGAGTGATGTGAAGCCTTTGGCAAGCGCTGCGCAAAGGAGGCCCATTTGTTTTTGTTTTTTTGAAGGGGGCCCAAAATTCCTGGCGGCGCCCCTGAGCGGGCATCTCCAGCACCAAGGCAGTGGAGCTGCCGGCCACGAGAGAAGAATTAACCAGTCCATTGAAACCATTTGTTTGGTCTAGTTAGTGGCAACAGTCCTTTGAGGATCTTAAGTGCCTTCTCAGCTGTAACCCTTTCGTGTCTGCTCCAAATTTTTCCTCATTGGCTAGAAGCCCCAAATCTAGCGTGGGCGCTTCTTGGGGGCTCCTGATGAAAAAGCAAGTGGCCCCATGTCTCTAGGACAAAGTTGAAAATTCACCCCATAGACTTGCATTGAATTAGGGTTAACAATAAGGCTGAAACTAGGGTTAGGGTTAGGGTTAGCTGAAACTAGGGTTAGGGTTAGGGTTAGGGTTAGCTGAAATTAGGGTTAGGGTTTCGGGGTTCCTCAAGTACTAGAAGCCCCAAATTTGGCGTGGGCGCTTCTTGGGGGCTCCTGATGAAAAAGCAAGTGGCCCCATATCTGTAGGACAAAGTTGAGATTTCACCCCATAGACTTGTATGGCATTAGGGTTAGGGTCCAAGAGTACACATACACATTTTCTTTTGCTTTATTGATTTAAGCTCATCGTCTCCAGCTGCAAAGGTACAGAAACCTTTCTGTGTTTTGATGTCGTGTGTGAGAAAACATCACTTTTTTCTGTAAACTTGTGTTATCATTGTCCTTCATTGAAAATGACACAATCTTTCATTTCATTGTTCAGATGCCGAACACCAAGGCATTCCGTCGCTCTCTGGCCATGAAACGACGCCTGGAGCAAAAACGGGATTGGATACCTTTTCCACCTCGGAAGGACTTTGAACGTCGTGAGTACTTCCACGTTCATGATTTCATGTTCTGCCTGTGTTGTTATGTTGTATTCCAAATAAATCTTACAAAAACATATTTAGATTTTTCTTTTTTGTCAATTTACACAGGGCGCGGTACTGGTCAGCGACCTGGGTGCGAAGATGGCCCGTTTTGCTCCTGACTGACAAAACAGTGCAAGTTCGTTCTTAAGGCCCAGCAACCAGACAAGAAGGTATGGGTCGTGATTTTGTCAAGCCACGAGTTTCTTTATGTTTTTGTTCTGGTGGTGGGAGACTCACATCTCTGTCCACTTGTGGATGGTTTTGTGTTCTTGCCCCGGGCAACAACCTTGAACACGGGCTTGTAACAGACTCCGCCCAGGATTTTGCTGCGCTACTGGCAACTGTGTTGGACCGCTGGCCCAAGGTTTGTTTATCTGCTGTGACAAACAAATTTGAACACATGAATGTCATCGCCACTTTGTTTTATCAATATCAAGTAATTCCATGATCCATAGTTCAATAACAAGAATATTCATGAATTTATTTTGCATTTTTATGTTTGTTTGGGTTTTTTTTTTTTATACAACTATTTTGTAGGTGTTTGTGCTTGACTTTCCACCTCGCCTGACTGTCAAGCCAGAACTACAAACAGCGCTACGTCAAGTATATCATCGTGTTGCTGCACGCATGGGTGTGTAAAATACATATTTTTGTTGTATTTTTTTCTCTTCAGTGACACTGTGCTAACAGATATTTCTTAGAATTGTGTGATTACATAATTGATTATGTGACCCTTCTTCCAGGTTTAACATTTGTGTATATGGCCGATCACCTCCCCCTTCGTCAGCTGTACATGGTGGTGTTATGATGGTGTAAATTTTGCCTTCTTCAGCCTTACTTGCTCTTCATTTGATATGACAAATATGTGTTAACATGTTGTTTTCTGTTTACGTGCACCTCAGGACTGATTTTGGTGGAGCGTCTGCATGCTGCATGCTCCATCAGCTCGCACCCCCTTCACCTAGGCCAGGGGTGTTGTGCCACAACCAATCATCGCCCAGGGTGTCTCCCAGAGTGGTTGTGACAGGTCCTGTCCACATGCCAGTGTATGGACCTGCTCCTGAATGGACTCTTGTTGGACAGGACGTTGAGGTAACCTGTTCATCCCTCTTTTTTTTTTTTTCCCCCAATCGTGTATTTGTCAAACTGTGCAACTTTTTATTTTAAAAATGAACACTTATCCTAAGTTGACTCTGATTTCCTCTCCTCTTTTTTTTATAGACAGTACCAACAGCTGTTGAGACTGCATTTCACACAGACATCCAGTCCAATCCCGTGTGGTTCAGTGAGGCTGTGCTGCTGGACCACATGGAGACCGTCGTGGAGTCATCTGGCAGGGTTTCCCCAGCTGCCACACAATTATTCATACACTTATCAACTAGGGGTGGGTGAAAAAAAAAAAATCAATATTGCAATATATTGTTGTCCTTTCTGTCGCAATAAATAATCGATACACTGACAGCAAATATCAATATTTTTTTCCAAACACCACCTGTCCACCTGTCCCGGGAAAGATAAAATCTCTCCCGGGACACAATTTGTCCCGTTTTTTATGGAAAATGACAAAACCTCATTTAATTTCCGTCTGTGGTCTAGATAGGGTTGCCAACCCTCCCGTAAAATACGCGATTGTCCCATATTTGGCAACTAAAAAGCCTGTCCCGCAATGAACTGATGGGGGACGCACTTCACTTTGTCCCGTATATTTTGGGGACGCGGTTATTTATTTATTTATTTTGTCTGCATCATTTTTTATTGATTTTCAGAATCGAGGCAGTGAAAGGATTTTTTTCCCTCTCTCATCTTCCCGTCGGTTTGTATATCCCAAGTCCCCAAGTTGAGATAAGACAAGTTGCTACTGACTTTACATTACCAGAAAGCACTGTCCTTGTTGACATGAAAGTTATTAATGTTCATGCACATTAATATGTTTGCTTGTGCAGTGCACGTTTGTTTGTACATTATACAAAGTTTTGGAATAAATGCAAGATCACAGGCATTTTCCTTTTTATGGGTATTTTTTTCTTTTTCAGTCACATATCGTCTGCAAAATTTCGAAGATATCGAAGATATCGTGTGTCGTGATGTTGTCATTATCGTGGGCCAAATATCGTCACAGTATCGAATCGTGGGTTAGCCGTATCGCCCCAGCCCTATTATCAACACAAGATCACATATGTACAGTACATGTACAGTTTAATTAGTGTGTTACTTTTGTAAGACAGTCAAATCCAGATCCTGAAGTGTTTTCTCTAACAATGGAAGTTCTTCAAAGACGGGGGTTACAACTGTATCAATCTCACCTATTGTAATTAACTAACATGATTTACATGTCGCGGGAAAGGAACCCCCGAGGGCCAAAAGGTATCTCCTTGTGTTTGTTGGATTTGCATTCAGGGACTGTCTCTGCCTTTTGTTTAGAACTTTCCTTTGAAATGTTGTGAGTGTCAGTGCGAGAGAGATGAAGGTCTTAGTGATCTGTTGTTGCTGTGGAAAATTACCCCTGATGACCAAAAGGTTCCTGAGTAGGAAGAGTTGATCTGATTTGAATCTTTTAAATATGCATTTTAGCAGTGTCTCTGTTCTGGGAGGATATTTAAGGGAAGGAACAAGAATCTGAAGTTCTTCTTTTTTCTCTCTCCTTTTCTGGGACCCACTCTCTCTCTCTCTCTCTCTCTTTTTCCTCTTTTTCACTCTCTCTCTCTCTCTCTCTCTTTCTTTCTTCTTCTTCTTTTTCTTTGACTTCTTGATTTTTTTTTACCATCATTTTTACACAACCGGTCTGTTACATTTTTGCTGCATTTTTACTCTGGACATCGCAATAAACTGGTATGTTATCCATTCCCCTTCAATATTAACTTGTTGAGACTTTTGTTTCTATGTGGAGAGCAATCTGACATCAGATATTGATTTAGTCTTCAGTTATATGGTAAATTCATTCGAGTAATGCTTGTACTCTTTACCTCTGAGTTGAATAGAAAAGACTGAGTGTCATGTTTTTCTAACTATTGAGTTGGAAGATATAAACCTCTGAACATCTCAACCTAGATGTCTGGGCTGTTCTTCTATGTTAAGAAGGTCACTGAATGCTTTGTCTATATCTGCCATCACTGAACTAAGATAGGGATTAATCAGAATCCCAAAGACCTTAGTTATATGGTAAGTTTCACTGGACATTATTCAAACCCTTAACCTCTGAGTTGGTCAGATAAGATTGGGTATCATGTTCAATAACCTCTGAATACTCCAACCCAGACATCAGGCTATTCTTCCATGTTTAATGAACAAACTGAATAGTTTTGTTAATTTATAGAAGCCATCCCTGAACTGAAGACTAATGTCAGATCACGAGAATTTTATTATTATTGAGTCTATATTCTTAATTGTTAATCAAGTCTTTCTCTCAATCAATGTATAAAAGTAAAGTTATTATTATCAAATGGAGTCAGATTAAATTAATTATTATGTATTTTACTTTGAAATTCTCACCTTGACACCGGAACGACGGAATACGTATTGGGGAGATATTACTATTTGTGTCTAGATATTTCCTCCCCTACACTTTGTTTATGAATTAATTTCTTTATGTTCTTCCAGATGTCCAGCCTGAGACGTCGATCAGCACGCATTGCCTCAAAAACCAAAACAAACAAGTGACATGTTGGTATTTGGGATATGTGTATTTCATTGTGTGCATCTTTGTGATAGGACAATAAATGCAGTTCTTTAAACGTTACTTTGTGTCCTTGTATTTACAGGTGTGGGCAACACGTTCAACTGTCCACATGACTGAGTCTGCCTCCAGCAATGTCACAGCAGTGCAGCAGGTTTGTACTTATTCATTTCCACTTCATCACCTGTGTGTGTTTTCTAGGCTTTACACCGATCTTATCGGCTGTATCGGATCGGCCGATATTTGGCATTTTTTGAAACGTTCATGATCGGGCGTCATGTCATGAATCTCCGATCAATGACGTCATGGTCGTGTTGAAACTTTTTTAATCTGTCTCATTTCCTCCAAAGTAGTTTCACAGCATCGACATGTTTATTTGTTTGTATCCGAGAGCTAATGATTCATGATTCAAAAACCTTCATTTTCGTCTTCGTGCCTCTTCCTGTTTTGAGTACTGTCGCTATGTGACGGACAATAAAGTTTCTTTGAATCTTCACGACAGCAACATCCATGGGCGACACAAACAAACGTGTCGGGGGTGTGGAAGTTTTTCAAAGTGAGAGAAACAGACATAGCACAAGCTATCTGCAATATATGCAACGCTACAGTACCTCGCGGGGCAACTTTGGCAAAAAATTTCAACACCACAAATTTAATCAGGCGCTTGGAAAAGATACACACGGAGGAGCATGTCGAGTTTAAGAAACGCAGCGCGGAGAAAGAAAAAGAAAAGCAAACTCTGAAACGGATGCTAAAGCAAACAACTTTAGACGGTGCTCGTGAGAAAGCAAGGGGTGTACAGAAACAAGTATTTATTGCCCCTAACGTGATCGGATCGGTGATCGGTGATCGGTTTATTTAAACTCACTGATCGGTGATCGGCACAAAAATCGTGATCGTGTAAAGCCTAGTGTTTTCCTTTCTATGTTTATTGGCATAAAATCACATCTTTCTTATTTTAATCAGGTGGAGGCGACGCCACAGATGACCAGAGCTGTGCCCGTGGTTCCTGTGGCTCCCGTGGTTGCCAGCACCAAGCCAGAGGAGGCCAGCACCGTCCAGGAGGCAACACAGAAGATCAACTAAGCTAAGGAGGCTTTTCTTTCTTCTTCTGTTGCCTCTGACTGCTCCGCTCGTTCTACGCCTCGCACATGTGATTTGTGATCCATCATCAGTTAGTACTAGTGAAGATGCAGTGGCAGATCATGGCACTGGTATTAGATTAGCCAAGGTTCTGCATGGTCACGGTTTAAAATTCCAGCACCAGCTGGCAACAGTGAGTCACTTCAGAAGAGCAAAACTCCTCACTTTGACATGGATAATTCTGACGTAGAGTTTGTCAGTGCTGTGACCAATGAAGAGTGTAACTTCTCTCCCCTTGATGTTGATGTTTGTTTAGACCTTTGCAAAAACTTGAAGATTCATTTGGACTGTGCGAGTTTTCCAATTTCTGATTGCAAAGGCCCATTAGGTTCGCCATGTACAAATGAGAATTTAGAGGCTGATGGAAACTGCTTCTTCAGAGCCATCAGTCAAGCTGTGACTGGTTTATAGACACAGAAGTGGAAATTCAGGTTGCAGCAGATTGTTTACGATTAGATGTGTACACTTTTATCGATGGTCATGGGTTGAAGTACAGCTCTTGCAAGAAACAATTCTCACATTGTATATATTTATGGATGTATTTGTTTTATATGGAAGCAGTTACCATAATCCAAATTAAAATAAGAATATAATAACAGAAATGCTTTTTCATTTTAAGAACGAAGCTGCATTATTTGACTCATAATTAAAATGGTTAATAAGTCATTCAATCTGCATTTTCATTTTCTTATTCATGACTGCTCATTCTTGTACTTAATTCAAATGAAGGAAAACACATTTGAGATTTAATTTTCAAAACATGCACCAGCAAAGAGTTACCAAAATTCAATATGAAAATTCAAAAATGAAAAAGCAATAGCAGAATGCTTTTTCATTTTAATAACAAAGCTGCATTATTTGACTCATAATTAAAATCATTAATAAATATTCCTATATGCATTTTCATTTTCTTATTCGTGTCGCACCTTTTATGACACAATCAAAAAGAAAACTGAGAGCATTGCTTTTTAATTTTCGTGGTCCTGCCCTGCACAAGAGTTAGCACAACTCGAAAACGAAATCGCAATCTCAAAGTAAGCGCGCGGCGCAGGAAAGTGACGTCAGCAGCTCTCCACCTCCGCTGTGGGTATGGCGGTATGACGCCAAGTGTCATTTGCCTCCTGTTATGTGTAAATTCTAATGTTTGTGAATTGAATAAATGTATATATATACTGTACATTTAAAAAAACAAAACAAAACAAAAAAAAGGTATAGCGGTATGACACCACTTTGCCATCGTTACTTTTCACGTCATTGAAGTTGCCGGTAAACAAGATTTAAATCGCCGAAAAACGGTCGGACAGATTTGAGCATGGCGCACATTGACACAATTGTTCAAACCCTGCTGGATTTAGCTTCCCAGGTGGAGTTGAATAGTGTATCTGAATCTGATGCTCGGGACCGAGTTGAGCAGGTATTCTGCCGTCCCAGATACGGACGCAAACAAGGTTGCCCTAGCCAACCTGTGGTCAGTTATGGAACACCTTGGTGCACCAGCACAACATCAAAGCTAAAGCTATTTGTTACATGGGTGGAGTAACAGCTGTTCGGCGTCGGCCACCAGTCCATCCGTCGCAGGATGCGATGCAACGGATCATTGCTTCCATTCGGCGTCGGCCACCAGTCCATCCGACGAAGGATGCGAAGCAACAGATCAATCCGTCGACTGGTGGCAGATGCTGGTGCGAGATCTGTCAGTGGTCCTCGTTTTTCGCCGATTTAAATCTCGATTACCGGCAACTTCAATGACGTGAAAGAAGTAACGATGGCAAAGTGGTGTCATACCGCCATAGCTTTTTTTTCTTTTCTTTTCTTTTTAAATAAAAAAAAAAATATATATATATATATATCTTTATTAAATTCACAAACATTAGACTTTACACATAACAGGAGGCAAATGACACTTGGCGTCATACCGCCATACCCACAGCGGAGGTGGAGTAACTCTTGTGCAGGGCAGGACCACGAAAATTAAAAAGCAATGCCCTCAGTTTTCTTTTTTATTGTGGCATAAAAGGTGCGACACGAATAAGAAAATGAAAATGCATATAGGAATATTTATTAATGATTTTAATTATGAGTCAAATAATGCAGTTTCGTTCTTAAAATGAAAAAGCATTCTGCTATTGCTTTTTCATTTTTTAATTTTACATTTCATATTGAATTTTGGTAACTCTTTGCTGGTGCATGTTTTGAAAATTAAATCTCAAATGTGTTTTCCTTTTTCATTTGAATTAAGTACAAGAATGAGCAGTCTTGAAGAAGAAAATGAAAATGCAGATTGAATGACTTATTAACCATTTTAATTATGAGTCCAATAATGCAGCTTCGTTCTTAAAATTTAAAAGCATTTCTGCTATTGCATTTTTATTTGGATTATGGTAACTATCTGCTTCCATACCATACATACCATAGTAAATGCTTCAGCAGAGTTTTATGAGGGTGTTTTTTTTTTTGTTGTTGAAAGTGAAAATGTTGTTTTGAAAATGACTGCTTACAGGTCCATCTGTTTACTCTAACCAAGCATTCAGAACGAGTTGTCCAACACCGGTTTAATTTTTCAGGAATTGTTGACTTTAAAGAATCACGTTAATGTTCATTAATTCATGGAAGTGAAGAATAATTAAAGTAAATCTTAAAGTAACCTTGTGTTTCTGTGTTTCTCAATGTTTCAACAACTTTGTTCTGAACATAGTTAAGTTCTTTCACATGGCTACTTTTATTTAACAGCTCTTTGCACACACGACCTTCAGGTCAGAAAGTAAATTCAGTAAATAGCATCACCGTAAGGATTACGTAATAACAGAAACAAAGGAGTGCAGTAAATAACCGATATCCCTGTGTATTTTTAAAAGGAACACTAGAGATTTAACAATACACAAAATAACAGGAGGTTCACAACAATTTAGTGTCCATTCTCTGGATAGGGTCAGGGGGAGGCGCACTGCAGTGGAATAAGTGTCCATCCTGTGGAGAGGGTCGGGTGGTTTAGAGAGATGCAGCGATGGCCTCTCTTAGGTGCAAATACAAGTTCACAGCCTGATACGGATCTGTTGGTGGAGCAAGATGGGACTCAGCCATAAAGATGATACAGAGTTCATAAATATCTGGATTACATGGTACAGCCAGCCGAAAGACACATTCATTTTTGCACAGTTGAATGTGTTCATCTTCAACAGGGGAGAGAAAATCTGTTGTTCGGTAAAGTTCAGGAACAGCATGCGTCACATTAGGCCGACCGCTGGCGACGTTCAGGTTTCTTGATGGCCTGATGTTGTGTGCATTCCACACCTGTGCAGTGTCATCCAACTCATCCTGTAGAAAATGTATACATTTAGGAAGAGCTGTGCCAGCAGAACATAAATAAAACACTAAATTACAGCATTCACACATGAGCAACCCCGCCCTCTCCCTCCCTCCCTGTCTCTGTTCATCCCTCCCTCCCCCCCCCTTTCTCCCCATCTCTTATCCTCTCTGTTTCTACCCTTCTGTTCCATCTCTCCCCCCTTCCATCTCTGTTCCTTTCCCTTTGCTACCCCTTCTCTTTAGCATTCTTTTTCCTTTCCTCCCGTCTCTGTCTGTCTGTCTTCCCAACACCCCCTTCCCCGTTTCTGTCCTCCCTCCCCTCTCTCTCACTCACATACACATGCGCACAAAATGAAAATAAAACATTATTCATGAACTCACCTGTATGGAGGCCCATACAACAAAACTGCAGGAGACTTTTGTCCAGAAACTCGCCATCAAAATGCCCGTTGTCTCTGAGGTCTGGGGTCTAGGGCACCCCCCAAAACGCTGTACCGCTTCTATGTAGCACCCTCCAATTACTTTTGGGTCACTACTTGTTGTGTAAGCATTGAGCCAGATTATTGTTCTTGAAAAGCCATCGATACATCCATTCACACAAATACCATATGGCTTCAGTTCATCATATGAGTCCAGGTGCCAGATGAAGTTGAGAAGTTTGAGAAGTAATTCCTACGTCTGAGACGCCCCGCTTGCCTTAATGACACTCCTCTTGGATCCAGCTCCTTCAAAACCAAACGCACAGACTCTTTTCTCACACGCAGTCCATTTTCTCTGCATTTAGCGTACATCCACCTGTACCCGTGAAGCTGCCCGGGGTAATGTAGCTGGTTGCTAATGGATTCAAACAGGATCGCCAGGTCGGAATAGGCTTTGCGTGGCACGAGTCCCCTTGGAATGTACAGCTGCATCCCACTCTAGACTCATCAAACCCGACAAAGAAAACAAATCCTGAGTCACTAAATATTAAGAAGATGATTAAAAGGATTGGTATGTTTGATGTATGGAGGGATTTTCATCCATCCACTAAACAATTGACTTTTTACTCTCACCCTCATTCAGTTTACTCGAGGATCGATTATTTCTTTATGTTCTGAACAGACAGACACAGGGTTTTAGATTGTAGAATTGGTGTTAGCGACATATCAGATCACTCAGGTGTATATGTGAAAATAAATGTAGGTGTCCCACACAAAAACACTATTTGGAGACTCAACACCTCCCTATTAAATGACACCCGATTTGAAGATTACATTAGGAAAGAAATGAAGGAATATACAAACCTTAACGGTAGCACAGTGACGTCACAGAGTATTTTATGGGATGCTGGAAAAGCAGTATTGCGTGGGAAGATTATAAGTTGGGCATCACAAAGGAAAAAAGAAAAACTTAAACACCTTAACGACTTGACAAGTAAATTAGACTCACTGGAACAGTAGCATGTAGAGACTAACGACCCCACCTTATTGGAACAAATAACCGTAGTAAAATCAGAACTAAATAAGAAACTGAACGACCAGGAGGAACTTACACTTAAGTATATCAAACAAACCCACTATGAAAATGGACCCCGTGCTAAAAAACTCTTAGCCTGGAGACTTAAAAAACAACAGTCTGGAAGATCCATATATAAAGTAAAGGACCCGCTCACCAACCAGATGTGTTATAAGCAAGAAGCAATACATAAGTCTTTTGAATCATACTTCAGGAATTTATACACTCAACCCGAATTAGCAGAAGCAGTAACAGTCAATCAATTTTTTGAAATCCCTAGACCTGCCATCTATTGTCACAGAACAAAATAAGTGCTTAACTACAGAGATTACAAATGCAGAGGTCGACAAGGCAATTTCTAAACTGAAAACAAGCAAAGCAGCCGGGGGAGATGGACTACCAGCAGAATGGTATAAGACTTTTAGGGACTCTGTGACCCCACTGCTATTTATTAAATTGTTTTAACTATGTCTTAAAAGGTGGCGAGACCCCACCATCTTGGAAACAGGCCATATTATCTGTAATACTGAAACCAGGGAAAGATAGGACAGATTGCAGCTCATACAGCATTTGATACAGTTGACCACAGCATTCTTCTTAGGAGATTAGAAGATACTATCGGCATCAAGGATCGCGCCTTGGACTGGTTTGGATCTTACTTGTCTGACCGTTTTCAGTTTGTTCATGTTCATAATCATTCGTCAGAACGTAGGAGGGTTAGTCATGGTGTCCCGCAAGGATCTGTACTTGGGCCACTCCTCTTCAACATCTACATGTCACCTCTTGGTGACATCATCAGAAAGCATAGCATCAGTTTCCATTCTTACGCAGATGACACACAGTTGTACTTTTCTTTTAAGGCAAACGAGGCTCATCAGTTGGCCAAATTGGAATCTTGTCTTCGTGATGTCAGAACTTGGATGACACAGAATTTCCTGTTGCTTAATTCCGACAAAACTGAGGTCATTATATTTGGATCGCGAGAGAGTAGGGACAGAGTTTTTGATGGACAAAGTGGTCTATTTGGTACTACACCCAGTTCTACCGTGCGGAACCTAGGAGTCACTTTTGATCAGGACCTGACCTTTAATTCTCATATACAGAATGTAGGGAGGTCAGCTTTCTTCCACTTAAGAAACATTGCCAAAATTCGAAGTTTTTTGTCCTTCAAAGATGCGGAAAAAATAATCCATGCTTTTGTTACGTCTAGGCTAGATTACTGTAACTCGGTACTAGCAGGATGCCCAAATTCATCCCTTAGGACATTACAGTTAATCCAAAACTCCGCGGCACGATTGTTAACCGGAACTAGAAGGAGGCAGCATATTACTCCAATTTCAGCTTCCTTGCATTGGCTGCCTGTCAAATTTAGAATTGAATTTAAGATTCTAGTTTTAACTTACAAAGCTCTTCATTCTCAGGCTCCTTCTTATATTAGGGAACTCATTGAACTTTATCATCCTCCAAGAGCCCTTCGCTCTGAGGATTCAGGTCTTTTAGTTATCCCAAAAATTTCTAGAGTTAGATCAGGAGGTAGGTGTTTCAGTTTCCTGGCACCTCTATTTTGGAACCATCTTCCAGCCTCGGTGAGGGGGGCAGACACAGTTAGTTTATTTAGGAGTAGACTTAAGACTTTCCTTTTTCTTAAAGCTTATAGTTAGACTCCATCCACTGTCAGTTAAGCTGCTGTAGGCTTACGCCGTGGAGGGAGATCTTTCGCTCCCGTTACAGGGATCGTTGCTCTGTGCAGGCGGAACCTTTATCACTCTCCTCACCCAATCAATCTTTTACTCTATCCAATCTTTTACTCTATCCACTCTGTCCAAGCTCTCATTATGCTTTGTACAGTATGCTCGATATGCATGATACTGCCGCAGTCTCTGTGTCCCCGGCAGGTGATGACCACTGCGCCAGGAGCTGGATTGTGCTGTCCTGGGGGTCTTGCTGTCATCGCTTCATCCCACCACCACGCTTAAGACCGGGACTAGTCCTATCGGCAGATTGTCCATCGAGCTAGGCTCTTGCCTTCCAAAGCATGGACACTTACACTCCACATGGACAGCAGCCTTGAATTAGTTCCTATTCTTTGTGTTTATATCCGTTTTGCCTGGTTGGTGTATCTGTTTTTCACTCTGTCCTGTCTGCCACCCTGGCTCACTCTGCTCCTTTCTCTCTTTCTCTGTCTCTCCTCTATCTTTATACTTCACCCCAACTACTCATAGGCAGATGATCGCCCTCTGGAGTCTGGTTCTGCCCTTGGTTTCTTCCCACAGGGGAGTTTTTCCCAGCCACTGTCGCATCTTGCTTGCTCCGGGGGCCCGGTTGGTTCTCTCTGATTGTATAAAGCGCTTTGAGACGCCTTTGGCTGTGATTTAGCGCTGTACAAATAAAAGTTTATTATTATTATTATTATTATTATACAGACCTATCTCAGTTTTAAACACTGATTATAAAATTTTCACTTCAATTATTGTCAACACACTAGAAAATATTATCCCTAACCTAATTGACACGGACCAGACAGGTTTTGTTAAAAATAGACAAACACAAGACAATGTTAGGCGAGCTATACATCTGTTACATATAATGAGCAAAGGAAACACAATGTCCTTAGCAATTAGCTTTGACACAGAAAAAGCTTTTGACTCTGTTCTATGGGAATTTTTATACCTGGTCCTGCAATGTTTTGCCTTTAACAATACAGTTATAAAATGTTTAAAATTCACCTGTGGCCCGGATCAGAATAAATGGCAGTCTTTCAGGTACAATCCGTTTGGAGAGGGGTTGCTGACAGGGCTGCCCACTGAGCCCCATCTCGTTTGCTCTATTTATAGAGCTACTTGTTCAAAAGATTAGGGAAGACCCAGAAATCACGGGAATACTATTCAAGGGGAAAGAATATAAGACATGTTTATATGCAGATGACATCCTGGTGACTTTATCCGACCCGGATACTTGATTTTTACAACCGAATAGATACTTAAAAAATGGTTATTTTACCACAATTGTTATTTCTACTCCAATCGCTGCCTGTAGAAATACCCAATAAGAAATTCAGTGAATGGAATCGGATCATTTCTAGATTCATATGGCAGAACAAGAAACCAAGGGTATGCTACAAAACATTACACTTAACAGGGAGGGATGTCACTCCCATGCTTGGAGGACTACTATAAAGCAGCACAACTGCAGTATATAGTCTACTGGTGCAGGGCGGGTTACGATGCAAAATGGAAGGAGCTAGAATTTGACCAACTAGATATCCCACTTCAATCTCTGCTGGGTGACAAAGCTTTCAAGACTATATACTCTAATAATCTATGTCGATGTTATAAAAACTCCCCTAAATATTTGGTACAAAGAGATGAGCAAAGCGCACCTGGAAAAAAAATCTCGGTTATTAAGATGGGTCGAACATGATAGAGTATTCTTGTGTTATTCTTTACCTTGGTTTATATTGTATGATCACTAGTAGCACGTGTAAACTGTTAGAATCCTAGGCTAACATATACGCATCGTATTTCACTTTGTTTTATGGCCTGCCACTGATGTGCTCATCCTCTCCCTGTACAGGATATGAGCTGTGAAATCGGTCAACTATCGTATAGTCGTTGGTTTGTCTCTCTCTGTTCTCCTCCCTGTTCTTTCCTTATCTTATCCCCTCCCAGTCCTGTGTATAAGAGACCTTCTTCCTCCTTCCCACCTCACACTCGCACTCCCATTTTACTGTGTTTTGTGCCTCGGAGCTCCGATCCCTTTTTTTATTGTTTGTTCATTAAATTACTTATTATCCCAGTATTCCTGCATCGGCATCTTCGCTCTTTTCCACAACAATTTGGCGTCACGAACAGGATTGCTGGAGACCCGTCAGTGGAACTCTGGGACGTTGAGGGCCCGGGACCAGGAACGGAGGAAACTCCTCGTTCCCCCTCTACCTTGAACCAAGCATTCAGAGATGAGAGGATCGGCGTCTAAGAGTGGATCTGATCAGCTTCACGTCTATCCAAGCGAACCTGGAAGGGAAGTGCTGATTCAGAGATCGGGTGAGAAGTAATTGTTCTTGTCTCAGACATATCAGTGACCAGTGGGTTGTTTTCCTTGTCGTTTACGAACGGTCCCGGGGCAGGACGGAGCGCATACGTTAACCGTGCCTGTCAGGTCGGTGTTGATTCTGAATCAACACTGAAATTCCCGCTCCACAAGTGAGCCGGAAGCTTCTGGTAGGTAAACTACCAGAGGGGTGAGTTTTTTCTCCACCTTTTTGCTCCAGAGTAAGAAAAAGGGGTGCACGGGGACGCCTGTGTATTTTCTGACTTGGAATTTTGTGAAAACTTAGTGAAAAGTCAGAGTAATAAGTCTAGCTAGACAGTGCTGGGGAAGAACCAGAGCAAAGTGGCTGCTGCTGTTCCCCAGGGGGGACCAATTGTGGACGACATGAGGAAAAAATATGGTCCAGATTGTCTTGACATGTTGGGAATTTGGGTTGAAAAGTATGATTTCCCAGCAGGGGGATCACTGAGTTTGGAGGAATTGAGAAACCTCCGGGATAAATTGAAGATAGCAGAGGGAAAGGTTACAAAAAAGAAAAACCCAAACAGGTGGGAGATTCAAATCATCAAAGATCATGAAAGGTGTTTTTCATTCTGGAAACCTGAAGCAGAGGTCAGGGACAGGAAACAAGTAAAGAAAACAAAAACAAACGTGTGAACAGCGCTGGGCGCTGGAGCACAGGGGTGACAGAGATAACGGCAGAGGGTGCACACACTCACACACACTCCCCAGAGGAGGGAGAAAAGGAGCCGCTCACACACGAGCATTCAAATGCACCAAATCGTCTGTATCCTTCTCTTACAGGCCCGAGGGACCCTCTCCTGGACATGCCTGTCTTCCCTCCTCCCGCCTGCCCTCATCCAACGCTACCACCGTACAACCCTGCGCAATCCAGCACCGACGCCGCAGCGTCGCCACGTTCATCAGGACTGCCGTCAACCAAACGGCCAGCCTCATCACTGCTTTCAGACAAGGGCTGCTCCCCCAGATCGCCAAAGCAGTTAACACAAGCTGCTGCGTGGGGATTGAAGATGCCCGGCTGACAGAGGTCCGACGTCATGCAGTGCACGCTGAGAGGCTTCTGCAGGAGGCCAGCGATGCAGAGGACAAGAAGATAAAGCGTGCCTCCCTCACCATGATGAAGCACCTCAGTGACACGGCGAGACGGCCCTACAGGAACAACGACAACCGACGAAGGGCGACTAGCGGAGACAGAGGCGAAAAGGGGGCGTGCCACATCTGCGGCCGAATGGGTCACTGGGCCAGAGAATGCCCTGACAAAGGAAGAACCATGCCCACCGCAGCCAAGAGAGTGATCGCGAGGACCGGAAAAGAGGATCCAGAGGGGACCAGGACGTGTTTATGTAGCATAATTGTGGCAAAGCACTGTTCCTGCTTTTGTTGTGGTTTGTGGCGTGTGTGAGAGTGATCAGTGAGCAGGGTGCAGTTACCCACTTCTACCAGTGGAGGTCGTGTTCGCCCCGGGGAATAACGCTAGAGAGGTCTCAAGTGGCTCATGAGACCTATGTGGAGCGAACCGTCGTAGCGGACGTTAACGTGTGTGTTATCTGTTGTGCTTCCACAGGTGAGAAGGGGAAATGGTTGAAAATAAGAGCAAATGTATGTGTGGCTGTTTCGTAATTGAAGTCTGAGATCGAGGGTATGTGAGTTAAATTTACGTTTTGAATGTATCGTCTCTGAGTGATGTGGGAAATGTGGGAAACGACATGATTAATAAGTTCAAGTCGAAGTCGGGTATGGATCTGTGTTTTGAAATGTAAAAAGTAGATAACGCTCGAGAGGAAGTCTCTCAAGTGGCTCGTGAGACCTATGCGGAGCGAACCGTAGTAGCGGACGTTAACATGTGTGTTGTCTGTTGTGCTTCCACAGAAAACAAAAATAAAAGCTTCTAAAGAAACAAAGAAAAACAAAAATAAATGTGTCTTCGCAACATTACCATGCTACATTTACGTTTGACTATCTGCTTTAATATAAAACCACAACAAATGTGTTTTATAATTGTCTTTATATAATCTACAAACGTATTTGTATGATCCAGGGAAAATTCCATGTTTGTTTGCGAAACTCATTGGAAGAATGAAGAAAATCTCTTCGATTGTTATTGTCATGAACATGAATCACAAAACATATATATATATATTTTTTTTTTCCATGTGTCACTTTAACAGAGACAACACCATCTGTAATTACTATGTTTGGTTGCATTTCCCTGGCAGGCAAAGATAGATGGAAGAGACATCCTTCTGGGTAGAAGATGGGACTGGCTTGTCTGTGGATGGTGGAGGCTCGCTGGGCTCATCAATCCGTCCATCCATTCACCTTGTTCGTCTCATCCTGACTGCAGCACGCCACTGTGGAGGCTTGACATAACACACATTAGATTAATAACAGAAAAGCAAAATGTGACTTATGGTGTATTATTTAGTGTGCTTCAGTTGTAATTCTCATAATAATGACTGTTTTGCTGGCTTCACACAATATATATAATTGGCCTGTCTTCGTTAAAAGCCCACTCACCACGACAAGGTGAAGGCCAAGAGTGGGAACACAAACACAGACCAGAAACGAACAGGACAAATCCAGACAAGACTACAAAAAACACAAATATCAATCACTTTGACCACTATCTTTTTTCACAAAAACTTTTATTTCTTTACAAATTGAACCTTAGATTGTGTCACAACAAACTAAATAAACCCTTGAAACAGCCAACAAAACATGAAACAACAACACTTCATCAATATTATAATGAGTATCCTCATTGTATGTCCTTGTATGGTTCAATGCTGACACAATAAAATAAAAATGAAAAATAAAGACAATGTCTCTTTTTTGGCACGACTGATTGTAGTAGACTATAGCTCTTATACTTAGCCTGACAGTTTGTGCAATGAATTATATCATATCCTAAAACAAGACTAAATAGCCCATAGTTTAAAAATATGTTCAATAGTAAGTGTTCAGTGGGTCAGATGTCAAATGTGATCTATTTAAAATGTAGAATAGATGAGCTAAATAACACATATATAATACACATTGATGGGAATTGAACCATCGCCTCAGTCTTGCAAGTCCAAGATTGTCATAATGTACCACAAACCTAAATCACACTCCCTTTTTTCATCTAAGCTGTTTGAGTAGCGTTAGCACACCGTGATTCCTCATCAACTACAGGCCTACACTTCAAATAATTATGAGAAAAATCCAACGTAAAGAGAGCACTTCCATTAGGAAATAGTCAACATGAAATTTCGTCCTCTACTGACACCTGCTGGTCAAATTGAATAGTTGCAAATATTGTGAACAAGTTGTCATCTAATTCTAATCCTAAACAATATGGCCATTCCAAGTCAAGTATTAAGACAATTAATCAGGTTTGTACTGCTTGATTGAACACATTCATCCCGTTCCAGTGCACTAAAACCCACTTCCCTTCAGGACCGTGTCAGCGAAGCCAAAACTTCCTTGAGTGACGTTGTTTCCCAGCATGCAATGCGAGCTAGCGATTCACAATACTATTTCATCACAAACATGGATGTAAAAAATAAAAAGGGAAAAGGGGGAAAATGAAACTTCAGGAACACCAACCATTGCAATACAAGCAGAACTGGGCCGAAGTTTTATATTATGTACACCATAATACAGCCTTCTGGTGGACAAGCCATACTATTTAATCCGTGTCCTCCTATGGCACTTCCGTGGGTGGAAGCTCATCGTAGAGGTCACGTGCTGGTTGCGCGTCACTCCAGCGATCACCTCCGGGAAGGTCTGAGACAAGGTCGTTGCCCTTGCAGGTTATCTGATTCGGGTGAATATATGGAAAACATGGGTCAATGTGGTCAGTCTTAACAAGAGAAGCTTACTGGCGAAAATAATGTAGTACAAGTGGATGTCACACTTCCTTTTTGTTTTGTATGTGGTCAGTCTTAACAAGAGAAGCTTACTGCCGAAAATAATGTACTACAAGTGGATGTCACACTTTCTTTTTGTTTTGTATGAGCATTTAAAAACAACAACAACATAATAATATGGATTTTGACCATGTATGTTTTGGAGTTCATTGAAAGAGGTTTATTTATATATGTATATATATATATATATATATATATATATATATATATACATATATATACATATATATATACACATATATATACATATACATATACATATACATATATATATATACATATATATACATATATATATACATACATATACATATATATATATATACATACACACACATATATATATATATACATATACATATATATATATATATACATATATATACATATATATACATATACATATACATATATATATACATATATATACATATATATATATACATACACACATATATATATATATATACATATACATATATATATATATAAATATATATATATATATATATATATATATATATATATATACATACATATATATGTGCGTGTGTGTGTGTGTGTGTAACTTTAACTAACTTATCTATTTCTATCCATCTATCAAACGTACTATCTAGGGATCTATCTAGGGGGGGGTTAAAATGAGCCGTCGATTGTATGTGTGGGAGTCCCTCGGGTTCAGCCCAGCTGATTTAGTGTTCGGTGAGAGGACCCTCACGTCTGTTAAGGGGTAAGTGGCTTTCCAATGTTAAATGAGTCGAGAATAATGTGTTAGATTACGTCTTTTTTTTTTTTCGTGAATGCTTGCATCGTGCTTGTGAAATTGCTCACAAAACTCTTGTCGCCAGCCAGTCTAAAATGAAGCGGCAGTTTGACAAGAAAGCTGTGGCTCGAGTTTTTGAGACAGGCGACCGAGTGTTGGTATTGTTGCCGTTACCCGGTTCCCGTTTGCAGGCTGGTTTTTCTGGTCCGTATGTCGTGGAGCGCAAACTTTCCGTTACAGATTATGTAGTGCACACTCCTGATAGAAAACGATCGTCCCGCGTCTGCCACGTCAAAATGTTGAAAAGTTCCGCCCGGTTCACACTGGACGTGGAAGCGCCGCGAAGCGTGCAGAGCTTAATCGGACTAAGCAATAATTCTGTTTTCTCGTCCAATCGGAGTTCTCAGCTTGGTCCCCGTATCCATGCAGCTGAGAAATTCAAATTATTGACGGGAACGTGTCCTCCTCACAACACTAGGGGGTGGAGTGAGTCTTTTCAGCCGGTCAGCTGCTTTCGGTTGACATATTAAATCTATTATGATATGGAACGATAGTTCATAATGTACGTGTTACTTGCTTTGCAGATAAGGTGTACCCTATTTCTTGTGCTCCTGGTTATTTTAAAAGGCAGACAAGACCGTTGTTTGCTGTTGGAGGGCTACAACAACACTTCGATGCTACGCTTTGTGCCGTCGCTACGGACCCCAAACTCTCGTTCTTGTTGGATTTGGGTGTGTGTCTGTATTCGATTATCATGATGTTGTTTTTTTTAAATGCTCATACAAAACAAAAATAAAGTGTGACATTCACTTGTAGTACATTATTTTTGCCAGCAAGCTTCTCTTGTTACAACTGACCATCGACCCATATTTTCCATATACTCAACTGAATCAGATACCCTGCAGATCCCCTGCAAGGGCCCCGAGGTGATCGGTGGAGTGACGCGCAACCAGCACGTGACCTCTACGATGAGCTTCCACCCACGGAAGTGCCATAGGAGGACACGGCTTAAATAGTATGGCTTGTCCACCAGAAGGCTGTATTATAGTGTACATAATATAAAACTTCGGCCCAGTTCTGCTTGTATTGCAATGGTTGGTGTTCCTGAAGTTTCATTTTTCGTCCCTTTTTATTTTTTACATCCATGTTTGTGATGAAATAGTATTGTGAAATCGCTAGCTCGCATTGCATGCTGGGAAACAGCGTCACTCAAGGAAGTTTTGGCTTCGCTGACACGGTCCTGAAGGGAAGTGGGTTTTAGTGCACTGGAACGGGATGAATGTGTTCAATCAAGCAGTACAAACCTGATTAATTGTCTTAATACTTGACTTGGAATGGCCATATTGTTTAGGATTAGAATTAGATGACAACTTGTTCACAATATTTGCAACTATTCAATTTGACCAGCAGGTGTCAGTAGAGGACGAAATTTCATGTTGACTATTTCCTAATGGAAGTGCTCTCTTTACGTTGGATTTTTCTCATAATTATTTGAAGTGTAGGCCTGTATCTGCACACAATTTGGAATTCGTCCCAGCGCCCTGAGCTGTAAATTTGGACGGTGTAAAATGAAAATGGCCATCTGCAGCAGAATGAAAGTGAGATTGCATTGTCCAGGTAGGAGGACAGCAGTCAGTCATGTTTCACCTCCAGTCAACACGCAGTGGTTCACATGAAGGTCCAAGAGGCCTACAGACCTACACTGAGTCCGGACGTGGCAGTACAGTTGGATCATTGTCTTTGTTGTGTTGTTTGGTCATTGTGATCCAATGTAATGTGAGAGAAGGACGAGTGCAGTTATATTGGAGTGAGTTTTTTAGAGTGTAATAGAAGTTATAATGCAGAGTCTGTTTTTATGAAATGTTCTATCACCTGGCATTCATCCATCCATCCATCCATCCATCCATCTTCTACTGCCGTATCCGGAGTCAGGTCTCGGGGGCAGCAGCCTCAGCAGAGACCCCCAGACTTCCCTGGACCCAGTCACCTCCTCCAGTTCCACCAGTGGGACCCCAAGGCTTCCCAGTCCAGCCCAGAGACCGGGTCAGCACCACTCTGACTCCCCGAGTCCCTGCTGCTCAGGTGAGGCTTCAAAGATCTGGCTTCACCTGATTGGACGGTCGTGGAGGATCTCCTTGGTCTTCTTGGTCTTCTTGGTCTCCAACTGTTTGACCTCATGCTCTCTGTTGACCTCCTCACTCAGTCCCTCAGTGATGTAGAGCTCAGTGTAGATGCTGTTGAGGAGAGTTTAACTTCCTGCTTCTTCACCTTCAGTCACACGTTCACATCTCCTCTCCAGACTGATCTTCTGCTGCTGTAGAAGCTCCTGCAGACCACCAACCTCTGGAGCTGAGAGAAGGTTGGAGAAGAAAACATCAGTGTGACAGTGTCATCATTTTCTGTCCACGACTTGAAGCTGAAAGCATCCAAACTCCATTTTTCAGCTGATGTGGTGAAGCTGCTGTTGTCTGACTGTTTGCTCTAAATGTCCTCCAGTGGATCTTCTCACTGGAGGTCCTGACCACGGTTATAATAGTTAACGAAAACGAACAAAATAACAAAAACTTAAATTGAAAAAAACAATTGTCACGTTCCCAGGGGTTAGGATTTTGGTACCTGCCTCGTTGGGCTTCGAAGCGAGCAGAGCTGAGACCATAAGGGTGACGTAGCAACGTTCAGGACACTGATTGGCCAAAGGCCGTCTTTCACGAAAGACCAAAACCGCCATTTTTAAATGCCTCGCGTGTGGATTTTTACATTAACACGTATTAAAAACTGAAAAGCTTATGAAACTGTACCATGGGTGAACAAAGAACTACAGACGTTTCTGTTCTCTGTGGCCAAAGAAAAAGCACAATGCAGACAGTTGTGCAGAAAGTTTAGTGTTAGCTAAAATATCGGGCACACAGACGTACTTATTATGTATACATTTCTTTCCATTGTAACAGGTCACTACAAGATCTGCAATCCATTACCTAGAATTGGTTTTCCTTAAACTGATGTACAGGATTACTAATCTGACTTTGATGGGCAAATTTGACAACAGAATACAATTATGAAGCACTAAAACACAGGACCACAAAACAATTAAATGCATCTTGAAATAATGATATGCTTTGTTAAATGAAATAAAATGGCATTTTCAACTAAGTAATAAAATAGTCGGTGGTGCAGTGGTTAGCGCTGCCGCCTCACAGCAAGAAGGTCGTGGGTTCGATTCCGGGGCCTGGACCTGGGACCTTTCTGTGTGGAGTTTGCATGTTCTCCCTGTGTCTGCGTGGGTTCTGTCCGGGTTCTCCGGCTTCCTCCCACACTCCAAAAACATGCACGTGAGGTCAATTGAACGTTCTAAATTGTCTGTAGGTGTGCATGTGAGTGTGAATGGTTGTTTGTCTCTATGTGGCCCTGCGATGAACTGGTGACTTGTCCAGGGTGTCACCCTGCCTTCGCCCTAAGACAGCTGGGATAGGCTCCAGCAGACCCCCGTGACCCTGAATAGGAATAAGCGGGTATAGGAGATGAATGAATGAAATCTTTATTGAATGAATGACACATTTTATCTCACTCGTGGTTTATGTAATTATTATTTTTTGCTCCATAGCTTTCATGATTCAGCATTACATGTTAAGCATGATGAATTGCATGAAAAGAGAGAGCACTCGCTGATAAATTAACATGGTGTGCTGTTTAATTCCATGAGGACGACAAAATATTTGCAAATTTGTGTTAGCTACACACATCGACAGGTGCAAGAGAAAGGGAGGAACTTTCAAGATCGTTGAGTTTTTATTTTTTATTTTTTTAGTTCTGATGAAATAAATAGACCAATCATTTCATTACTTTGTCTGCTTTCCAAAGAGAGTTGCTTCAAAGAATTATCATTTATTATTCAGTGGCACATTGCTCACTTGTTTAATACACAAATAATAGTATATTATTATAATAATACTATTTTATTAATATGATAATAATAATAATAATAATAATAATAATAATAATAATAATAATAATAATAATAATAATAATAATAATAATAATCATCATCATCATCATCATCATTATTATTTATAAAATTTCCAAACAACAATCGTCAGTTGTTCCGTAAAAAAAATACATTCATTTCCATGTTGAATTTTGTACGGTTTGTGAGCGCGCACGACTGTCAGTGACGGTCTCCACACTGACACAACTGCGCATGCTCTATTATCCCATCAATGCGGAAGTCAAAAAGTTTTTGGGAGCCATGCGCTGGGTGAGCAACTTCATTGAAAGCAATGGGACGCCATCTGGGGGCTTGCCGCACTGTCACGCAGTTAGTGACGTAGAGGGCAGGCGACGCCGACAGTAATGACGTGAATGATTGACAGCTACCATTCGTTCCCGTTTGCAAGAGGATTAAAAAGAAAAACCGTAATGGCATCAAAAAGGAGTTATCCCAGCGGTGCGGAAAAACGGAAGGAAAAGAAAACCGATCAAGAAAAACTTGCAAAGGGGAAAGGTAAGTTATTTGTTTGTGATGTGGGCTGGAGAGGTGGAGGTGAAACGCCCCCCCTCCCCCAAGTTTGTTTATTTGTCCGGCTAGCCAGCTAGCTAGCGTCGGATAAATGTTAGCTGGCTGGCTAATATTTGTTCGTCATGAATCAGCGTTTTTGTTTGTTCTATGAAAGTTGACCATATCCTGCCATGTTGGCCTATCCTGCCATGGGAATGACTGATTGACTCCACACCCGTTTATTCCCATTCTAACATGGAGGGAGGGCATGTTGTTGTCGTTGTTGTTGTCGTCAGTCCCCTGTTATTGTTCAGTGGAAGTTGTCTCTCACACATTTGACTCTTAATGTTATTTTAGCCTTAACTTAGGATGAATTTACTGAGTTTGTATTTTGTAGGCCCTTCATTAGAATTGTGCTACTGTTTTATAATTCAAAGAAATATTTTATGGAAATACTTTATTTGGCATGGTGTTGACTATTTTAGACTGTTGTGGCAGTGGGTCATTTATCTTAGTTTTATTACTTTAACTAGTACAGTGTTTAAAGTAATGCCAAAAACTCTTAAAAATGACAGTTTTGTAATTGTGTAAAAGCTTTAAAGGGACACTGCAACCATAATGTTTAATTTAAAAACAAATGAATTTTTAATTTTCCTATATTACTGCAACATCACTGTAATAATAAAATAGGAAAATGCGCTTCTGATCTATTTTGCTTGATGATCTAATGAGCTTTGTCTCTGCAGGAGCAATTCTAAAATATGTTGGCGCTCCAGACATTGAGCCAGAGGGATCTCCCGAACATCCTGACCAGGAAGCTCCAGGACCAACACGTTCCTCAGAACCTCCTTCTGTCCAGGTGAATAATGTGTGTTATTCTTAGTAGCTAAGCTGATAAGTGTGGGACGAAACTAAGGCAATTAAGCATTATTTTGATTGTTGGTTTGCTTTTTAGTGTTGCACTTGTTGGTTTGTTGGATTTTCTTATTTAAAGTAAGTTGTATTTATTGACATATAGAGGATTCTTTTCCTAGTATTATAGTGTTTGTTTGTTTTTAAATCAGTTTAACTTGCCTGAGTTGCTCAACTGAAGATGTTTAATTTTACCTGTAGCCTGTTTTGCTCACGAGGTGTAATAGATTGTGGAATCTTAGTAGACCTTAGTAGATGCACGCTGCTGAGAGTGGCAGAGATCAGCTCCGATGACCATGGTGCTTGTAAATAAGGCAAATGCGCCATCTAGTGGGATGCAGCATGTTTATTCGTGTTGGAGCAATGACAAGTACGACTAACAAAACAAAAGATGCACAGGGTAAAAAAAAAATAATCATAAAGTCAAGCCCAACAAAGATAACAGATGGGCATAACTGTAACATTACATAGTAATGATTACTAGTACTACCAAAATTTCTCCTTTTTACTTTTCAACTCGAACTTGAACTATTCATCCCCTTTTTTCAGCAGCCATTAAGACAAAAGGATGACACTTATGCATTGCATCAAACTGTGATGCACAAAATCAATTAAATTAAATCAAAACAATAAATAAAGTGTGCATTAAACAGGGGGCAGTGCAATACAGTACAGGACTCAACTGATATAGTGCAGTTAGGCAGTATAGCCTATAACAGCTGTTCAGCATCCATAGTAATCCACAGTCAGTGCCATAATCATCCAGTCAGTGTCATATTCATCCATAGTCAGTATAATATATATGATATCGCGCAGACCCTCGTCCTCCACCACATTAATTGGCCTGCAAGCCGTAGCCACACCCATTTAGCCCCCGCTGTTGAAAGTTGGCGTGTGGTGGACGCGGCCAGTGGTCTCCGTGCCACACCATCCAACGTGGTTTGCTTTACCTCAGAAGGGGGCGGAGGGCTCTCCGCGTCAGCTGTATGCTTCGCAGACAAGTGAAACGTAAGACTGCTCGTACTCCGGTGGAAACTAAATACAGCTTTACAGTAAATGCATATCACTTTTGTCCTGTCAAGACTGCCATCTGGCAGGGTTTTGAAGTGGAACTTTCCATTTACAATTGACGCCTTATCCATGTTAGTCCTTCCTAGTGCTCACCTACGCTCAGTGTATTTTTCTTTTTTTTGTTGTGCATACAAGCCGGCTGCAAGCGTGTGACTGTGTGCTGTGAGTCAATTCATTTCCCGTTTCCACAATCTACGGAGCGGCCAAAGGTTCAAAAAGCACCGTGTGCGTTAATCGCGATGAAAAAATTTGAATTATTGCCTTCGGCGCGAAACAACCAGCAAACGCGAATAAGAATGTTGACATTTGGAGAGAGGATGAGACCGGGGCGATGCTTTCTCTTCTAAAAGAGATGGACATATTAAAATAACACACAACAGAGACCTTTTTTAAAAGGGTAGCGCAGCAAATGCAGGGCTCCGGCTTTGCGCAGCCCTGAACAAATACGTATTCCTTCGTATTTATATTTCTACCTTTTCGTTCACATTTTTTATAAGTTAGAAGAATTTCAACTTTGTAAATAAAAGCACAGCAAAGAGATGTGTTTCTGATTTGTTTTTATTTCGATAATTTCGCTGTTATTCTGCTGGAAACGGCGTGCAGTGGCACAAGCTTCCTCCACGGTCGGCACTTTAATGAGCGTGTGTATAACTGAAGACACCGTTCCTTTGCAAAACCTGTACACAAACTCTCCCACCAGTCTGCGCAGAACCCGCATCCAACAAGAACGAGAGTTTGAGGTCCGTGGCGACGGCACAAAGCGTAGCATCGAAGACATTGTGTTGTTGTAGCCCTCCAACAGTAAACAATGTTCTTGTCTCATGGTTATCTTTTAAGATAACCATGAGCACAAGAAATAGGGTACAGCTTATCTGCAAAGTAAGTAACACGTACATTATGAACTATCATTCTATATCATAATGATGTAATATGTCAACCGAAAAAAGCAGCTGACCAGCTGAAAAGGCTCACTCCACCCCCTACTGTTGGGAGGAGGACACGTTCCCGTCAGTAATTCAAATTTCTCAGCTGCATGTATAGGGGGACAAGGTGAGAACTCCGATTGGACGAGAAAACCAAATTATTGCTTAGTCCGATTAAGCTCTGCATGTAAACGCACTGATTACACCTGCGCCAGAGTGCAGAGTGAAAGCAGCTCTTTTAAAAACAAGCGCAGGCTGGAGTCAGCACTCTGTCCTCTGGCGTGTCCACGCTGAGAACTCTGTCCTTCGCAGTTCTTAGCATTTCGGCTAGCAATCCCAGAGCGGGCTGGGCCATAAGCACAGCCGGAGGAGGAACCCTGGCGGGTGCCCGTTCATCGGGAGGTGGCGCTGTGTGTGCGTGATCGTTGTGCATTCACCGCAGGCCCCCCCCGCCCCCACTCCTCCTCTGGCGCTCGGCGGGGAGGCTGCCTTGCAGTTGAACACCGGTGCGCCGAGACGGGTACTGGAAGGACGCTGGTCTCAACCCCCTGCCTGGGTGCAGTCGCTCCGTCTTCCTCTGTTTTCTCCATTCCCCTCTGTTACTGTTGCGGCGGCGATGTCCTCGCAATCAATTGCCGCACCAGTCTAGCCGGGTAACAGCGGTGTCACCACCACAACGCGGACACTTTTCCTTTGATTTTGGTTTATTTGGTTTAGACAATTCAGTTTGTCTGTTTCTTTTGTTAGCGTAACCACTTTCTTTGGTTGGTTTTCTTTTCTTTGTTTTGTTGTGAAATTTTGGTGAAACTTTGGGTTTTCTATTGAGTAGCGATTTTGTTATAGTTTGATTTCCTTTTTTAGTTCATTAATATCTTGTTCCCCAGTGATCGTTACTATTTTGTTTTGGGTTTTGGTCGTGTGTGTGTGTGTGTGTGTGTGTGTGTGTGTGTGTGTGTGTGTGTGTGTGTGTGTGTGTGTGTGTGTGTGTGCGTGTGCGTGTGTGTGTGCGCGAAGAATAAATAAAAGTTTTCCTTTAGTTCTAACTGTTTAACGCTTGCCTGGGTGTCTCAAGGTATTAGTATGTTAATTTTGTTCTCTTTTCTTTAGGACAGGAGTTGGCGTAGCGTGAATTTTGGTTTGTAGTGATTCCCTTAGCTTTGTTTATTCCCTTTTTTGAGTTTTCTTTGGTTTCTTTGGCCCTGTTCCCCTTATTTTCTAATGTTGAACAGTCTTTTTGGTATGGTACTTATTTCCTTGACACTCAGGCAGCTAAACCTGGTCTAATCGGGTCTGACTTCTGTTGCCATTAGTTGTGTCGAGTTTAGCTTTTAAATCATGTTGATTTAGCTCTTGCTGAGAGAGATGTGTTTCCTGTAGATCAGGCATGGCCAAACTACGGCGTGTCTCTGTCCGGCCCGCGTGAAGGCAGTCAAAAATCTAACCTAACTTAGAAATGACACTTGAACCTGCAATGAGTATTTTAGTCGTTCTAAATAAGTCCAACGTTAGAAAAAAAGGAGCGACCCGGACTTCCCACAGTCTCTTTTCTATTAACATGGGAATTCAATTTTAATAATTTGTCAACTAAAAACACCGGTCATACTAGAACATCCCTACCAGCTTTCTTCCCTGTATTCTCTGAATTTAATCAAAGAATCTTTGAAACTCTTGTAGCTTTTCTCTGGCTCGTGTCGCTGCTGATGCGTAGCCCCTCCAGGATCCCTCCTTGCACTGCCACTCCGTCGTAGTG
The DNA here is from genome assembly GCF_046127955.1 of Nelusetta ayraudi. Classification (NCBI taxonomy): domain Eukaryota; kingdom Metazoa; phylum Chordata; class Actinopteri; order Tetraodontiformes; family Monacanthidae; genus Nelusetta; species Nelusetta ayraudi. Next base: position 338,847 of record NW_027466094.1, read on the forward strand.
TGGGGCACCGAGTGCCGCAGGCCCCTCCGCACCCGTCGCCACCGCCGTCTTCTCCGCCAGGCCGCGTCTCGCCAATTCCTCCTTTACCTCCTCTGCGCTGTTGTAGGTTCGAGTTCCCGTATCCCAGTGGGTCCTCATCTTGGTGAATGGCGTCTGGAAGCGGATGCCCTTCTCCTTCAGGATTCTTTTAGCAGTGTTGTACTCCTTTCTCTTTTGGACCATCTCTGTCGCGTAATCGTGATGGAATGACGGTAATTTCTTCCCCAGTTCTATTTTCTTTGTCCATAGCTCTCTCAGGACCCTCTCTTTGGTAGTAAATTCCAGAAAGTTAACAATGATGGGTCTCGGTTGGGCACCGTCCGCTGGCTTCTGTGCAAATGAGCGGTGTGCTCTCTGAATTTGGAAATTAAAATGTGCTGGCAGGTGCAGTTTGCTTTTCAGCAGGTCTTCCACAAACTTGGCCACAGATTCTCCCTCCTCTCCTTCAGTGACTCCATAGATACGTAGGTTGTTTCTCCTCGGCCTGGACTCCAGGTCAGTTAACTTGTCCTGAAGAGCTTTTTGTTCTCTCAGTGATATGACCAGAGCGTCATTAGCTTCCTGTGCCCAACGTTCTAGCTTTTCAATCCGCGACTTAGCCTCGTTGATCTTGCCGGTCTGGAGCTCCTGTTCGGTGATGACTTTCGCAAGTTGTTGATTTATTTCGTCTTTGAAGTCGTCCAAGTCTTTTTCCACGTCGTTCCTCAGTGTTTCTCCAAACGTGCGAAGGACTTCTTTTGATTCCATTTTTAAATCCCGTATCTCCTTGCTAATAATTTTTATGTCCGAGCCCTTTTCCGCGTCGTTAGTCACGAGGAGTTTGTTTCGCCATCTCCCTCTGTTTCAGAGCAAGCTGGTAGTTCGGCCATATTGTCTGTTACCGTGTTTCTGTTTTGGTTGAATGGAGTTTTCCTTCCCATTCCAACGTTCCCCTGATCACTTTGTAGTTAATATGATATCTGACAATAGTTATTCAAGTTTTCGGGGAGTTTTTACCCTAGACGGTCGAGAGCCCTGGTGTCGCGCAGTCTACCGCTTTATGGCCAAACCAGAAGTCCCTTCCCTCTAGCCTTTTCAAGGGGGAGGTGGCTAGACTCGGCTCTTGTGGGACGAGAAGCAGAAGGCCTGTCCGATCGGGGGGGAAGATGAGATGACATTTTTGTGGGTCAACACAAACTCATCTGCGAGGACAGCCGCCTTGGACAATGACGACACTTTCTGTTCATTCAAGAACATTACCACCTTCTCTGGCAAAGAGTCTTTAAAATCTTCTAAAAGAACGAGCTCACGGAGTGACTCAAAGTCATTTTTGACATCATTAGCTGCACACCATTTATCAAAGAGGTTGCTTTTCTCCCATGCAAACTCGACAAAGCTTTGACCACTAGATTTTCTATGGTTCCTAAATTTTTGCCGGTAGGGCTCAGGAACAAGCTCATAAGCAGGAAAAATTGCTTCCTTTACAACATCACATTGCAGGCTGTCTTCTAAGAAAAGAGCAGACACCAACTCCTGTGCTTTTCCCACCCGCTTGCATTGGAGAAGGACAGGCCACATGTCTCTTGGCCAGTTGAGTGGCGAAGCTATTCGCTCCAAGGCACTGAAGTATGAATTCTGTACCTACCTACAACCCCCCCTTCCGTGGCCCGCCGACTCGATGCAGGTCTGTCATGTGGCCTGTTGCTAAAAAAGTTTGCCCACCCTCTATACAGACAGTGAGTTGGAGCAAGCTCGTAAGCACTACTTCCAGATGGCCCGCACTGCCAGTGAGGGGAAATGTGTCATGTTCAAAGAGCTGAGACGCAGGCTGGTGAGAAACACTGTCACCAGCATGATTTCTATCTTGAGAGCCAGTCAGCAAGGAGAGGGGGTCTGGTACCCTTCTGAGCATGAAGTCACTGCAATGGCTAAAAGACTAGTGGAGTATTATCCCATGCTGAAGGATTAAGACAAAACAATGAAACATGTAAGTGATTATATTATTTTGCGCACTTAGATTTTGAAGCGTGTGGTTATTTTTGGCTGATACTTTTTTTTTATCTGTGCATGTTTACTTTCCATCTTTATTTAAATAAACCTATATGCTCTTGACTCCAAGTGCAAAACATCACAAATGGACAGTTCTGTATTCAAGTCATATATATATGTACAAAGTGAGGAGCATGGGGGGGGGAGTGAAATTTTATTTACCACAGGCGAGCACTTACAAGAATCTTCACAAGAGATTCGCCAGAGAGGGGTCACAAGAAGAAAAGGCATCGCATTGACTTCTCAGCAAGTGACCAAGAAGAAGATCATGATGCAGACTCAATTGGTGGATCAACAATTATTTTGTGTCACACACCAGGGCGCAGTTCTGATAATGGCCACACTTCACGTAAGTAGAAACATGTCCATTTTAATAATAATGATAATGTATGAAAGCCAGGCAATGTTATGATAGTTTTGGATATCATGATATATCACAGGCATTTTTACATTTGAATTGTCATTTGATATATTTTGATGCTCCAAACAATTTCATCCATTTGACTGATTTACTGATTTGTCTCCTCCATTTCATCAGCCAAAGATGGTCTGACAGCACAGGCCAGACATTATCAGACCCTGCAGGAGCTGTACAAGAAACCAAAACCCAACCAAGATGCTGTCTCCCAAATTCTTGACCTGCAGTTTCAAGCAAGAAGATCCTTCATTGATAGTGATGTTCTTAAAGAACAGGACAAGGCCAACAAAGATCCTGGATGCATATCCATGTGTCAAGGATCTTTATCGTGTAAGTGATTAACTTGTTTTGGTTTATGATGAAAAGCAAGCATTTTTGCAGATTTTAACATTGACTTGCATTATAGGCGATGAATGAGCTGCGGCGCATTCTGGATAAGGGCAACAGAAAATTCATTGATGAACTAAAAAAAGAGATGGGAAGACTTCTGCACCGATGTGTAATTTTATGGTGTTTGGAAAAAAAATGAAGTGATGAAGCCACGCATAATGCTGGATGTAGGTGAGTCATTTTGCTGTGTCTCTAATTGACTGTGTAGCTGTTTCCTTGGACATAGGATGGTTTATGTTGCGCTGAATGAATAGATGCAGAATGGTAATACTCTTCATGCTGAAAAAATAAGATTTTTTTTGTGATCAACACAAACCTAATAAGACTCATTTTTAGGAAGACTAACTTTGAACTCAAAGTTGATTTGTTCTATTCCAGTGGAATATTCCATCGCGCTGCTCAGGGCACTCCCCACACTCTTTCCTTCACCAAGTCCACCACCGAAGAAGCTGGGACATGCCAGTAAGGCACTGCTTCATGTCATTCAGGTGAAAGTTTGTTCGCATTTTCTCACATTCAACACTTCATAGTTCCATGCATGGATGTGGCGTTTCCTTCTTCTTTTTCTTTAGCCAACAGAAGCTCCCACAATGTACTCGCAGAAGAGGTCTTTCTGCACCACTGTGTTGCTGTTTGATGGGACCCGCTGTCTCATCTGTCTTGGAGCCACTCCCGCCACCACGCTTGCCAAGGAAGACTTGAGTGACGGTCTGCTTCATCTGATGGGTTACTACTATGCCCTGCACCTCACATATCCAAAAGTGTGTGGCAACCCTTCTCTCTGTCATTCAGACAGAAGTGCTACAGGACACTATCCATGAGTGAGACACCACAGCCTCATACAAAAAAGACCATGGCAGAATGGAAAGATTTTATTGGGGAGTAGAGCTGTGTACTAGGCATAGGTAGTGATACACTCCCCTGGTAGTTGTAACTTGAGGGTGGGTGGGAGTCTGTTGGAACAAACATGTTATCAGTGGTGATAGGAACACAACACTATATGCTGTCCCCATACTGTTTTTGTTTTTTTTGTGTAACTGAGTGTCAGGGAATCTGAATCAATATTCAATAATGATGACGGTGAATATTGTAACAACACAACATTACTTGCGTTCTAGAAATGGTGGAAAGCGGTGGATGTGGGAGTGGCATCTTCCGATTAGGACACCTGTGCCGATGCCCCCTGCAGGATAAAAGGCCGACTGCGTGTGCCGCTCGGTCTCTTCCACATTCTCCATCGAGCAGCCATGGGCGTCTGGCCGACTCTCAGCTTCTTTTGTTCTGTTTTGCACCTGACAACACCCCACATCCTATTATTCACTCATCCACACTTACATTACTGATGAATACTGACAAACACACACCATATATTTCATTATTTTGCTTACAATTATCTATTTTGTTATAATAAACCTTTTGATTAATCGCAATCCGCAGTGTCCCTTCCGTTATTGTCATAACTCTTGAGCCGGGTTATGACAATATCGTCTGCAAAATTTCGAAGATATCGAAGATATCGTGTGTCGTGATGTCATTATCGTGGGCCAAATATCGTCACAGTATCGAATCGTGGGTTAGCCGTATCGCCCCACCCCTATTATCAACACAAGATCACATATGTACAGTACATGTACAGTTTAATTAGTGTGTTACTTTGTTTATGAATTCATTTCTTTATGTTCTTCCAGATGTCCAGCCTGAGACGTCGATCAGCACGCGTTGCCTCAAAAACCAAAACAAACCAGTGACATGTTGGTATTTGGGATATGTGTATTTCATTGTGTGCATCTTTGTGATAGGACAATAAATGCAGTTCTTTAAACGTTACTTTGTGTCCTTGTATTTGCAGGTGTGGGCAACACGTTCAACTGTCCACATGACTGAGTCTGCCTCCAGCAATGTCACAGCAGTGCAGCAGGTTTGTACTTATTCATTTCCACTTCATCACCTGTGTGTGTTTTCTAGGCTTTACACCGATCTTATCGGCTGTATCGGATCGGCCGATATTTGGCATTTTTAGAAACGTTCATGATCGGGCGTCATGTCATGAATCACCGATCAATGACGTCATGGTCGTGTTGAAACTTTTTTAATCTGTCTCATTTCCTCCAAAGTAGTTTCACAGCATCGACATGTTTATTTGTTTGTATCCGAGAGCTAATGATTCATGATTCAAAAACCTTCATTTTCGTCTTCGTGCCTCTTCCTGTTTTGAGTACTGTCGCTATGTGACGGACAATAAAGTTTCTTTGAATCTTCACGACAGCAACATCCATGGGTGACACAAACAAACGTGTCGGGGGTGTGGAAGTTTTTCAAAGTGAGAGAAACAGACATAGCACAAGCTATCTGCAATATATGCAACGCTACAGTACCTAGCGGGGGAATTTTGGCAAAAAATTTCAACACCACAAATTTAATCAGGCACTTGGAAAAGATACACACGGAGGAGCATGTTGAGTTCAAGAAACACGCGGAGAAAGAAAAAGAAAAGCAAACTGTGAAACCGATGCTAAAGCAAACAACTTTAGACGGCGCTCGTGAGAAGGCAAGGGGTGTACAGAAACAAGTATTTATTGCCCCTAACGTGATCTGATTTTTTAAACTCACTGATCGGTGATTGGCACAAAAATCGTGATCGTGTAAAGCCTAGTGTTTTCCTTTCTATGTTTATTGGCATAAAATCACATCTTTCTTATTTTAATCAGGTGGAGGCGACGCCACAGATGACCAGAGCTGTGCCCGTGGTTCCTGTGGCTCCCGTGGTTGCCAGCACCAAGCCAGAGGAGGCCAGCACCGTCCAGGAGGCAACACAGAAGATCAACTAAGCTAAGGAGGCTTTTCTTTCTTCTTCTGTTGCCTCTGACTGCTCCGCTCGTTCTACGCCTCGCACATGTGATTTGTGATCCATCATCAGTTAGTACTAGTGAAGATGCAGTGGCAGATCATGGCACTGGTATTAGATTAGCCAAGGTTCTGCATGGTTCTTTTCATCAAGGCGAAACCGGTCACGGTTTAAAATTCCAGCACCAGCTGGCAACAGTGAGTCACTTCAGAAGAGCAAAACTCCTCACTTTGACATGGATAATTCTGACGTAGAGTTTGTCAGTGCTGTGACCAATGAAGAGTGTAACTTCTCTCCCCTTGATGTTGATGTTTGTTTAGACCTTTGCAAAAACTTGAAGATTCATTTGGACCGTGCGAGTTTTCCAATTTCTGATTGCAATGGCCCATTAGGTTCGCCGTGTACAAATGAGAATGTAGAGGCTGATGGAAACTGCTTCTTCAGAGCCATCAGTCAAGCTGTGACTGGTTTATAGACACAGAAGTGGAAATTCAGGTTGCAGCAGATTGTTTACGATTAGATGTGTACACTTTTATCGATGGTCATGGGTTGAAGTACAGCTCTTGCAAGAAACAATTCTCACATTGTATATATTTATGGATGTATTTGTTTTATATGGAAGCAGTTACCATAATCCAAATTAAAATAAGAATATAATAACAGAAATGCTTTTTCATTTTAAGAACGAAGCTGCATTATTTGACTCATAATTAAAATCATTAATAAATATTCCTATATGCATTTTCATTTTCTTATTCGTGTCGCACCTTTTATGACACAATCAAACTTTGAGATTGCGATTTCGTTTTCGAGTTGTGGTAACTCTTGTGCAGGGCAGGACCACGAAAATGAAAAAGCAATGCTCTCAGTTTTCTTTTTGATTGTGTCATAAAAGGTGCGACACGAATAAGAAAATGAAAATGCATATAGCAATATTTATTAATGATTTTAATTATGAGTCAAATAATGCAGCTTCGTTCTTAAAATGAAAAAGCATTCTGCTATTGCTTTTTCATTTTTGAATTTTACATTTCATATTGAATTTTGGTAACTCTTTGCTGGTGCATGTTTTGAAAATTAAATCTCAAATGTGTTTTCCTTCATTTGAATTAAGTACAAGAATGAGCAGTCATGAATAAGAAAATGAAAATGCAGTTTGGATTATTTATTAACCATTTTTTTTATGAGTCAAATAATGCAGCCACGTTCTTAAAATGAAAAAGCATTTCTGCTGTTGCTTTTTCATTTGGATTATGGTAACTGTCTGTTTCCACACTCCAGTGGTTCTGCACATTAGTATAAATAGAGTGATTCTCTATCATGACATCACAGGACGGCGGCACACTGACTCATTCCATGAACCTGGACACTGATGATCCAGACTTTGGACCAGATGAGCCAACAGGCCACAGTGGAAACGGGTCAGAACATGGGACTGGCTGCTGAAAGTATACAGGTAGGTGGCGCTGTCATCCCAAGTTGTGTGGTGTGGAGGATCGGGGCCAAAGTTCCAGATGCTCACAGATGTGACTGTGGATTCAGGAGGAGTGTTTGAAGGCTGGACTCCCAACAGTGATTGGCTGCTGAGGACCTCTCAATCACAATCAGGTTTTTTAGTGGCTGTGAGATTGAAAGTGAGATTGCATTGTCCAGGGAGGAGGACAGCAGTCAGTCATGTTTCACCTCCAGTCAACACGCAGTGGTTCACATGAAGGTCCAAGAGGCCTACAGACCTACACAGAGTCTGGATGTGGCAGCACAGTGGCATCATTGTCTTTGTTGTGTTGTTTGGTCATTGTGATCCAATGTCATGTGAGAGAAGGACGAGTGCAGTTCTATTGGAGTGAGTTGCTTACAAATACAGATTGCACAATTTCTATCCCAATTGTTAAGTGGGAAAGAGACCTGTCTCTCCAGCCTCACTCTAATTTCTGGAGAACAATCTGCCTGAACACCTTTTCACTGATAAAACAACCTATTCTACAATTAATACATTTTAAAGTACTCCACAGGATCCACTACACCGGGCAGCGGATGTTTCAGATGGGCATGACCGCCTCTCAGACCTGCTCACACTGCACAGTTAATGCAGGATTGGTGGGGGGTCGGGGGTTGGGTGGGTGGTGCTCCGGGGGGAGGGCTGGTCCGTCCCTGTGTCTGGGGACTGGCGCTGGATCGTACGCGGTGGGGTCGCATGCCTGGGGTGGGGCTGCGCGTTCGCCGGCTACCGCTCCTGTGTGCCCGGGTGGTGCGGTGCGGTGGGGGGGCGGGCCCCCTTTGGCTCCTGGATCCCTGTGGTGTCCCCGGCCCCGATGTCGCTGAGGGGACGCCCTGACCGGGAGTCCCCCCTGGTCACATAATAGGTGTTTTTTAAATGTTTTTTCCCCTAAATTTTTAATTAATTAATTTATTTTCTTCAGTTTCGGCGGATTTGTGTCTTGGGTGATCGCTGCCGGCCTTCTGGCCTTAAGACCCTCTCCAATCTTAATGGCATTATAGACACTTTGGAACTGGGGGGGTGGTTTGTGCACTGCGGCCGCCGCCCTGCTCAGCAGCAGTGTGGTTGCCCCAGGGCCTTACCACCCCTCCATTTTAAACGCACCATAGTTCAACACACCAGCAAGTTCACATATACACACACTGACACCCCTACACACAGTGGGGTCGGCCTGCTAGCGGGGGCGGGATCCAGCATCTTTCCCACTCTGGATGGGCCCTGTGCAGTCCGGTGCCCCTGGGGTGCGAGACCGGCTGGGCCTATGGGGACCTCGCCACTTGCGGCGATGCGCCATACTGGGTCCGTAGGGGGGGGGCCTCTGGGTGCCCGGGCCTGCCTTGGGTACCGATCCTCCCGGTGGGTGAAGGGGCTGGGTCCTGTAATGGGGATGAGTCCGGTCTCGCTTGCCCTGGGGGGCCCCGTCTGGACGGGCTCTGCTGTCTGTTCGCCCTGGGTGGTGTCCCTTCTCCTTGGGGTATCTGCCTCCCTGTCATCTTGCCCTGGCTCCTCGTGGGGCGGGTGCCCTCCGGTACGGGGGCCTGCTGCTCCGGGCCTCTTCCTGGCCGGCATTGCGGCGTGTGTGCCGTGTCCGGCCCCCCCCCCCCCGCCCCCCCCGGGCTCGTCGCTGGCGTGGGGCGGTTGCGGCCTCGGAGGCCGCACTAATTGGCAGCCTACTTCCAGTGACGTACTTAAACACACCCACTCCCACATTCAGGTACACACACCACCACATCCACACACACACACACACACACACACACACACACACACACACACACAGGAGCAGCAGCTCTAATTGGCTGAGAGCTAAATATCTTCTTATCTTACTGGGTGTAAATTAATCTGTCCATTTTTTAAATGTCGAAATTTAACATTTGGTTTCTATTTTTTCAGATATTATTTCTGTCAAATTCATTTGAATCAACAGAAGAAGAAAATCTTTGTGTAGTTCAAACTTTGTGCGTCTTTGTGTTCAGTTTTTCTGCTGTAGTTGTGCTTTTCTTTTCATTCCAGATGAATTCCACTCAATTTCCTTTTCAAACCTTGTAGGTGTTGAGTGAGCTGCAGCGCCCCCTGGCTACAAGTTTAATACTTTGACTCTGCCGACCGAGGTAAAAAAACCCAACAAACTCTGACACTTTGCTGAGGACCTCCTGGAGGAGCTGAAGGTGCAGAACCTTCTCAGGCCTCTCTGAGGAGGAACTTGCGGCTGTTGGTCCTCTGCTGCCCCCCGCTGGTCACACAGGCCTCTTACACCTCCGTTTGTCTGTTCAGCACATATTCAATTTTTTAATGGCTCTATAAACGTCACTGATGAGACGATTTTATGATTCCTGCAGTTAAATTTTTTTTAATTCCAAATCTGCAAAAACCTTCTGATCAATGAAGACAGAGTTGATTAAAATGATTTCAAAATTGACCCGTTTGAGAAAAGCTGCACTGTGGCATTGTTTGCATGTTGTTTTAGCTCTCAGTGGCTTCATTTCGCATTTTTCTTAAAAGCTTCGTTTAGTGGTCCATTGTGGTCAATGGGACACTGAACATCCGCTTTGTGTGCCCGAGTTTTAAGAGGATCAGGTGCGGACATTTTAGCATTTAAATTATTATGGCTTATTAGCATAGGTACGTAGTACCTCACCTGTCCGTTCTTTTTACAGTGCTTCCTGAACACCTCACTGGCACACTACAGCCGCCTGCGAGCACAAAGCTGCGCAGAGCCTCCTCGTTGTTCTCCTCACCTGGAGGACGCTTGGTGATCAAGACCTGTGGCCCAAAACTCGGTCCTATAAGATAAGTGCAGGAACACTGCCGCTTCGCCCGCACTTGATTGTGCTAGCCGCCCCGTACAGACGGTGGACGGTGCATGTTGCTTCCGTCTCGCCTTGGTTTTACTTGTTGTTTTTCCGTTCTCGTTGTGTTTTTCTTTGTTTGCTTACGTCGCCACTGCTGACCCTCAGACAGCAGACGTTACACTATCAAGTCGCCGGTCCAGCTACAGTGGTGTGCGTGCGTGTATGCGTGTGCGTGGTTGGTGGGAACTTGGTTGGTGTGTGTGTGTGTGTGTGTGTGTGTGTGTGTGTGTGTGTGTGTGTGTGTGTGTGTGTGTGTGTGTGTGTGTAATTGCATTGTTTGTTTGTTTTTCTTGCTATTTCAGTACATGTGACAGATTTTTGGGAACTTTTAGTAACCAACTGTTTATCTTTTCTTTTGTAGTCGCTGAGAGCTGCTGGTGGTGGCGGTGTCCCGGGTGGTGGGCCCCTTCGAGTGCTGTGACCCGGGATTGTGGTTTTTTTCTTCTTTTTTTTTGCACTTCACTTTCTTTGCAGGTGTGTCACGTGTGAGTGGGGTGTTCCTTGTTTTCTTTGGTTCCTCCCCCGTTTGGGCCCCTCATCGGTAAGCCTCAGTTTCTACACCAAGAATAAGGAGCTCAGTAGCTCCGTTTTAAGTGTTGGTCTGTTTGTTCCTTTTATTTTTAAATGTTGAATAAAAGTTGGTTTGATATTTTAAACATTCTGAACCACATCTCCTACTCCTTCCTCGTAGAACTTACCTGTGTGCCTAATTATTACTTTTGTGTTTAGTAGAACTCCCTGGGTGAAATTCCCAGGGTGGCGTTGTTGGTTCCTTTTCATTTTGTTAAATTCCCAATATTAAATCTTGCTTTATCAGATAGCCATAACCACTCTCATCACCACAGGATATTTGAGTCAACTGAGTCAAACTGTCGTGTCTACTTTCCAGTCTCAATAAAAATGTTCACTACTGCTTTGTGCGAGCTTCTTAAATGGAGGTTTGTCGGGGTTTTTCCCTTTTTAGAAGCAAGCCACATATTTTGTGTCTTTCCACCACAAGACATTGGCTTTTGTCACTCTCTTCGTCGTATTGGGAAAAAGTGGCATATCGGACTTTCCCGCCGCGAGTCGCTCGTCAACATACTGCTGTGAAAGGGGGGTGACGTCACAGAACGCGAGGTGCATTTAGGTGCTGCTGCGTAAAACGAAAACATTTTCCTGGGCAAATATTCATTTGACAGACGTAAACGAAGTGAAATATGACTTCAATTTAAGTTTGTTTTAGTTTGTTTTTATAAGCACACAAAAAAGTTTGAGTTAGTTATCGTTTTTGAAAAAAGTTCTTGACTTCTACTTTAGAGATATTGATGACGAGTTGTTGTATATAAACAGTGTGACTATGTGGTTCGGCAAGCGGTGGTGCTGTCTGTACATAGCTTAGCAAACGGCTAGCGCTAGCACCTCTTTTCAATGCCAGAGTGAAAAGATCCTAACGGAGTGTTATGACCCACGGGTGGGTCTAGGTGCCTCTATGTTTGTGTCTGTGTGTGTGTGTGTGTGTGTGAGAGAGAGAGTGGATGACGTCTTGCAGGTGCGGTCCTGGATGTCGGCTGCTGATTGGACGCGCCACGGCTGAGAAGGAGGAGCAGTCGAGCCAGCCTGACGGTCATCCCTCCTCCGCTCCCAACTCTGCAGTTAGTCACTTCTGAAATGGTGTTAGAGCACGCAGCCGTAGGTAGTGATGGCCGATCGAGGCTTTGTTGAAGCTTCAACACTTGTTTCAAAAAATGGTTCATTACTCGAGGCTTCAATGACACAGTGCTCGAGGAGGTCATCTAGTGCTCAATAAAATGAAGTGCAATGGAAACGTGTTCATTGTTTCATAGGTTGTTTGGGATTTGATTCGCCATGCATTCTTGTTGGACAACACTACATGCTTGTATGGTTCAATGCTGACACAATAAAATAAAAATGAAAAATAAAGACAATGTCTCTTTTTTGGCACGACTGATTATAGTAGACTATAGCTCTTACACTTAGCCTGACAGTTTGTGCAATGAATTATGTTATATCCTAAAACAAGACTAAATAGCCCATAGTTTAAAAATATGTTCAATAGTAAGTGTTCAGTGGGTCAGATGTCAAATGTGATCTATTTAAAATGTAGAATAGATGAGCTAAATAACACATATATAATACACATTGGTGGGAATTGAACCGTCGCCTCAGTCTTGCAAGTCCAAGATTGTCATAATGTACCACAAACCCAAATCACACTCCCTTTTTTCATCGAAGCTGTTTGAGTAGCGTTAGCACACCGTGATTCCTCATCAACTACAGGCCTACACTTCAAATAATTATGAGAAAAATCCAACGTAAAGAGAGTACTTCCATTAGGAAATAGTCAACATGAAATTTCGTCTTCTACTGACACCTGCTGGTCAAATTGAATAGTTGCAAATATTGTAAACAAGTTGTCATCGAATTCTAATCCTAAACAATATGGCCATTCCAAGTCAAGTATTAAGACAATTAATCAGGTTTGTACTGCTTGATTGAACACATTCATCCCGTTCCAGTGCACTAAAACCCACTTCCCTTCAGGACCGTGTCAGCGAAGCCAAAACTTCCTTGAGTGACGCTGTTTCCCAGCATGCAATGCGAGCTAGCGATTCACAATACTATTTCATCACAAACATGGATGTAAAAAATAAAAAGGGAAAAGGGGAAAAATGAAACTTCAGGAACACCAACCATTGCAATACAAGCAGAACTGGGCCGAAGTTTTATATTATGTACACCATAATACAGCCTTCTGGTGGACAAGCCATACTATTTAAACCGTGTCTTCCTATGGCACTTCCGTGGGTGGAAGCTCGTTGTAGAGGTCACGTCCTGGTTGCTGGATGTCTGCTGCTGGATGTCTGCTGCTGATTGGACGCGCCACGGCTGAGAAGGAGGAGCAGTCGAGCCAGCTTGACGTCGTCCCTCCTCCGCTCCAAACTCTGCAGTTAGTCACTTCTGAAACGGTGTTAGAGCACGCTGCCGTTTTCTTTGTCCCCTCTTTTCTCCTGTTTATTAAGTATATAGGCAGGTTAGCCTTTTTGTATTTGGGTTCTCTTTCTTTCTTTCGTTTGTTCTTAAGGCAAGCTAGTTGGACTTTGGTTTATTATTTGCTGCCCACCGGTTAAGTTGTTTTGTTTATTTAATTTAATGATTAATAAAATGTTTTTTGTTGAAACTGCCAACTGCAGTGAAAAATTAATGAGGCTTGGGAGTGGGGGAAGGTGTCCCACACGTTGCGTCTCGGTCCCCCTCGACGGGACGTAACACAGAGTTTTCGCCGTGACAGCAGGTTGAGCTCCTACCGTGTTACAGGTGACGTCGTCACGTTAGCCTGTTCCATCCCTGCTAAATTCTTTAAAGAACTACCGTAAGTAAACTTTTAAATTATAATACGCTCTACACTAATTGTAATTTCCTGCCCGTGGTTCTATATTGCAACAGTTGACGGCTGATATCAGCAGATAAACAGCAACAATCTGGGCATTGCGGGTGATTCCTAAATATGTCATTTCTGATTAATTAGCCCATAAGTGTTGTACACCAGTGTGACACCAATTGCTTGTTGCTGACAGCAGTGAAGAAATGACACTCTAGTGGTTCTGCACATTAGTATAAATAGAGTGATTCTCTATCATTACATCACAGGACGGCGGCACTCTGACAGATTCCATGAACCTGGACACTGATGATCCAGACTCCGGTCCAGATGACACAACAGGCCACAGTGGAAACAGGTCAGAGCATGGACTGGCTGCTGAAAGGATACAGGTAGGTGGCGCTGTCATCCCAAGTTGTGTGGTGTGGAGGATCAGGGCCAAAGTTCCAGATGCTCACAGATGTGACTGTGGATTCAGGAGGAGTGTTTGAAGGCTGGACTCCCAACAGTGATTGGCTGCTGAGGACCTCTCAATCACAATCAGGTTTTTTAGTGGCTGTGAGATCGAAAGTGAGTGAACATCATTAAATAAAGAGCTCCTGCAGGGTCCCAATTTGACAAGTACACTGCTAGGTGTGCTGCTTCGTTTTCGCCAAGGCCCTGTAGCATTCATGACTGACATTGAGGGAACGTTTCATCAAGTAAGAGTTTCCAACCAGGATATAAACTTCTTACGCTTCCTCTGGTGGCCAGATGGGGACATTACAAAGGACCTACAAGAGCACAGGATGCTGGTCCACATCTTTGGGGCAGTGTCATCCCCAAGCTGTGCTTCATTCGCCCTGCTGAAAGCAGCTGACGACAATCAGCATGACTTCCCAGCCGAGGTTATAAACACTGTTGGTCAAAATTTCTACGTGGATGATTGTCTAAAGGCCGTCAGCACGGTGGAACAAGCAATACATCTGTACCAGCAGCTAACAGACCTGTGCGGTAGAGGTGGATTTAAGCTCAATAAGTGGGTGAGCAATCATCGCTCGGTGCTGGCCGCCATTTCTGAAGAGCAGAGAGCTAAAAAGGTAAAAACACTTAACCTTGACAGAGACCAGCTCCCTATGGAGAGGGCCCTTGGAGCTCAGTGGGATGTACAGCAAAATACATTCACATTCAGCATCAGAACCAAGCTGGGATGGGATGAGGAAATCCCTCAGGTCATGGTACATCCCATATATAGTTTTTCAAGCGCCAAACTACAACAAAGAAACTCATCCATAACAAATCTACAACCTTGTTTTAATTCTGATTAATAAACTAAAGCTTATTCGATTATCATTACGTTGTTTTTTTTTTAAACGCTCATACAAAACAAAAAAAGTGGAGGGAGAGTAGTCTGAATCGGATTCTGGAGCATTGCTCTACCTCATCCATCGCACTCATTAGCGTCACATCTACTTGTCGTGCATCATTTCCGCCAGCAAGCTTCTCCTGTTAGACCTTCCCCGAGGTGGTTGGTGGGGTGACGAGCACCCAGCACGTGACCTCTACGACGAGCTTCTACCCACGGAAGTGCCATAGGAAGACACGGATTAAATAGTATGGCTTGTCCACCAGAAGGCTGTATTATGGTGTACATAATATAAAACTCCGGCCCAGTTCTGCTTGTATTGCAATGGTTGGTGTTCCTGAAGTTTCATTTTTCGTCCCTTTTTATTTTTTACATCCATGTTTGTGATGGAATAGTATTGTGAATCGCTAGCTCGCATTGCATGCTGGGAAACAGCGTCACTCAAGGAAGTTTTGGCTTTGCTGACACGGTCCTGAAGGGAAGTGGGTTTTAGTGCACTGGAACGGGATGAATGTGTTCAATCAAGCAGTACAAACCTGATTAATTGTCTTAATACTTGACTTGGAATGGCCATATTGTTTAGGATTAGAATTAGATGACAACTTGTTCACAATATTTGCAACTATTCAATTTGACCAGCAGGTGTCAGTAGAAGACGAAATTTCATGTTGACTATTTCCAAATGGAAGTGCTCTCTTTACGTTGGATTTTTCTCATAATTATTTGAAGTGTAGGCCTGTATCTGCACACAATTTGGAATTCGTCCCAGCGCCCTGAGCTGTAAATTTGGACGGTGTAAAATGAAAATGGCCATCTGCAGCAGAATGAAAGTGAGATTGCATTGTCCAGGTAGGAGGACAGCAGTCAGTCATGTTTCACCTCCAGTCAACACGCAGTGGTTCACATGAAGGTCCAAGAGGCCTACAGACCTACACTGAGTCTGGACGTGGCAGTACAGTTGGATCATTGTCTTTGTTGTGTTGTTTGGTCATTGTGAT
Source organism: Nelusetta ayraudi (assembly GCF_046127955.1). Lineage (NCBI taxonomy): Eukaryota > Metazoa > Chordata > Actinopteri > Tetraodontiformes > Monacanthidae > Nelusetta > Nelusetta ayraudi. The sequence continues at coordinate 354,642 of NW_027466094.1, forward strand.
CCAATGTAATGTGAGAGAAGGACGAGTGCAGTTATATTGGAGTGAGTTTTTTAGAGTTTAATAGAAGTTATAATGCAGAGTCTTTTTTTTTAAATGTTCTATCACCTGGCATCCATCCATCCATCCATCCATCCATCTTCTACTGCCGTATCCGGAGTCAGGTCTCGGGGGCAGCAGCCTCAGCATAGACCCCCAGACTTCCCTGGACCCAGTCACCTCCTCCAGCTCCTCCAGTGGGACCCCAAGGCTTCCCAGTCCAGCCCAGAGACCTGGTCAGCACCACTGTGACTCCCTGAGTCCCTGCTGCTCAGGTGAGGCTTCAAAGATCTGGCTGCACCTGATTGGACGGTCGTGAAGGATCTCCTTGGTCTTCTTGGTCTCCAGCTGTTTGACCTCATGCTCTCTGTTGACCTCCTCACTCAGTCCCTCAGTGATGTAGAGCTCAGTGTAGATGTTGTTGAGGAGAGTTTGACTTCCTGCTTCTTCACCTTCAGTCACACGTTCACATCTCCTCTCCAGACTGATCTTCTGCTGCTGTAGAAGCTCCTGCAGACCACCAACCTCTGGAGCTGAGAGAAGGTTGGAGAAGAAAACAGACAGCAGAACACATCAGTGTGACAGTGTGAGCATCATTTTCTGTCCACGACTTGAAGCTGAAAGCTTCCAAACTCCATTTTTCAGCTGATGTGGTGAAGCTGCTGTTGTCTGACTGTTTGCTCTAAATGTCCTCCAATGGATCTTCTCACTGGAGGTCCTGACCACGGTTATAATAGTTAACGAAAACGAACAAAATAACGAAAACTTCAATTGAAAAAAACAATTGTCACGTTCCCAGGGGTTAGGATTTTGGTACCTGCCTCGTTGGGGTTCGAAGCGAGCAGAGCTGAGACCATAAGGGTGACGTAGCAACGTTCAGGACACTGATTGGCCAAAGGCAGTCTTTCACGAAAGACCAAAACCGCCATTTTCAAATGCCTCGCGTGTGGATTTTTACATTAACACGTATTAAAAACTGAAAAGCTTATGAAACTGTACCATGGGTGAACAAAGAACTACAGACGTTTCTGTTCTCTGTGGCCGAAGAAAAAGCACAATGCAGACAGTTGTGCAGAAAGTTTAGTGTTAGCTAAAATATCGGGCACACAGACGTACTTATTATGTATACATTTCTTTCCATTGTAACAGGTCATTACAAGATCTGCAATCCATTACCTAGAATTGGTTTTCCTTAAACTGATGTACAGGATTACTAATCTGACTTTGATGGGCAAATTTGACAACAGAATACAATTATGAAGCACTAAAACACAGGACCACAAAACAATTAAATGCATCTTGAAATAATGATATGCTTTGTTAAATGAAATAAAATGGCATTTTCAACTAAGCAATAAAATAGTCGGTGGTGCAGTGGTTAGCGCTGCCGCCTCACAGCAAGAAGGTCGTGGGTTCGATTCCGGGGCCTGGACCTGGGACCTTTCTGTGTGGAGTGTCCATGTTTTCCCTGTGTCTGCGTGGGTTCTCTCCGGGTTCTCGGGCTTCCTCCCACACTCCAAAAACATGCACGTGAGGTCAATTGAACATTCTAACTTGTCCGTAGGTGTGCATGTGAGTGTGAATGGTTGTTTGTCTCTATGTGGCCCTGCGATGAACTGGCGACTTGTCCAGGGTGTCACCCTGCCTTCGCCCTAAGACAGCTGGGATAGGCTCCAGCAGACCCCCGTGACCCTGAATAGGAATAAGCGGGTATAGAAGATGAATGAATGAAATCTTTATTGAATGAATGACACATTTTATTTCACTCGTGGTTTATGTAATTATTATTTTTTGCTCCATAGCTTTCATGATTCAGCATTACATGTTAAGCGTGATGAATTGCATGAAAAGAGAGAGCACTCGCTGATAAATTAACATGGTGTGCTGTTTAATTCCACGAGGACGACAAAATATTTGCAAATTTGTGTTAGCTACACACATCGACAAGTGCAAGAGAAAGGGAGGAACTTTCAGGGAGGAACTTTTAAGATCGTTGAGTTTTTATTTTAAATTTTTTTTAGTTCTGATGAAATAAATAGACCAATCATTTCATTACTTTGTCTGCTTTCCAAAGAGAGTTGCTTCAAAGAATTATCATTTATTATTCAGTGGCACATTGTTCACTTGTTTAATACACAAATAATAGTATATTATTATAATAATACTATTTTATGAATATAATAATAATAATAATCATCATCATCATTATTATTTCTAAAATTTCCAAACAACAATCGTCAGTTATTCCGGAAAAAATACATTGATTTCCATGTTGAATTTTGTACGGTCCGTGAGCGCGCACGTCTGTCAGTGATGGTCTCCACACTGACAACACTGCGCATGCTCTATTATCCCATCAATGCGGAAGTCAAAACGTTTTTGGGAGTCATGCGGTGGGTGAGCAACTTCATTGAAAGGAATGGGAGGCCATCTTGGACTCTGGGGGCTTGCCGCACTGTCACGCAGGTTGTGACGAAGCGGGCCGGCGACGCACAGGTATGACGTGAATGATTGACAGCTACCATTCGTTCCCGTTAGCAAGAGGATTAAAAACAAACAGACACCATAATGGCATCAAAAAGGAGTTATCCCAGCGGTGCGGAAAAACGGAAGGAAAAGAAAACTGATCAAGAAAAACTTGCAAAGGGGAACGGTAAGTTATTTGTTTGTGATGTGGGCTGGAGAGGTGGAGGTGAAACGCTGTTGTCCCCCCCCCCAAGTTTGTTTATTTGTCCTGTTAGCCAGCTAGCTAGCGTCGGATAAATGTTAGCTGGCTGGCTAATATTTGTTTGTCATGAATCAGCGTTTTTGTTTGTTTTATGAAAGTTGACCATATCCTGCCATGTTGGCCTATCCTGCCATGGGAATGAGTGATTGACTCCACACCCGTTTATTCACATTCTAACAGGGAGGGCGGGAGGGAGGGCATGTTGGAGTTGTTGTTGTAGTCAGTCCCCTGTTATTTATTGTTCAGTGGAAGTTGTCTCTCACATATTTGACTCTTAATGTTATTTTAGCCTTAACTTAGGATGAATTTACTAAGCTTAGTTTGTATTTTGTAGGCCCTTCATTAGAAATGTGCTACTGTTTTATAATTCAAAGAAATATTTTATGGAAATACTTTATTTGGCATGGTGTTGACTATTTTAGACTGTTGTGGCAGTGGGTCATTTATCTTAGTTTTTATTACTTTAACTAGTACAGTGTGTAAAGTAATGCCAAAAACTCTTAAAAATGACAGTTTTGTAATTGGGTAAAAGCTTTAAAGGGACACTGCAACCATAATGTTTAATTTAAAAACAAATGAATTTTTAATTTTCCTATATTACTGCAACATCACTGTAATAATAAAATAGGAAATGCGCTTCTGATCTGTTTTGCTAGATGATCTAATGAGCTTTGTCTCTGCAGGAGCAATTCTAAAATATGTTGGCGCTCCAGACATTGAGCCAGAGGGATCTCCCGAACATCCTGACCAGGAAGCTCCAGGACCAACACGTTCCTCAGAACCTCCTTCTGTCCAGGTGAATAATGTGTGTTATTCTTAGTAGCTAAGCTGATAAGTGTGGGATGAAACTAAGGCAATTAAGCATTATTTTGATTGTTGGTTTGCTTTTTAGTGTTGCACTTGTTGGTTTGTTGGATTTTCTTATTTAAAGTAAGCATATTTTTTTTTTATGAATACTCAATCTGTTGTATTTATTGACATATAGAGGATTCTTTTCCTAGTATTATAGTGTTTGTTTGTTTTTAAATCAGTTTAACTTGCCTGAGTTGCTCAACTGAAGATGTTTAATTTTACCTGTTGCCTGTTTTGCTTACTAGGTGTAATAGATTGTGGAATCTTAGTAGACCTTAGTAGATGCAAGCTGCTGAGAGTGGCAGCAATCAGCTCTGATGACCGTGGTGCTTGTAAATAAGGCAAATGCGCCATCTAGTGGGATGCAGCATGTTTATTTGTGTTGGAGCAATGACAAGTACTACTAACAAAACAAAAGATGCACAGGGTAAAAAAAATAATCATAAACTCAAGCCAACAAAGATAACAGATGGGCATAACTGTAACATTACATAGTAATGATTACTAGTACTACCAAAATTTCTCTATTTTACTTTTCAACTCGAACTTGAACTATTCATCCCCTTTTTTCAGCAGCCATTAAGACAAAAGGATGACACTTATGCATTGCATCAAACTGTGATGCACAAAATCAATTAAATTAAATCAAAACAATAAATAAAGTGTGCATTAAACAGGGGGCAGTGCAATACAGTACAGGACTCAACTGATATAGTGCAGTTAGGCAGTATAGCCTATAACAGCTGTTCAGCATCCATAGTAATCCACAGTCAGTGCCATAATCATCCAGTCAGTGTCATATTCATCCATAGTCAGTATAATATATATGATATCGCGCAGACCCTCGTCCTCCACCACATTAATTGGCCTGCAAGCTGTAGCCACACCCATTTAGCCCCCGCTGTTGAAAGTTGGCGTGTGGTGGACGCGGCCAGTGGTCTCCGTGCCACACCATCCAACGTGGTTGGACTGCTCGTACTCCGGTGGAAACTAAATACAGCTTTACAGTAAATGCATATCACTTTTGTCCTGTCAAGACTGCCATCTGGCAGGGTTTTGAAGTGGAACTTTCCATTTACAATTGACGCCTTATCCATGTTAGTCCTTCCTAGTGCTCATCTACGCTCAGTGTCTTTTTCTTTTTTTTGTTGTGTTTACAAGCCGGCTGCAAGCGTGTGACTGTGTACTGTGAGTGAATTCATTTCCCGTTTCCACAATCTACGGAGCGGCCAAAGGTTCAAAAAGCACTTTAATTAATTAATTGAATTAATTAACTATGTGGCAGGTGGGTTTGCCCCCACCTTCGCGTCATCAATCACACCTGCGCCGGAGTGCAATCTTTGCGTCCCTCAGTGCGTTTACATGGTACTAGAGAAATTTGAATTATTGCCTTAGTCCGATTCTGATCGGAGTTTGAGAACTCCGATTGGAATCGGAGAACTCCGATTGAGACACCCAGATAATGCAATTGGAATTCTAATTTCTCGGCCATGTATACGCCTTAGTCGGACTATTAACTGGACAACGTAAGTGCGCACGCGCCACCGCACAACTACGTCGTCTAACAAAACAGACGGCGCGAAACAACCAGCAAACGCGAATAAGAATGTTGACATTTGGAGAGAGGATGAGACCGGGGCGATGCTTTCTGTTCTAAAAGAGATGGACATATTAAAATAACACACAACAGAGACCTTTTTTAAAAGGGTAGCGCAGCAAATGCAGGGCTCCGGCTTTGCACAGCCCTGAACAAATACGTATTCGTTCGTATTTATATTTCTACCTTTTCGTTCACATTTTTTGTAAGTTAGAAGAATTTCAACTTTGTAAATAAAAGCACAGCAAAGAGATGTTTTTCTGATTTGTTTTTATTTCGATAATTTCGCTGTTATTCTGCTGGAAACGGCGTGCAGTGGCACAAGCTTCCTCTACGGTCGGCACTTTAATGAGCGTGTGTATAACTGAAGACACCGTTCCTTTGCAAAACCTGTACACAAACTCTCCCACCAGTCTGCTCCGGACCCGCATCCAACAAGAACGAGAGTTTGGGGTCCGTAGCGACGGCTCAAAGCGTAGCATCGAAGACATTGTGTTGTTGTAGCCCTCCAACAGCAAACAACGTTCTTGTCTCATGGTTATCTTTTCAGATAACCATGAGCACAAGAAATAGGGTACAGCTTATCTGCAAAGTAAGTAACACGTACATTATGAACTATCATTCTATATCATAATGATGTAATATGTCAACCGAAAGCAGCTGACCAGCTGAAAAGGCTCACTCCACCCCCTACTGTTGGGAGGAGGACACGTTCCCGTCAGTAATTCAAATTTCTCAGCTGCATGTATAGGGGGACAAGGTGAGAACTCCGATTGGACGAGAAAAACGAATTATTGCTTAGTCCGATTAAGCTCTGCACGTAAACGCACTGATTACACCTGCGCCAGAGTGCAGAGTGAAAGCAGCTCTTTTAAAAACAAGCGCAGGCTGGAGTCAGCACTCTGTCCTCTGGCGTGTCCACGCTGAGAACTCTGTCCTTCGCAGTTCTTAGCATTTCGGCTAGCAATCCCAGAGCGGGCTGGGCCATATGCACAGCCGGAGGAGGAACCCTGGCGGGTGCCCGTTCATCGGGAGGTGGCGCTGTGTGTGTGTGATCGTTGTGCATTCACCGCAGGCCCCCCCCGCCCCCCCTCCTCCTCTGGCGCTCGGCGGGGAGGCTGCCTTGCAGTTGAACACCGGTGCGCCGAGACGGGTACTGGAAGGACGCTGGTCTCAACCCCCTGCCTGGGTGCAGTCGCTCCGTCTTCCTCTGTTTTCTCCATTCCCCTCTGTTACTTTTGCGGCGGCGATGTCCTCGCAATCAATTGCTGCACCCGTCTAGCCGGGTAACAGCGGAGTCACCACCACAACGCGGACACTTTTCCTTTGATTTTGGTTTATTTGGTTTAGATAATTCAGTTTGTCTGTTTCTTTTGTTAGCGTAACCACTTTCTTTGGTTGGTTTTCTTTTCTTTGTTTTGTTGTGAAATTTTGGTGAAACTTTGGGTTTTCTATTGAGTAGCGATTTTGTTATAGTTTGATTTCCTTTTGTAGTTCATTAATATCTTGTTCCCCAGTGATCGTTACCTTTTTGTTTTGGGTTTTGGTCCTGTGTGTGTGTGTGTGTGTGTGTGTGTGTGTGTGTGTGTGTGTGTGTGTGTGTGTGTGTGTGTGTGTGTGTGTGTGTGTGCGCGTGTGTGTGTGCGCGAAGAATAAATAAAAGTTTTCCTTTAGTTCTAACTGTTTAACGCTTGCCTGGGTGTCTCAAGGTATTAGTATGTTAATTTTGTTCTCTTTTCTTTAGGACAGGAGTTGGCGTAGCGTGAATTTTGGTTTGTAGTGATTCCCTTAGCTTTGTTTATTCCCTTTTTTGAGTTTTCTTTGGTTTCTTTGGCCCTGTTCCCCTTATTTTCTTATGTTGAACAGTCTTTTTGGTATGGTACTTATTTCCTTGACACTCAGGCAGCTAAACCTGGTCTATTTTAAATTGTTGTCAAATAAAGCTGTTTCATTGGAAGTCCGTCTCGTCCTCTTAAATTTCAAAGCGTAACGAACCTGTGTAGCCCGAGGAATTTTATTATAGTTTATTTCCTGGGGTGCAACTCCCCAGGTGGCATTGTCAGGCACCCCCCCCCCCCCCCACCCCCCACAATTTTCCTTTATACCCACCATCTGAATTGTCTCCACCTCCGCCAGACCCTCCCCCTAGCCACATCTAGTCTTTTTTTGATAGGCTGCCCTCGCTATTAACCTCCCTCTCATCACAGCTTTAATTGTGTCCCACAGTATGGAAGTGTCTACTGGACTATCTATGTTCTCCTCCATAGCGCATTTAATCTCTTTCTTAACCTCCTCCAGTGTTTTTGGATTATTTAGCATACACACATTTAATCTCCAAAGTGTGTTTTTCTTCCTCTTATTTAGACAAATAATAAGGAAATTAATACTGTGTCAGTACAAGTCAGTCATTCCTATTTTACATTCCTCTATTCTGTATCTGTCTGTAATGTTAATAAAAAAAATAGTCCTCTGTAACGGGTGGAGGTCCCTCCAAACATCAAACATCCCGAGTTCGGCTAGAGAGACGTTGACAAGTTTCGACAGGCGGGTCTGACTTCTGTTGCCATTAGTTGTGTCGAGTTTAGCTTTTAAATCATGTTGATTTAGCTCTTGCTGAGAGAGATGTGTTGCCTGTAGCTCAGGCATGGCCAAACTACGGCGTGTCTCTGTCCGGCCCGCGTGAAGGCAGTCAAAAATCTAACCTAACTTAGAAATGACACTTGAACCTGCAATGAGTATTTTAGTCGTTCTAAATGAGTCCAACGTTAGAAAAAAAGGAGCGACCCGGACTTCCCACAGTCTCTTTTCTATTAACATGGGAATTCAATTTTAATAATTTGTCAACTAAAAACACCGGTCATACTAGAACATCCCTACCAGCTTTCTTCCCTTTATTCTCTGAATTTAATCAAAGAATCTTTGAAACTCTTGTAGCTTTTCTCTGGCTCGTGTCGCTGCTGATGCGTAGCCCCTCCAGGATCCCTCCTTGCACTGCCACTCCGTCGTAGTGCGGGGCACCGAGTGCCGCAGGCCCCTCCGCACCCGTCGCCACCGCCGTCTTCTCCGCCAGGCCGCGTCTCGCCAATTCCTCCTTTACCTCCTCTGTGCTGTTGTAGGTTCGAGTTCCCGTATCCCAGTGGGTCCTCATCTTGGTGAATGGCGTCTGGAACTGGATGCCCTTCTCCTTCAGGATTCTTTTAGCAGTGTTGTACTCCTTTCTCTTTTGGACCATCTCTGTCGCGTAATCGTGATGGAATGACGGTACTTTATTCCCCAGTTCTATATTCTTTCTCCATAGCTCTCGCAGGACCCTCTCTTTGGTAGTAAATTCCAGAAAGTTAACAATGATGGGTCTCGGTTGGGCACCGTCCGCTGGCTTCTGTGCAAATGAGCGGTGTGCTCTCTGAATTTGGAAATTAAAATGTGCTGGCAGGTGCAGTTCGCTTTTCAGCAGGTCTTCCACAAACTTGGCCACAGATTCTCCCTCCTCTCCTTCAGTGACTCCATAGATACGTAGGTTGTTTCTCCTCGGCCTGGACTCCAGGTCAGTTAACTTGTCCTGAAGAGCTTTTTGTTCTCTCAGTGATATGACCAGAGCGTCATTAGCTTCCTGTGCCCAACGTTCTAGCTTTTCAATCCGCGACTCAGCCTCGTTGATCTTGCCGGTCTGGAGCTCCTGTTCGGTGACGACTTTCGCAAGTTGTTGATTTATTTCGTCTTTGAAGTCGTCCAAGTCTTTTTCCACGTCGTTCCTCAGTGTTTCTCCAAACGTGCGAAGGACTTCTTTTGATTCCGTTTTTAAATCCTGTATCTCCTTGCTAATAATTTTTATGTCCGAGCCCTTTTCCGCGTCGTTAGTCACGAGGAGTTCGTTTCGCCATCTCCCTCTGTTTCAGAGCAAGCTGGTAGTTCCGCCATATTGTCTGTTACCGTGTTTCTGTTTTGGTTGAATGGAGTTTTCCTTCCCATTCCAACGTTCCCCTGATCACTTTGTATTGTAATATGATATCTGACAATAGTCATTCAAGTTTTCGGGGAGTTTTTACCCTAGACGGTCGAGAGCCCTGGTGTCGCGCAGTCTACCGCTTTATGGCCAAACCAGAAGTCCCTTCCCTCTAGCCTTTTCAAGGGGGAGGTGGCTAGACTTGGCTCTTGTGGGACGAGAAGCAGAAGGCCTGTCCGATCGGGGGGGAAGATGAGATGACATTTTTGTGGGTCAACACAAACTCATCTGCGAGGACAGCAGCCTTGGACAATGACGACACTTTCTGTTCATTCAAGAACATTACCACCTTCTCTGGCAATGTACGTAGAGTCACTAAGTGTTAAACTCACCAGGTTTGTATCGCTTATCGATAGCCCTAATGCCACACAAGTCTATGAGGGTCCAAGGTCAACTTTGTCCAAGAGACATGGGGCCACTTTCAGGTTCATCAGGATCCTCCAGGACACACCCACGCCAAATTTGGGGCTTCTAGCCCATGAGGAACCCCAAAACCCTCACTCTAATTCCAGCCTTATCGCTAACCCTAATGCCATACAAGTCTATGAGGGTCAAAGGTCAACTTTGTCCTAGAGACATGGGGCCACTTTTTTTTCATCAGGAGCCCCCAAGAAGCGCCCACGCCAAATTTGGGGCTTCTAGTTCTTGAGGAACCCCAAAACCCTAACCCTAATTTCAGCTAACCCTAGTTTCAGCCTTATCGTTAACCCTAATTCAATGCAAGTCCATGGAGGTCAAAGGTCAAATTTGTCCTCGAGACATGGGGACACTTTCAGGTTCATCAGGATCCTCCAGGACACACCCACGCCAAATTTCGGGCTTCTAGCCCATGAGGAACCCCGAAACCCTCACTCTAATTCCAGCCTTATCGCTAAACCCTAATGCAGTGCAAGTCTATGAAGGTCAAAGCTCAACTTTGTCCGAGAGACATCAAGTGTTTTTTTCATGAATCATTCATAAATGTTAAGAGTTTGCTTTGTGGAGAATTCACAATAAAAATACATTGACACTGTCAAAGATGGACTCAAGCACTATTATTGAACTATACTGTATTTTTTGAGTGATGTTAAGCTTTTGACAAGCGCTGCGCACAGGAGGCCCATTTGTTTTTGTTTTTTTGAAGGGGGCGCAAAATTCCTGGCGGCGCCCCTGAGCGGGCATCTCCAGCACCAAGGCAGTGGAGCTGCCGGCCACGAGAGAAGAATTAACCAGTCCATTGAAACCATTTGTTTGGTCTAGTGGCAACAGTCCTTTGAGGATCTTAAGTGCCTTCTCAGCTGTAACCCTGTCGTGTCTGCTCCAAATTTTTCCTCATTGGCTAGAAGCCCCAAATCTAGCATGGGCGCTTCTTGGGGGCTCCTGATGAAAAAGCAAGTGGCCCCATGTCTCTAGGACAAAGTTGAAAATTCACCCCATAGACTTGCATTGAATTAGGGTTAACAATAAGGCTGAAACTAGGGTTAGGGTTAGGCTTAGCTGAAATTAGGGTTAGGGTTTCAGGGTTCCTCAAGTACTAGAAGCCCCAAATTTGGCATGGGCGCTTCTTGGGGGCTCCTGATGAAAAAGCAAGTGGCCCCATATCTGTAGGACAAAGTTGAAATTTCACCACATAGACTTGTATGGCATTAGGGTTAGGGTCCAAGAGTACACATACACATTTTCTTTTGCTTTTTTGATTTAAGCTCATCGTCTCCAGCTGCAAAGGTACAGAAACCTTTCTGTGTTTTGATGTCGTGTGTGAGAAAACATCACTTTTTTCTGTAAACTTGTGTTATCATTGTCCTTCATTGAAAATGACACAATCTTTCATTTCATTGTTCAGATGCCGAACACCAAGGCATTCCGTCGCTCTCTGGCCATGAAACGACGCCTGGAGCAAAAACGGGATTGGACACCTTTTCCACCTCAGAAGGACTTTGAACGTCGTGAGTACTTCCACGTTCATGATTTCATGTTCTGCCTGTGTTGTTATGTTGTATTCCAAATAAATCTTACAAAAACATATTTAGATTTTTCTTTTTTGTCAATTTACACAGGGCGCGGTACTGGTCAGCGACCTGGGTGCGAAGATGGCCCGTTTTGCTCCTGACTGACAAAACAGTGCAAGTTCGTTCTTAAGGCCCAGCAACCAGACAAGAAGGTATGGGTCGTGATTTTGTCAAGCCACGAGTTTCTTTATGTTTTTGTTCTGGTGGTGGGAGACTCACATCTCTGTCCACTTGTGGATGGTTTTGTGTTCTCTCCCTGGGCAACAACCGTGAACACGGGCTTGTAACAGACTCCGCCCAGGATTTTGCTGCGCTACTGGCAACTGTGTTGGACCGCTGGCCCAAGGTTTGTTTATCTGCTGTGACAAACAAATTTGAACACATGAATGTCATCACCACTTTGTTTTATCAATATCAAGTAATTCCATGATCCATAGTTCAATAACAAGAATATTCATGAATTTATTTTGCATTTTTATGTTTGTTTGGGTTTTTTTTTTATATATACAACTATTTTGTAGGTGTTTGTGCTTGACTTTCCACCTCGCCTGACTGTGAAGCCAGAACTACAAACAGCGCTACGTCAAGTATATCATCGTGTTGCTGCACGCATGGGTGTGTAAAATACATATTTTTGTTGTATTTTTTTCTCTTCAGTGACACTGTGCTAACAGATATTTCTTAGAATTGTGTGATTACATAATTGATTATGTGACACTTCTTCCAGGTTTAACATTTGTGTATATGGCCGATCACCTCCCCCTTCGTCAGCTGTACATGGTGGTGTTATGATGGTCTAAGTTTTGCCTTCTTCAGCCTTACTTGCTCTTCATTTGATATGACAAATATGTGTTAACATGTTGTTTTCTGTTTACGTGCACCTCAGGACTGATTTTGGTGGAGTGTCTGCATGCTGCATGCTCCATCAGCTCGCACCCCCTTCACCTAGGCCAGGGGTGTTGTGCCACAACCAATCATCGCCCAGGGTGTATCCCAGAGTGGTTGTGACAGGTCCTGTCCACATGCCAGTGTATGGACCTGCTCCTGAATGGACTCTTGTTGGACAGGAGGTTGAGGTAACCTGTTCATCCCTCTTTTTTTTTTTTCCCCCAATCGTGTATTTGTCAAACAGTGCAACTTTTTATTTTAAAAATGAACACTTATCCTAAGTTGACTCTGATTTCCTTTCCCCTTTTTTTTTATAGACGGTACCAACAGCTTTTGAGACTGCATTTTACACAGACATCCCGTCCAATCCCGTGTGGTTTAGTGAGGCTGTGCTGCTGGACCACATGGAGACCGTCGTGGAGTCATCTGGCAGGGTTTCCCCAGCTGTCACGGTAACATTCACACAATTATTCATACACTTATCAACTAGGGGTGGGTGAAAAAAAATCAGTATTGCAATATATTGTTGTGCTTTCTGTCGCAATAAATAATCGATACACTGACGGCAAATATCTATTTTTTTCCAAACACCACCTGTCCACCTGTCCCGGGAAAGATAAAATCTCTCCCAGGACACAATTTGTCCCGTTTTTTAGGGAAAATGACAAAACCTCATTTAATTTCCGTCTGTGGTCTAGATAGGGTTGCCAACCCTCCCGTAAAATATGCGATTGTCCCATATTTGGCAACTAAAAAGCCTGTCCCGTAATGAACTGATGGGGGACGCACTTCACTTTGTCCCGTATATTTTGGGGACGCGGTTATTTATTTCTTTATTTTGTCTGCATCATTTTTTTTTATTGATTTTCAGAATCGGGGCAGTGAAAGGATTTTTTCCCTCTCTCATCTTCCCGTCGGTTTGTATATCCCAAGTCCCCAAGTTGAATGTGTATTTCATTGTGTGCATCTTTGTGATAGGACAATAAATGCAGTTCTTTAAACGTTACTTTGTGTCCTTGTATTTGCAGGTGTGGGCAACACGTTCAACTGTCCACATGAGTCTGCCTCCAGCAATGTCACAGCAGTGCAGCAGGTTTGTACTTATTCATTTCCACTTCATCACCTGTGTGTGTTTTCTAGGCTTTACACCGATCTTATCGGCTGTATCGGATCGGCCGATATTTGGCATTTTTAGAAACGTTCATGATCGGGCGTCATGTCATGAATCACCGATCAATGACGTCATGGTCGTGTTGAAACTTTTTTAAACTGTCTCATTTCCTCCAAAGTAGTTTCACAGCATCGACATGTTTATTTGTTTGTATCCGAGTGTTATGTAAATGTATAGATTTGGGTTTACATTGTTGTCCGTTCCTTTTGTCTGCTGTGTGTCCGTTTGGGCACTAGATGGCGCAGTAGATCCTGTGTTCCCTTTTTTTTGCTTTTTCCAGGTGCAGGAAGGTGATTGGCTGGTGCCAATATTTAAGGAGGAGGACTTCAACACCTCGGTCTCTTTGTCCTTCTCCCAGCTCCCAACCAGAGGCCATGTGCCGCAGCAGCAGCATTCTGTGTTCAGCCATCAATTCTGTTTTGTAATCTATTTCAGTTCCCTTTGTGTCCACGTAGCCCGTAGGGGAGGGAAGCCATTTGTGTTGTGCCCCTTTTCTCCTGTGTTTTAGTGAAGGAGGTTAGTTTGACTGTCATTTATTTGATTGTTTTCTTCATAGGTAAGATCCATAAGAGAGACATTTTGTTTGTTGTTTTGGCCATGCCCTCCCTGACGCCAGTGAAATGATGGTGACGTTTAATAAAAACCATCCTGTGGACGAAGCACCTTTGTCTAATTTGAGAGCTGGGAGAAGGGGGCGGGGCCTTTATGTTGTGTCCTGGTTCCCCCTAGGCCGGGGCATAACACCGAGAGCTAATGATTCATGATTCAAAAACCTTAATTTTCGTCTTCGTGCCTCTTCCTGTTTTGAGTACTGTCGCTATGTGACGGACAATAAAGTTTCTTTGAATCTGCAATATATGCAACGCTACAGTACCTCGCGGGGGAACTTTGGCAAAAAATGTCAACACCACAAATTTAATCAGGCACTTGGAAAAGATACACACGGAGGACGTTGGATCGGTGATTGGCACAAAAATCATGACCGTGTAAAGCCTAGTGTTTTCCTTTCTATGTTTATTGGCATAAAATCACATCTTTCTCATTTTAATCAGGTTGAGGCGACGCCACAGATGACCAGAGCTGTGCCCGTGGTTCCTGTGGCTCCCGTGGTTGCCAGCACCAAGCCAGAGGAGGCCAGCACCGTCCAGGAGGCAACACAGAAGATCAACTAAGCTAAGGAGGCTTTTCTTTCTTCTTCTGTTGCCTCTGACTGCTCCGCTCGTTCTACGCCTCGCACATGTGATTTGTGATCCATCATCAGTTAGTACTAGTGAAGATGCAGTGGCAGATCATGGCACTGGTATTAGATTAGCCAAGGTTCTGCATGGTCACGGTTTAAAATTCCAGCACCAGCTGGCAACAGTGAGTCACTTCAGAAGAGCAAAACTCCTCACTTTGACATGGATAATTCTGACGTAGAGTTTGTCAGTGCTGTGACCAATGAAGAGTGTAACTTCTCTCCCCTTGATGTTGATGTTTGTTTAGACCTTTGCAAAAACTTGAAGATTCATTTGGACCATGCGAGTTTTCCAATTTCTGATTGCAAAGGCCCATTAGGTTCGCCGTGTACAAATGAGAATGTAGAGGCTGATGGAAACTGCTTCTTCAGAGCCATCAGTCAAGCTGTGACTGGTTTATAGACACAGAAGTGGAAATTCAGGTTGCAGCAGATTGTTTACGATTAGATGTGTACACTTTTATCGATGGTCATGGGTTGAAGTACAGCTCTTGCAAGAAACAATTCTCACATTGTATATATTTATGGATGTATTTGTTTTATATGGAAGCAGTTACCATAATCCAAATTAAAATAAGAATATAATAACAGAAATGCTTTTTCATTTTAAGAACGAAGCTGCATTATTTGACTCATAATTAAAATGGTTAATAAGTCATTCAATCTGCATTTTCATTTTCTTCTTCAAGACTGCTCATTCTTGTACTTAATTCAAATGAAAAAGGAAAACACATTTGAGATTTAATTTTCAAAACATGCACCAGCAAAGAGTTACCAAAATTCAATATGAAATGTAAAATTCAAAAATGAAAAAGCAATAGCAGAATGCTTTTTTCATTTTAAGAACGAAGCTGCATTATTTGACTCATAATTAAAATCATTAATAAATATTCCTATATGCAATTTCATTTTCTTATGTTGTGTGCATTCCACACCTGTGCAGTGTCATCCAACTCATCCTGTAGAAAATGTATACATTTAGGAAGAGCTGTGCCAGCAGAACATAAATAAAACACTAAATTACAGCATTCACACATGAGCAACCCCACCCTCTCCCTCCCTCCCTGTCTCTGTTCATCCCTCCCCCCCCCTTCTCCCCATCTCTTATCCTCTCTGTTTCTACCCTTCTGTTCCATCTCTCTCCCCTTCCATCTCTGTTCCTTTCCCTTTGCTACCCCTTCTCTTTAGCATTCTTTTTCCTTTCCTCCCGTCTCTGTCGGCCTGTCTTCCCACACACCCCCTTTCCAGTTTCTGTCCTCCCTTCCCTCTCTCTCACTCACATACACATGCGCACAAAATGAAAATAAAACATTATTCATGAACTCACCTGTATGGAGGCCCATACAACAAAACTGCAGGAGACTTTTGTCCAGAAACTCGCCATCAAAATGCCCGTTGTCTCTGAGGCCTGATAACAAGGCTAACCAGAACTCCATGCGCTGGCCACGCAGGAAACCCCACCAATATTCAATTATTTGATTGGCGGTGCTGGCCCCCTCCAAGTAACTATCGAGGGTGTCGTCTGGTTGAACAGGGACGAGGAAACGCTGGAAGCCTCTAACATGGCCATTTTCGGTTCCAAGACAACTCTAGGGCACCCCCCAAAACGCTGTACCGCTTCTATGTAGCACCCTCCAATTACTTTTGAGTCACTACTTGTTGTGTAAGCTGGGCCACTTACTAGAAATTAGGTATACAGCCTTAACTTTAGTGTTTTAAAGTTAGAAAAATCAATTAAAAGTGGTCAAATATGTTACACTGTTGAATATAATCAAAGACAAAACTGCCTTCATCACAGCTTTCCATAAATGGATCTTTATTGATTTATTCAGAAAAAGTTTTGGTAGCTCATTCTCAGAACAGCAGCTTCAGATTTCTTCTTAGACATAAGATTTACAGTACAGAGAAAAAACAATAAAGGGAAAAATGGGACAGGTAAATTTCAAGCTTGTTATTTAAGTTATTAGGCTTAGCAATACAGCTATTGTACTGTGTGTGGGGGGTGGAGGGGGCCGGTTGATGCGCCATACTGGGTCCGTAGGGGGGGGGCCTCTGGGTGCCCGGGCCTGCCTTGGGTACCGATCCTCCCGGTGGGTGAAGGGGCTGGGTCCTGTCATGGGGATGAGTCTGGTCTCGCTTGCCCTGGGGGGCCCCCGTCCGGGGGCCGGGCTCTGCTGCCTGTCCGCCCTGGGTGGTGTCCCTTCTCCTTGGGGTATCTGCCTCCCTGTCATCCTGCCCTGGCTCCTCGTGGGGCGGGTGCCCTCCGGCCCGGGGGCCTGCTGCTCCGGGCCTCTTCCTGGCCGGCTTTGCGGTGGGTATGCCGTGTCCGGGCCCCCCGCCCCCGGCTCGTCACTGGCTTGGGGCGGTTGCGGCCTCGGAGACCGCACTAATTGGCAGCCTACTTCCAGTGACGTACTTAAACACACCCACTCCCACATTCAGGTACACACACCACCACATCCATACACACACCACCACATCTATACACACACACACACACACACACACACACACACACACACACACACGCACACACACGCACACACACACGTATACACAGATGCAAACATGCACACACACACAAGTATACACACATGCAAATATACACACACACCCGCACACACGCACACACACACACAAATATACACAAGCGCGGGTACACTGTTGTACACTATTGCATAGCTTATTGTCTTATTGATCCATGAGTAGATTATTATCATCGTTATTATTACTATCAACATTATTATTATTATTATTATTATTATTATAACTATTATTATTATTATTACTATTAACGTTGCTATTATTATCATCGCTATTATTATTAACATCACTGTATGAACTCGCATGTATGTTTGTATGGGTATATATGCACTATCTGACAATTAGCTATGCACATTTACGATCTGTTTTGTTCTCTTTTAACACAATTGTATATTGTTGCCAGTTGCCTCCTCTACTCCTCTCTCTCTATCCCTCTCATCATCTCATCATCCCCCCCCCCCCCCCCCCCCCCCCCCCCCCACACACACACACACACACACACACACTCATTTCCCCTGTCTACTCACCCCCCTATCTATCCCCCTCAGTCCGGTCATGGCCAGAATGTCACCAAGAACATTATAATAAAACCACTGAAGAGGTAGCTCCTGAAACCACCCACGTGGCTCACACTCTCAAGATCTACCTCTGAGAATAAAATCTGTCAGCCATCATAGACATTCAGAGACACTTCTGCTTGTCATTATGGCCAGACTGGACAAGGGGAAGAAAAAAAAAGCAATACAGCTCTTAACGTTCGTTTGAAACGGTTGTCAACATTAACAGACTGAACTGGACTTAATAACAGGAGTGCTGCATTATTCTGGTGAGTGTCAGCTGCGCTGGGCGTGTAAACCGGGCCATCCAGCTGCGGTGCTGATCCGACGCCACTCGTGTCAAAAATCCTGACAAATGTCACTTGATCAAGGAGGAAATCTGCATCAGATGAGATCAGCTGACTTTGCGTGTGCAGTGTGCACTCTGTGTTAACAAGAAAAACGCATCTAAGAAAGTGGTGCGCAAAAGCAGGGTAGTGACAGAATTAATGCGCATTATTGATATTTGTCGCGTGTGTACCTGCACATGCATGCTTATTAACACACGGGTACTGTGGAATATATTTTTTACTCACTTAAAGTGGGAACTGCATTGCACTCAGTGTTGAGCAGCTCCCCCTGGTGTTAAACTGAAGAAGTGCAATACACTCAGTCAAAAGTTGACTTGCGGGCCATATTCTATTTATAACATTTGTTGCGGGCCAATTAAAAATGGACTGCGGGCCGGAGTTGGCACGTGGGCCGTAGTTTGGACACCCCTGCTCTAAAGCATAGTATTAAGGGGACAGTGTCATTGTATGGGCATTGCGTATGACAATGTCCATTGTTTGTATGACTAATTTCCTGTACTACTGTGCTAAGGTGGTAGGCCAAGTGCTAAATCTGGCCTCCAACATGCTTTTTACTCTTTCACAGATGACATACTCATCATTTCGGTTCTGAACAGTATTTATTGACTGAAAAACAGGACCCCGTTTACTTGTGTACAAGCAGAGTAGTCAAGAAAGTTGTAATCATTTACATGTCCATTCTACAGTGTAACACTGGAAGTGTTTACGTTTGACTATCTCCTTTAATATAGAACCACCACAAATGTGTTAATGACTTTTATAATTTCCTTTATATAATATACAAACGTATTAGTATGATCCAGGGAAAATTCCATGTTTGTTTGCGAAACTCATTGGAAGAATGAAGAAAATCTGTTTGATTGTTATTGTCATGAACATGAATCACAAAACATATTTTGTTTTTTGTTTTTGTTTTTTTCATGTGTCACTTTAACAGAGACAACACCATCTGTAATTACTATGTTTGGTTGCATTTCCCTGGCAGGCAAAGATAGATGGAAGCGACATCCATCTGGGTGGAAAATGGGACTGGCTTGTCTGTGGATGGTGGAGGCTCGCTGGGCTCATCAATCCATCCATCCATTCACCTTGTTCGTCTCATCTTGACTGCAGCACGCCACTGTGGAGGCTTGACATAACACACATTAGATTAATAACAGAAAAGCAAAATGTGACTTATGGTGTATTATTTAGTGTGCTTCAGTTGTAATTCTCATAATAATGACTGTTTTGCTGGCTTCACACAATACATATAATTGGCCTGTCTTAGTTAAAAGCCCACTCACCACGACAAGGTGAAGGCCAAGAGTGGGAACACAAACACAGACCAGAAACGAACAGGACAAATCCAGACAAGACTACAAAAAACACAAACACAAATATCAATCACTTTGACCACTATCTTTTTTCACAAAAACTTTTATTTCTTTACAAATTGAACCTTAGATTGTGTCACAACAAACTAAATAAACCCTTGAAACAGCCAACAAAACATGAAACAACAACACTTCATCAATATTATAATGAGTATCCTCATAAATGATTTCAAGATAACTTTCAACACTTTCTTACAAAAACATTTTTACGTCTGCCGTAACGATTTTCAGGTTTTTTTCATGTGAATATTTTAACATTGAACATGTTAACTGAACAGTCAATCCCTTCATTGTTGCTCTGACCTCTTCATCATTTGTGACCTCTTCATCATTTGTGACCTCCACATCTACATTAGACACAATATGGCTGTCACATGGCTCCTGAATCACTAGAAAACTGTCTTTTTCCAAGATCTCTGACACCTCTTTACATTTTTTTAGAATATGTGTGGTCAAAGATTTGTTCAAAATCACGTGTGTGTGTGTGTGTGTGTGTGTGTGTGTGTGTGTGTGTGTGACTCATTTACCTTTTGTTTGGTAGACATGCTCTTACCTGATTTGAAGAAACTAAAAATGGTTGGGGGCGACACTCACAGCAAGAAGGTCGTGGGTTCGATTCCGGGGCCTGGACCTGGGACCTTTCTGTGTGGAGTTTGCATGTTCTCCCTGTGTCTGCGTGGGTTCTCTCCGGGTTCTCCGGCTTCCTCCCACACTCCAAAAACATGCATGTGAGGTCAATTGAACGTTCTAAATTGTCCGTAGGTGTGCATGTGAGTGTGAATGGTTGTTTGTCTCTATGTGGCCCTGCGATGAACTGGCGACTTGTCCAGGGTGTCACCCTGCCTTCGCCCTGAGACAGCTGGGATAGGCTCCAGCAGACCCCCGTGACCCTGAATAGGAATAAGCGGGTATAGAAGATGAATGAATGAAATCTTTATTGAATGAATGACACATTTTATTTCACTCGTGGTTTATGTAATTATTATTTTTTGCTCCATAGCTTTCATGATTCAGCATTACATGTTAAGCGTGATGAATTGCATGAAAAGAGAGAGCACTCGCTGATAAATTAACATGGTGTGTTGTTTAATTCCATGAGGACGACAAAATATTTGCAAATTTGTGTTAGCTACACACATCGACAGGTGCAAGAGGTGCAAGAGAGGAACTTTCAGGGAGGAACTTTCAAGATCGTTGAGTTTTTATTTTAAATTTTTTTTAGTTCTGATGAAATAAATAGACCAATCATTTCATTACTTTGTCTGCTTTCCAAAGAGGTTATTAATTAAAAAAAAATACGTGTGGCAGTGCTGTTATGGTCCATAGAGAGTTGCTTCAAAGAATTATCATTTATTATTCAGTGGCACATTGTTCACTTGTTTAATACACAAATAATAGTATATTATTATAATAATACTATTTTATTAATATGATAATAATAATAATAATAATAATAATAATAATAATAATCATCATCATCATCATCATCATTATTATTTCTAAAATTTCAAAACAACAATCGTCAGTTGTTCCGTAAAAAATACATTGATTTCCATGTTGAATTTTGTACGGTTCGTGAGCGCGCACAAAAGTTTTTGGGAGCCATGCGCTGGGTGAGCAACTTCATTGAAAGGAATGGGACGCCATCTTGGACTCTGGGGGCTTGCCGCACTGTCACGCAGGTTGTGACGAAGCGGGCCGGCGACGCACAGGTATGACGTGAATGATTGACAGCTACCATTCGTTCCCGTTAGCGAGAGGATTAAAAACAAACAGACACCATTATGGCATCAAAAAGGAGTTATCCCAGCGGTGCGGAAAAACGGAAGGAAAAGAAAACTGATCAAGAAAAACTTGCAAAAGGGAAAGGCAAGTTATTTGTTTGTGATGTGGGCTGGAGAGGTGGAGGTGAAACGCTGTTGTCCCCCCCAAGTTTGTTTATTTGTCCTGCTAGCCAGCTAGCTAGCTAGCGTCGGATAAATGTTAGCTGGCTGGCTAATATTTGTTCGTCATGAATCAGCGTTTTTGTTTGTTTTATGAAAGTTGACCATATCCTGCCATGTTGGCCTATCCTGCCATGGGAATGACTGATTGACTCCACACCCGTTTATTCACGTTCTAACAGGGAGGGCGGGAGGGAGGGCATGTTGTAGTTGTTGTTGTAGTCAGTCCCCTGTTATTGTTCAGTGGAAGTTGTCTCTCACATATTTGACTCTTAATGTTATTTTAGCCTTAACTTAGGATGAATTTACTAAGCTTAGTTTGTATTTTGTAGGCCCTTAATTAGAGATGTGCTACTGTTTTATAATTCAAAGAAATATTTTATGGAAATACTTTATTTGGCATGGTGTTGACTATTTTAGACTGTTGTGGCAGTGGGTAATTTATCTTAGTTTTATTACTTTAACTAGTACAGTGTGTAAAGTAATGCCAAAAACTCTTAAAAATGACAGTTTTGTAATTGTGTAAAAGCTTTAAAGGGACACTGCAACCATAATGTTTAATTTAAAAACAAATGAATTTTTAATTTTCCTATATTACTGCAACATCACTGTAATAATAAAATAGGAAAATGTGCTTCTGATCTGTTTTGCTTGATGATCTAATGAGCTTTGTCTCTGCAGGAGCAATTCTAAAATATGTTGGCGCTCCAGACATTGAGCCAGAGGGATCTCCCGAACATCCTGACCAGGAAGCTCCAGGACCAACACGTTCCTCAGAACCTCCTTCTGTCCAGGTGAATAATGTGTGTTATTCTTAGTAGCTAAGCTGATAAGTGTGGAACGAAACTGAGGCAATTAAGCATTATTTTGATTGTTGGTTTGCTTTTTAGTGTTGCACTTTTTGGTTTGTTGGATTTTCTTATTTAAAGTAAGCATTTTTTTTTTTATGAATACTCAATCTGTTGTATTTATTGACATATAGAGGATTCTTTTCCTAGTATTATAGTGTTTGTTTGTTTTTAAATCAGTTTAACTTGCCTGAGTTGCTCAACTGAAGATGTTTAATTTTACCTGTAGCCTGTTTTGTTCACGAGGTGTAATAGATTGTGGAATCTTAGTAGACCTTAGTAGACGCACGCTGCTGAGAGTGGCAGAGATCAGCTCAGATGACCGTGGTGCTTGTAAATAAGGCAAATGCGCCATCTAGTGGGATGCAGCATGTTTATTCGTGTTGGAGCAATGACAAGTACTACTAACAAAACAAAAGATGCACAGGGTAAAAAAAATAATCATAAACTCAAGCCCAACAAAGATAACAGATGGGCATAACTGTAACATTACATAGTAATGATTACTAGTACTACCAAAATTTCTCTATTTTACTTTTCAACTTGAACTTGAACTATTCATCCCCTTTTTTCAGCAGCCATTAAGACAAAAGGATGACACTTATGCATTGCATCAAACTGTGATGCACAAAATAAATTAAATTAAATCAAAACAATAAATAAAGTGTGCATTAAACAGGGGGCAGTGCAATACAGTACAGGACTCAACTGATATAGTGCAGTTAGGCCGTATAGCCTATAACAGCTGTTCAGCATCCATAGTAATCCACAGTCAGTGCCATAATCATCCAGTCAGTGTCATATTCATCCATAGTCAGTATAATATATATGATATCGCGCAGACCCTCGTCCTCCACCACATTAATTGGCCTGCAAGCCGTAGCCACACCCATTTAGCCCCCGCTGTTGAAAGTTGGCGTGTGGTGGACGCGGCCAGTGGTCTCCGTGCCACACCATCCAACGTGGTTGGACTGCTCGTACTCCGGTGGAAACTAAATACAGCTTTACAGTAAATGCATATCACTTTTGTCCTGTCAAGACTGCCATCTGGCAGGGTTTTGAAGTGGAACTTTCCATTTACAATTGACGCCTTATCCATGTTAGTCCTTCCTAGTGCTCATCTACGCTCATTGTCTTTTTCTTTTTTTTGTTGTGCTTACAAGCCGGCTGCAAGCGTGTGACTGTGTGCTGTGAGTCAATTCATTTCCCGTTTCCACAATCTACGGAGCGGCCAAAGGTTCAAAAAGCACTTTAATTAATTAATTGAATTAATTAACGATGTGGCAGGTGGGTTTGCCCCCACCTTCACGTCATCAATCACACCTGCGCCGGAGTGCAATCTTTGCGTCCCTCAGTGCGTTTACATGGTACTAGAGAAATTTGAATTATTGCTTTATTCCGATTATGATCAGAGTTTGAGAACTCCGATTGAGACACCCAGATAATGCGATTGGAATTCTAATTTCTCGGCCATGTATACACCTTAGTCGGACTATTAACTGGACAATGCAAGTGCGCACGCGCCACTGCACAACTACGTCGTCTAACAAAACAGACGGCGCGAAACAACCAGCAAACGCGAATAAGAATGTTGACATTTGGAGAGAGGATGAGACCGGGGCGATGCTTTCTGTTCTAAAAGAGATGGACATATTAAAATAACACACAACAGAGACCTTTTTAAAAAGGGTAGCGCAGCAAATGCAGGGCTCCGGCTTTGCGCAGCCCTGAACAAATACGTATTCCTTCGTATTTATATTTCTACCTTTTCGTTCACATTTTTTGTAAGTTAGAAGAATTTCAACTTTGTAAATAAAAGCACAGCAAAGAGATGTTTTTCTGATTTGTTTTTATTTCGATAATTTCGCTGTTATTCTGCTGGAAACGGCGTGCAGCGGCACAAGCTTCCTCCACGGTCGGCACTTTAATGAGCGTGTGTATAACTGAAGACACCGTTCCTTTGCAAAACCTGTACACAAACTCTCCCACCAGTCTGCGCAGAACCCACATCCAACAAGAACGAGTTTCGGGTCCGTGGCAACAGCACAAAGCGTAGCATCGAAGACATTGTGTTGTTGTAGCCCTCCAACAGCAAACAACGTTCTTGTCTCATGGTTATCTTTTAAGATAACCATGAGCACAAGAAATAGGGTACAGCTTATCTGCAAAGTAAGTAACACGTACATTATGAACTATCATTCTATATCATAATGATGTAATATGTCAACCGAAAGCAGCTGACCAGCTGAAAAGGCTCACTCCACCCCCTACTGTTGGGAGGAGGACACGTTCCCGTCAGTAATTCAAATTTCTCAGCTGCATGTATAGGGGGACAAGGTGAGAACTCCGATTGGACGAGAAAACCAAATTATTGCTTAGTCCGATTAAGCTCTTCCTGCAACTCCCCAGGTGGCATTGTCAGGCAACCCCCCCCCAATTTTCCTTTATACCCAGCATCTGAATTGCCTCCACCTCCGCCAGACCCTCCCCCTCGCCACATCTAGTCTTTTTTTGATAGGCTGCCCTCGCTATTAACCTCCCTCTCATCACAGCTTTAATTGTGTCCCACAGTATGGTAGTGTCTACTGGACTATCTATGTTCTCCTCCATAGAGCATTTAATCTCTTTCTTAACCTCCTCCAGTGTTTTTGGATTATTTAGCATACCCACATTTAATCTCCAAAGTGTGTTTTTCTTCCTCTTATTCAGACAAATAATAAGGTAATTAATACTGTGTCAGTACAAGTCAGTCGTTCCTATTTTACATTCCTCTATTCTGTATCTGTCTGTAATGTTAATAAAAAAAATAGTTCTCTGTAACGGGTGGAGGTCCCTCCAAACAACAAACATCCCGAGTTCGGCTAGAGAGACGTTGACAAGTTTTGACAGGCGGGTCTGACTTCTGTTGCCATTAGTTGTGTCGAGTTTAGCTTTTAAATCATGTTGATTTAGCTCTTGTTGAGAGAGATGTGTTTCCTGTAGATCAGGCATGGCCAAACTACGGCGTGTCTCTGTCCGGCCCGCGTGAAGGCAGTCAAAAATCTAACCTAACTTAGAAATGACACTTGAACCTGCAATGAGTATTTTAGTCGTTCTAAATGAGTCCAACGTTAGAAAAAAAGGAGCGACCCGGACTTCCCACAGTCTCTTTTCTATTAACATGGGAATTCAATTTTAATAATTTGTCAACTAAAAACACCGGTCATACTAGAACATCCCTACCAGCTTTCTTCCCTGTATTCTCTGAATTTAATCAAAGAATCTTTGAAACTCTTGTAGCTTTTCTCTGGCTCGTGTCGCTGCTGATGCGTAGCCCCTCCAGGATCCCTCCTTGCACTGCCACTCCGTCGTAGTGCGGGGCACCGAGTGCCGCAGGCCCCTCCGCACCCGTCCCCACCGCCGTCTTCTCCGCCAGGCCGCGTCTCGCCAATTCCTCCTTTACCTCCTCTGCGCTGTTGTAGGTTCGAGTTCCCATATCCCAGTGGGTCCTCATCTTGGTGAATGGCGTCTGGAAGCGGATGCCCTTCTCCTTCAGGATTCTTTTAGCAGTGTTGTACTCCTTTCTCTTTTGGACCATCTCTGTCGCGTAATCGTGATGGAATGACGGTACTTTATTCCCCAGTTCTATTTTCTTTGTCCATAGCTCTCTCAGGACCCTCTCTTTGGTAGTAAATTCCAGAAAGTTAACAATGATGGGTCTCGGTTGGGCACCGTCTGCTGGCTTCTGTGCAAATGAGCGGTGTGCTCTCTTAATTTGGAAATTAAAATCTGCTGGCAGGTGCAGTTCGCTTTTCAGCAGGTCTTCCACAAACTTGGCCACAGATTCTCCCTCCTCTCCTTCAGTGACTCCATAGATACGTAGGTTGTTTCTCCTCGGCCTGGACTCCAGGTCAGTTAACTTGTCCTGAAGAGCTTTTTGTTCTCTCAGTGATATGACCAGAGCGTCATTAGCTTCCTGTGCCCAACGTTCTAGCTTTTCAATCCGCGACTCAGCCTCGTTGATCTTGCCGGTCTGGAGCTCCTGTTCGGTGACGACTTTCGCAAGTTGTTGATTTATTTCGTCTTTGAAGTCGTCCAAGTCTTTTTCCACGTCGTTCCTCAGTGTTTCTCCAAACATGCAAAGGACTTCTTTTGATTCCATTTTTAAATCCCGTATCTCCTTGCTAATAATTTCTATGTCCGAGCCCTTTTTCGCGTCGTTAGTCACGAGGAGTTCATTTCGCCATCTCCCTCTGTTTCAGAGCAAGCTGGTAGTTCCACCATATTGTCTGTTACCGTGTTTCTGTTTTGGTTGAATGGAGTTTTCCTTCCTATTCCAACGTTCCCCTGATCACTTTGTAGTTAATATGATATCTGCCAATAGTTATTCAAGTTTTCGGGGAGTTTTTACCCTAGACGGTCGAGAGGCCTGGTGTCGCGCAGTCTACCGCTTTATGGCCAAACCAGAAGTCCCTTCCCTCTAGCCTTTTCAAGGGGGAGGTGGCTAGACTCGGCTCTTGTGGGACGAGAAGCAGAAGGCCTGTCCGATCGGGGGGGAAGATGAGATGACATTTTTGTGGGTCAACACAAACTCATCTGCGAGGACAGCAGCCTTGGACAATGACGACACTTTCTGTTCATTCAAGAACATTACCACCTTCTCTGGCAAAGAGTCTTGAAAATCTTCTAAAAGAACAAGCTCACGGAGTGACTCAAAGTCACTTTTTGCCATCATTAGCTGCACACCATTTATCAAAGAGGTTGCTTTTCTCCCATGCAAACTCGACAAAGGTTTGACCACTAGATTTTCTATGGTCCTAAATTTTTGCCGGTAGGGCTCAGGAACAAGCTCATAAGCAGGAAAAATTGCTTCCTTTACAACATCATATTGCAGGCTGTCTTCTAAGAAAAGAGCAGACACCAACTCCTGTGCTTTTCCCACCCGCTTGCATTGGAGAAGGACAGGCCACATGTCTCTTGGCCAATTGAGTGGCGAAGCTATTCGCTCCAAGGCACTGACGTATGAATCAACTTCTGCCTCACGAAATGCTGGCACCAGAAAAATGTTTTTACTGGGGCTGGGCAACGATTAAAAATTTTAATCACAATTAATCGCATGATTTACCTGATCAATCATGATTAATCACGTTGTATACGCAAAAGCCAATAATGAATTTAAAAGAAGTCTTTCATACACTTTAATTTAAATGTTCTGCCATATAAACGAAAGCACCATAACATTTATCGTGCAAACAGTTAACATCAGCACTTTACACAGAAACATTTTTAATGTAAATCTAAAGTTAAAAAAAATGCAAATACAAAATTAAAGCTTATTGCCAATACCAGGGTATTACTGTTATCCTGTTCCTTATGAAAAATAAAAAAAATCTACCTACAAAATCCTGAGCCACAATAATAACAGGCAATTTCTGAGGTAACAGCAGAAACATTTTTCTTTTATCAGGGAGCAGCATAACCAGTCTGCGTTCCCTTGCAAATGTCCCAGTTAGAAAGGGTGAGGCACAAAAACGTTCACTTTTGGGTTTTTCTTCACATGGGACTAGAATGTAAAGTCCACATTTATACTGGAGTTCCTTTGGAGAATCTCACTCAACTCAGTGCAGTTTGTCAGTTCCTGGAACTTGACGGCCAGTTATTTTAAATGTACTGCCATATGAATTAAAGTGCCATAACATTTACTGTGCAAACACACTTTTAACATCAGCATTTTTGAACAATTAGCAGCTAAGAAAAAAAAAAAAAGTGTAAATTTAAACTCAACTTAAGCAATGTTATCAAAGCAATACAAAATTAAAGCTGTAAGCAGCGTTTGCGGGACTGAGCCCACCTGGCCACTGCCTGCCGTGACGTCCGCCACCTGGCCACGAGCCCCCGACACCCGCCAACGCTTCCCAACGCCTGGCGATTCCGCCCGAAACCCGCCGATGCCCCATTACTGACGCCGACGCCTGCTGATGACACATCAAGCACTGACTTGACATTACTGACTTGACATTTAGAAACATTTGATTTCTAAATGTGATTGATTACTGTATCATTTTGGAGATAATAAGCCTTAAAGTTGGCTTTTTGTTTTGTTTTGCGACAGCTCCAATATTCCATTTTTACTGTACAATAACATCAAATTGCTCCATAAGCTCTGGCAATGGTTGGTACAGTTGACCTCAGGACAACCTTGAATATATCTTCTCTTAATATTCTTGAATATTCTCACTTAATGTACCAGCTCCTTCCTGTAGACATGATATGTACAGTTAGTTATTCTTTGTTTGACGCAAGTGTTATATTAATTTCCTACTATCTGTACCGGTACTTCTTGTTAATTTGAAATAAACACTAACAGCATAATGTCAAAACAAAAACCGAACAAGTCAAACAGGAGCAGATCATAAAACAAGGAGGCTTTGTACTAAAATATGGATAAAATATAAACAGGGAGTTGTCTAATGTCGTCAAGGAAGCCAACATTACGTTACCTGTTGATCAGCATGTTGACTCAGAAAATCCTCAGGCTCCTGCTGCGACATTTCATGTGGGGCGACGGTTGTGACTTCACTGCTGGTCCCGTGAGAAACTCAAATCGGTCCCTCACGTTTGTGTTGCGTGGCATGGGTTAGGACATTGAGAGGCATTATAAGTGTGGTTGTGTGCACCAAATCGGACTCGGCTTCTAGCTCGATAGCCGTGCATAATTTACGCAAACGCAATGCTCTGTTTACATGAACTCACGGAGTCCGACTCCGTGCACGTGCTCATCTCGACTCGATGGATTTATGAGCTTGATGACAAGTGTGTATTTTGTATTGGATTGATGTACTGCAATTCTAGTCATGTGAACAAGCAATTAGCATTCCTAGTTATATGTGGCATGACGAAATACTGTACTACCAAGTTTGTATTGCAGTATCTTCAGTTTATGGGGTAGAGGGTGCTCAAATTGGATTGATTGAAGATGTAGTTTAGGTACAATTTGCTTGTTTTTATCAAAATTTAAGTTGATTGCAGTTCAAGGTGGCACAATCCTATCAGATGTTGTCATTTTGTCACAAAGAACACTGGTATTTGATGATTATTACCATAAGTACCACCATGTTGCAGGCATTGTGGTTACAAGTTTCACTCCAATTTTGATTGTTGTCTGTATGACTAGCAATCCGTTGAGCTGTCTATGGTTATCATTCAGATAAGGTGTCACAACTTTTAATTGCATGGGAACTTTGGGATCCATGGCAGATGGGCATTGTAAAAAAACGGATCTTGAGTCGGAAGGCTAGCTTGTCCTAATTGTGACCTTAATATGATGATTTTTTTTCCCTGCCAGATTGAGGAGAAATGAAATGGACATCCAAACCGGGGCCAATAATGGATGAGCTGGATGATGTCACAGTATCAATTTTAAATGGTATGTCATGTGTAGGTATGAAAAAATTTCCATTACTGTGATTTGTCCGCTAAGTAATTAAAATAACTGTATGCTGACACTGATTTCTAAAAGAAGTATTTTACAAATTTGAGACAAAATGTCTAAACTGAATTGCATTTACAATTAATTCTGATAACAGAAATTGGCACTAAACAAACTTGGTTTGACTTGTCAAGTTGAATTAAATTCATTAGTCAAAAAAATGTATGAGTTGTTAAGTTTAAAAGGTTTGTTAATGATTGGACTGTCTTTATAGCTGCCAACATCGATGAAGTCTTGCTCCACACCCTCTGTCGTGATGATTTGAGAGACCTTTTTCCTGGACCAGAACACTTTCTCAGGAGGAAAAGGATTTGGGCCCTTATTAGTGTAGATGTGATTGGTTACCTACTTTGCTCTGAAAACATCTAGCATAACACTTTTTTTTTCTTTTTTCCTAATTGTGTCTATTGTTTCTCTCTTGTTCATAATGTTTTGGATCTGGTTTCCTCTCGGCTGAGAATTCCACCGTACCAGACAAGGCTGCCCCGAATGAAGCCAGGAACTGTGTCTTCACCAGGAGGAACATCTTCAATCTGTCCTCAGACTTCCACTCCTTTGGTGAAAAGCAGCCCAAAGAGGACCCTACAGCTTCCTGCTCCTCCACAATATGTTGTCTATACTAGACATGGGCAAACCCCGGCCCGCTGCGTGTCTCTGTCCGGCCCGCGTGAAGCCAGTCATAACCCCCCAACACCGCACCCCCCGAAATTCTCTCTCTCTCTCTCTCTCTCTCTCTCTCTCTCTCTCTTCACATATATATATATGTGTATATATATATATATATATATATATATATATATATATATATATATATATATATATATTTATATATATATATAAATAAATATATATTTTTATATATATATATATATATATATATATATATATATATATATATGTATATACATGTATATATATATATATATATATATATATATATATATATATATATATATATATATGTATATGTATATATATATATATATACAAATATATATATATATATATATATACATATATATACGAATGTATGTATTCAACACACAATATCTATCTATCTATATATCTATCTATCTATCACCCGCGAAATAGCGTTTTGACCGTGATCTATCCATATATCACGTTCGACCGCGATGTAGAGGTCTGTCCCAATGGAGTTGCCGTATCGGGCAGTCACTACGCCCAGAACGATTCTGCACCCGGACTAATTCTGTACCTACCTACAACCCCCCCTTCCGTGGCCCGCCGACTCGATGCAGGTCTGTCATGTGGCCCGTTGCTGAAAAAGTTTGCCCACCCTCTATACAGACAGTGAGTTGGAGCAAGCTCGTAAGCACTACTTCCAGATGGCCCGCACTGCCAGTGAGGGGAAATGTGTCATGTTCAAAGAGCTGAGATGCAGGCTGGTGAGAAACACTGTCACCAGCATGATTTCTATCTTGAGAGCCAGTCAGCAAGGAGAGGTGGTCTTGTACCCTTCTAAGCATGAAGTCACTGCAATGTCTCAAAGACTAGTGGATTATTATCCCATGCTGAAGGATTAAGACAAAACAATGAAACATGTAAGTGATTATATTATTTTGCGCACTTAGATTTTGAAGCGTGTGGTTATTTTTGGCTGATACTTTTTTTTATCTGTGTATGTTCACTTTCCATCTTTATTTGTTCTTTCAATGAGTGAAATTTTATTTACCAAGCGAGCACTTACAAGAATCTTCACAAGAGATTCACCAGAGAGGTGCCACAAGAAGAAAAGGCATCGCATTGACTTCTCAGCAAGTGACCAAGAAGAAGATCATGATGCAGACTCAATTGGTGGATCAACAATTATTTTGTGTCACACACCAGGGCGCAGGTCTGATAATGGCCACACTTCACGTAAGTAGAAACATGTCCATTTTAATAATAATGATAATGTATGAAAGCTAGGCAATGTTATGATAGTTTTGGATATCATGATATATCACAGGCATTTTTACATTTGAATTGTCATTTGATATATTTTGATGCTCCAAACAATTTCATCCATTTGACTGATTTACTGATTTGTCTCCTCCATTTCATCAGCCAAAGATGGTCTGACAGCACAGGCCAGACATTATCAGACCCTGCAGGAGCTGTACAAGAAACCAAAACCCAACCAACATGCTGTCTCCCAAATTCTTGACCTGCAGTTTCAAGCAAGAAGATCCTTCATTGATAGTGATGTTCTGAAAGAACAGGACAAGGCCAACAAAGATCCTGGATGCATATCCATGTGTCAAGGATCTTTATCGTGTAAGTGATTAACTTGTTTTGGTTTATGATGAAAAGCAAGCATTTTTGCAGATTTTAACATTGACTTGCATTATAGGCGATGAATGAGCTGCGGCGCATTCTGGATAAGGGCAACAGAAAATTCATTGATGAACTAAAAAAAGAGATGGGAAGACTTCTGCACCGATGTGTAATTTTATGGTGTTTGGAAAAAAAATGAAGTCATTCCTATTCAGTCGTTCCTATTTTACATTCCTCTATTCTGTATCTGTCTGTAATGTTAATAAAAAAAATAGTCCTCTGTAACGGGTGGAGGTCCCTCCAAACATCGAACATCCCGAGTTCGGCTAGAGAGACGTTGACAAGTTTCGACAGGCGGGTCTGACTTCTGTTGCCATTAGTTGTGTCGAGTTTAGCTTTTAAATCATGTTGATTTAGCTCTTGCTGAGAGATATGTGTTTCCTGTAGATAAGGCATGGCCAAACTACGGCGTGTCTCTGTCCGGCCCGCGTGAAGGCAGTCAAAAATCTAACCTAACTTAGAAATGACACTTGAACCTGCAATGAGTATTTTAGTCGTTCTAAATGAGTCCAACGTTAGAAAAAAAGGAGCGACCCGGACTTCCCACAGTCTCTTTTCTATTAACATGGGAATTCAATTTTAATAATTTGTCAACTAAAAACACCGGTCATACTAGAACATCCCTACCAGCTTTCTTCCCTGTATTCTCTGAATTTAATCAAAGAATCTTTGAAACTCTTGTAGCTTTTCTCTGGCTCGTGTCGCTGCTGATGCGTAGCCCCTCCAGGATCCCTCCTTGCACTGCCACTCCGTCGTAGTGCGGGGCACCGAGTGCCGCAGGCCCCTCCGCACCCGTCGCCACCGCCGTCTTCTCCGCCAGGCCGCGTCTCGCCAATTCCTCCTTTACCTCCTCTGCGCTGTTGTACGTTCGAGTTCCCGTATCCCAGTGGGTCCTCATCTTGGTGAATGGCGTCTGGAACCAGATGCCCTTCTCCTTCAGGATTCTTTTAGCAGTGTTGTACTCCTTTCTCTTTTGGACCATCTCTGTCGCGTAATCGTGATGGAATGACGGTACTTTATTCCCCAGTTCTATTTTCTTTGTCCATAGCTCTCTCAGGACCCTCTCTTTGGTAGTAAATTCCAGAAAGTTAACAATGATGGGTCTCGGTTGGGCACCGTCTGCTGGCTTCTGTGCAAATGAGCGATGTGCTCTCTGAATTTGGAAATTAAAATCTGCTGGCAGGTGCAGTTCGCTTTTCAGCAGGTCTTCCACAAACTTGGCCACAGATTCTCCCTCCTCTCCTTCAGTGACTCCATAGATACGTAGGCTGTTTCTCTTCGGCCTGGACTCCAGGTCAGTTAACTTGTCCTGAAGAGCTTTTTGTTCTCTCAGTGATATGACCAGAGCGTCATTAGCTTCCTGTGCCCAACGTTCTAGTTTTTCAATCCGCGACTCAGCCTCGTTGATCTTGCCGGTCTGGAGCTCCTGTTCAGTGACGACTTTCGCAAGTTGTTGATTTATTTCGTCTTTGAAGTCGTCCAAGTCTTTTTCCACGTCGTTCCTCAGTGTTTCTCCAAACATGCAAAGGACTTCTTTTGATTCCATTTTTAAATCCTGTATCTCCTTGCTAATAATTTTTATGTCCGAGCCCTTTTCCGCGTCGTTAGTCACGAGGAGTTCGTTTCGCCATCTCCCTCTGTTTCAGAGCAAGCTGGTAGTTCGGCCATATTGTCTGTTACTGTGTTTCTGTTTTGGTTGAATCAAGTTTTCCTTCCCATTCCAACGTTCCCCTGATCACTTTGTAGTTAATATGATATCTGCCAATAGTTATTCAAGTTTTCGGGGAGTTTTTACCCTAGACGGTCGAGAGCCCTGGTGTCGCGCAGTCTACCGCTTTATGGCCAAACCAGAAGTCCCTTCCCTCTAGCCTTTTCAAGGGGGAGGTGGCTAGACTTGGCTCTTGTGGGACGAGAAGCAGAAGGCCTATCCGATCGGGGGGGAAGATGAGATGACATTTTTGTGGGTCAACACAAACTCATCTGCGAGGACAGCCGCCTTGGACAATGACGACACTTTCTGTTCATTCAAGAACATTACCACCTTCTCTGGCAAAGAGTCTTTAAAATCTTCTAAAAGAACGAGCTCACGGAGTGACTCAAAGTCATTTTTGACATCATTAGCTGCACACCATTTATCAAAGAGGTTGCTTTTCTCCCATGCAAACTCGACAAAGGTTTGACCACTAGATTTTCTATGGTTCCTAAATTTTTGCCGGTAGGGCTCAGGAACAAGCTCATAAGCAGGAAAAATTGCTTCCTTTACAACATCATATTGCAGGCTGTCTTCTAAGAAAAGAGCAGACACCAACTCCTGTGCTTTTCCCACCCGCTTGCATTGGAGAAGGACAGGCCACATGTCTCTTGGCCAGTTGAGTGGCGAAGCTATTCGCTCCAAGGCACTGAAGTATGAATTCTGTACCTACCTACAACCCCCCCTTCCGTGGCCCGCCGACTCGATGCAGGTCTGTCATGTGGCCCGTTGCTAAAAAAGTTTGCCCACTCTCTATACAGACAGTGAGTTGGAGCAAGCTCGTAAGCACTACTTCCAGATGGCCCGCACTGCCAGTGAGGGGAAATGTGTCATGTTCAAAGAGCTGAGATGCAGGCTGGTGAGAAACACTGTCACCAGCATGATTTCTATGTTGAGAGCCAGTCAGCAAGGAGAGGGGGTCTGGTACCCTTCTGAGCATGAAGTCACTGCAATGGCTAAAAGACTAGTGGAGTATTATCCCATGCTGAAGGATTAAGACAAAATAATGAAACATGTAAGTGATTATATTATTTTGCGCACTTAGATTTTGAAGCATGTGGTTATTTTTGGCTGATACTTTTTTTTATCTGTGCATGTTCACTTTCCATCTTTATTTAAATAAACCTATATGCTCTTGACTCCAAGTGCAAAACATCACAAATGGACAGTTCTGTATTCAAGTCATATATATATGTACAAAGTGAGGAGCATGGGGGGGGGGGGGGTGAAATTTTATTTACCACAGGCGAGCACTTACAAGAATCTTCACAAGAGATTCGCCAGAGAGGGGCCACAAGAAGAAAAGGCATCACATTGACTTCTCAGCAAGTGACCAAGAAGAAGATCATGATGCAGACTCAATTGGTGGATCAACAATTATTTTGTGTCACACACCAGGGCGCAGTTCTGATAATGGCCACACTTCACGTAAGTAGAAACATGTCCATTTTAATAATAATGATAATGTATGAAAGCCAGGCAATGTTATGATAGTTTTGGATATCATGATATATCACAGGCATTTTTACATTTGAATTGTCATTTGATATATTTTGATGCTCCAAACAATTTCATCCATTTGACTGATTTACTGATTTGTCTCCTCCATTTCATCAGCCAAAGATGGTCTGACAGCACAGGCCAGACATTATCAGACCCTGCAGGAGCTGTACAAGAAACCAAAACCCAACCAAGATACTGTCTCCCAAATTCTTGACCTGCAGTTTCAAGCAAGAAGATCCTTCATTGATAGTGATGTTCTGAAAGAACAGGACAAGGCCAACAAAGATCCTGAATGCATATCCATGTGTCAAGGATCTTTATCGTGTAAGTGATTAACTTGTTTTGGTTTATGATGAAAAGCAAGCATTTTTGCAGATTTTAACACTGACTTGCATTATAGGCGATGAATGAGCTGCGGCGCATTCTGGATAAGGGCAACAGAAAATTCATTGATGAACTAAAAAAAGAGATGGGAAGACTTCTGCACCAATGTGTAATTTTATGGTGTTTGGAAAAAAAATGAAGTGATGAAGCCACGCATAACGCTGGATGTAGGTGAGTCATTTTGCTGTGTCTCTAATTGACTGTGTAGCTGTTTCCTGGGACATAGGATGGTTTATGTTGCGCTGAATGAATAGATGCAGAATGGTAATACTCTTCATGCTGAAAAAATAAGATTTTTTTTGTGATCAACACAAACCTAATAAGACTCATTTTTAGGAAGACTAACTTTGAACTCAAAGTTGATTTGTTCTATTCCAGTGGAATATTCCATCGCGCTGCTCAGGGCACTCCCCACACTCTTTCCTTCACCAAGTCCACCACCGAAGAAGCTGGGACATGCCAGTGAGGCACTGCTTCATGTCATTCAGGTGACAGCTTGTTCGCATTTTCTCACATTCAAAACTTCATAGTTCCATGCATGGATGTGGCGTTTCCTTCTTCTTTTTCTTTAGCCAACTGAAGATCCCACAATGTACTCGCAGAAGAGGTCTTTCTGCACTCCTGTGTTGCTGTTTGATGGGACCCGCTGTCTCATCTGTCTTGGAGCCACGGAAGACTTGAGTGACGGTCTGCTTCATCTGATGGGTTACTACTATGCCCTGCACCTCACATATCCAAAAGTGTGTGGCAACCCTTCTCTCTGTCATTCAGACAGAAGTGCTACAGGACACTATCCATGAGTGAGACACCACAGCCTCATACAAAAAAGACCATGGCAGAATGGAAAGATTTTATTGGGGAGTAGAGCTGTGTACTAGGCATAGGTAGTCATACACTCCCCTGGTAGTTGTAACTTGAGGGTGGGTGGGAGTCTGTTGGAACAAACATGTTATCAGTGGTGATAGGAACACAACACTATATGCTGTCCCCATACTGTTTTTGTTTTTTTTGTGTAACTGAGTGTCAGGGAATCTGAATCAATGTTCAATAATGATGACGGTGAATATTGTAACAACAAAACATTACTTGCGTTCTAGAAATGATTGCTTGAGATTGTTTTAAGATGCAATGCCTTAGTGACGTTTTTATTACAAGGCAGTGAAGGCACTGTCAGCAATTTAAGTGAATAAATAGTTGTTGACAATATTAATTCTGTTTGCTGAATTATTTTTTTTTGGGGGGGAGTGGGCGTAGGGGGGGTGGATGCTTTGTCTCATTTTGAGAAAAAAAAAGCTAATATTGTGAACACTTAAATTAAGAAGAATTGCACTGTTAGTAGGTCTGGTTTTAAGATCTTTTCATTCAAATTAAGAAAGAAGCAAACGTGAAAAAAGAATTGAGAAGCTAGTATCAAGTTTATTTGACTTAGTACAGTCCTTGGAATGAGTGCTTTACTGTTTATTTCAAGAGTTTTTCCATTCTTCAAATGCCTAGATATATCGTCTTATTTTAAGAAATCTTACCAAGTCTAAATATCTTACTGCATTGGCAGATAATTTGACTTGTTTCTAGCCTGTTCTTTCTCAATTTAAGTGTTTATTTCTTAGATATATTTTGCAGTGTGTGGACACCGAGGGGAGCTCTAGAATTGACTCATTCAACCGACCAAGGATCCAATCAGCAGCGGCGTCACAGGCCCTCCTCCTTCTTTGTTCTCTCTCTCACTTTGACTTCGGCACTGGACAGCCAGGTTTGTGGAGGGAAGGTTGGAACAAGGTAAGGACGGGGTACCCCATACATTCATGTACGTAGAGTCACTAAGTCTTAAACTCACCAGGTTTGTATCGCTTATCGATAGCCCTAATGCCACACAAGTCTATGAGGGTCAAAGGTCAACTTTGTCCTAGGGACATGGGACCACTTTCAGGTTCATCAGGATCCCCCTGGACACACCCACGCCAAATTTGGGGCTTCTAGCCCATGAGGAACCCCGAAACCCTCACTCTAATTCCAGCCTTATCGCTAAACCCTAATGCAGTGCAAGTCTATGAAGGTCAAAGCTCAACTTTGTCCGAGAGACATCAAGTGTTTTTTCATGAATCATTCATAAATGTTAAGAGTTTGCTTTGTGGAGAATTCACAATAAAAATACATTGACACTGTGAAGATGGACTCAAGCACTATTATTGAACTATACTGTATTTTTTGAGTGATGTGAAGCTTTTGACAAGCGCTGCGCAAAGGAGGCCCATTTGTTTTTGTTTTTTTGAAGGGGGCCCAAAATTCCTGGCGGTGCCCCTGAGCGGGCATCTCCAGCACCAAGGCAGTGGAGCTGCCGGCCACGAGAGAAGAATTAACCAGTCCATTGAAACCATTTGTTTGGTCTAGTGAGTGGCAACAGTCCTTTCAGGATCTTAAGTGCCTTAAGTGTCTGCTCCAAATTTTTCCTCATTGGCTAGAAGCCCCAAATCTAGCGTGGGCGCTTCTTGGGGGCTCCTGATGAAAAAGCAAGTGGCCCCATGTCTCTAGGACAAAGTTGAAAATTCACCCCATAGACTTGCATTGAATTAGGGTTAACAATAAGGCTGAAACTAGGGTTAGGGTTAGGGTTAACTGAAATTCGGGTTAGGGTTTCGGGGTTCCTCAAGGACTAGAAGCCCCAAATTTGGCGTGGGCGCTTCTTGGGGGCTCCTGATGAAAAAGCAAGTGGCCCCATGTCTCTAGGACAAAGTTGAAAATTCACCCCATAGACTTGCATTGAATTAGGGTTAACAATAAGGCTGAAACTAGGGTTAGGGTTAGGGTTAGCTGAAATTAGGGTTAGGGTTTCAGGGTTCCTCAAGGACTAGAAGTCCCAAATTTGGCGTGGGTGCTTCTTGGGGGCTCCTGATGAAAAAGCAAGTGGCCCCATATCTGTAGGACAAAGCTGAAATTTCACCCCATAGACTTGTATGGCATTAGGGTTAGGGTCCAAGAGTACACATACACATTTTCTTTTGCTTTATTGATTTAAGCTCATCGTCTCCAGCTGCAAAGGTACAGAAACCTTTCTGTGTTTTGATGTCGTGTGTGAGAAAACATCACTTTTTTCTGTAAACTTGTGTTATCATTGTCCTTCATTGAAAATGACACAATCTTTCATCTCATTGTTCAGATGCCGAACACCAAAGCATTCCGTCGCTCTCTGGCCATGAAACGACGCCTGGAGCAAAAACAGGATTGGACACCTTTTCCACCTCGGAAAGGACTTTGAACGTCGTGAGCACTTCCACGTTCATGATTTCATGTTCTGCCTGTGTTGTTATGTTGTATTCCAAATAAATCTTACAAAAACATATTTAGATTTTTCTTTTTTGTCAATTTACACAGGGCTCGGTACTGGTCAGCGACCTGGGTGCGAAGATGGCCCGTTTTGCTCCTGACTGACAAAACAGTGCAAGTTCGTTCTTAAGGCCCAGCAACCAGACAAGAAGGTATGGGTCGTGATTTTGTCAAGCCACGAGTTTCTTTATGTTTTTGTTCTGGTGGTGGGAGACTCACATCTCTGTCCACTTGTGGATGGTTTTGTGTTCTCTCCCCGGGCAACAACCTTGAACACGGGCTTGTAACAGACTCCGCCCAGGATTTTGCTGCGCTACTGGCAACTGTGTTGGACCGCTGGCCCAAGGTTTGTTTATCTGCTGTGACAAACAAATTTGAACACATGAATGTCATCGCCACTTTGTTTTATCAATATCAAGTAATTCCATGATCCATAGTTCAATAACAAGAATATTCATGAATTTATTTTGCATTTTTATGTTTGTTTGGGTTTGTTTTTTTATATACAACTATTTTGTAGGTGTTTGTGCTTGACTTTCCACCTCGCCTGACTGTCAAGACAGAACTACAAACAGCGCTACGTCAAGTATATCATCGTGTTGCTGCACGCATGGGTGTGTAAAATACATATTTTTGTTGTATTTTTTTCTCTTCAGTGACACTGTGCTAACAGATATTTCTTAGAATTGTGTGATTACATAATTGATTATGTGACACTTCTTCCAGGTTTAACATTTGTGTATATGGCCGATCACCTCCCCCTTCGTCAGCTGTACATGGTGGTGTTATGATGGTATAAGTTTTGCCTTCTTCAGCCTTACTTGCTCTTCATTTGATATGACAAATATGTGTTAACATGTTGTTTTCTGTTTAGGTGCACCTCAGGACTGATTTTGGTGGAGCGTCTGCATGCTGCATGCTCCATCAGCTCGCACCCCCTTCACCTAGGCCAGGGGTGTTGTGCCACAACCAATCATCGCCCAGGGTGTCTCCCAGAGTGGTTGTGACAGGTCCTGTCCACTTGCCAGTGTATGGACCTGCTCCTGAATGGACTCTTGTTGGACAGGAGGTTGAGGTAACCTGTTCATCCCTCTTTTTTTCCCCCCCCCAATCGTGTATTTGTCAAACTGTGCAACTTTTTATTTTAAAAATGAACACTTATCCTAAGTTGACTCTGATTTCCTCTCCTCTTTTTTATAGACAGTACCAACAGCTGTTGAGACTGCATTTCACACAGACATCCCGTCCAATCCCGTGTGGTTCAGTGAGGCTAAGGCTTAATCTCTCCTGTCCTGTTTGTGGGGGCGCTAATCCCGTAAGAGTCAAGTAGGCGTAAGCAGCGGCCGGTGAATAAGACGAGTTAACAACGGAAGAGCACATGCAAGAACGGCGGAAAATACCAACAACGGAAAACAAATCAAAGACCCACCCGCAAGTTACCACTCTAAAGTGTGGACCCACTTTGGCTTTTACGAGACGGATGACGGGAGGAAACTTCATAAAGAATATGCAATCTGCAACAACTGTTTTGCGAAGGTAAAATACAATGGCAACACTACGAATCTGCAGAGCTGCCTCGTTCGCTATCACCCGTCCCGTTTTTCCCAGAATTGTTCTCTTTTTTCACCACCTGTCCCGGGAAAGATAAAATCTCTCCCAGGACACAATTTGTCCCGTTTTTTATGGAAAATGACAAAACCTCATTTAATTTCCGTCTGTGGTCTAGATAGGGCTGCCAACCCTCCCGTAAAATACGCGATTGTCCCATATTTGGCAACTAAAAAGCCTGTCCCGTAATGAACTGATGGGGGACGCACTTCACTTTGTCCCGTATATTTTGGGACGCGGTTATTTATTTATTTATTTTGTCTGCATCATTTCTTTTATTGATTTTCAGAATCGGGGCAGTGAAAGGATTTTTTTCCCTCTTTCATCTTCCCGTCGGTTTGTATATCCCAAGTCCCCAAGTTGAGATAAAACAAGTTGCTACTGACTTTACATTACCAGAAAGCACTGTCCTTGTTTACATGAAAGTTATTAATGTTCATGCACTTTAATATGTTTGCTTGTGCAGTGCACGTTTGTTTGTACATTATACAAAGTTTTGGAATAAATGCAAGATCACAGGCATTTTCCTTTTTATGGGTATTTTTTTCTTTTTCAGTCACATATCGTCGGCAAAATTTCGAAGATATCGAAGATATCGTGTGTCGTGATGTTGTCATTATCGTGGGCCAAATATCGTCACAGTATCGAATCGTGGGTTAGCCGTATCGCCCCACCCCTATTATCAACACAAGATCACATATGTACAGTACATGTACAGTTTAATTAGTGTGTCACTTTGTTTATGAATTCATTTCTTTATGTTCTTCCAGATGTCCAGCCTGAGACGTCGATCAGCACGCGTTGCCTCAAAAACCAAAACAAACAAGTGACATGTTGGTATTTGGGATATGTGTATTTTATTGTGTGCATCTTTGTGATAGGACAATAAATGCAGTTCTTTAAACGTTACTTTGTGTCCTTGTATTTGCAGGTGTGGGCAACACGTTCAACTGTCCACATGACTGAGTCTGCCTCCAGCAATGTCACAGCAGTGCAGCAGGTTTGTACTTATTCATTTCCACTTCATCACCTGTGTGTGTTTTCTAGGCTTTACACCCATCTTATCGGCTGTATCGGATCGGCCGATATTTGGCATTTTTTGAAACGTTCATGATCGGGCGTCATGTCATGAATCACCGATCAATGACGTCATGGTCGTGTTGAAACTTTTTTAATCTGTCTCATTTCCTCCAAAGTAGTTTCACAGCATCGACATGTTTATTTGTTTGTATCCGAGTGTTATGTAAATCTATAGATTTGGGTTTACATTGTTGTCAGTTCCTTTTGTCTGCTATGTGTCCGTTTGGGCACTAGATGGCGCAGTAGATCCTGTGTTCCCTTTTTTTTTGCTTGTTCCAGGTGCGGAAAGGTGATTGGCTGGTGCCAATATTAAAGGAGGAGGACTTCAACACCTCGGTCTCTTTGTCCTTCTCCCAGCTCCCAACCAGAGGCCATGTGCCGCAGCAGCAGCATTCTGTGTTCAGCCATCAATTCTGTTTTGTAATCTATTTCAGTTCCCTTTGTGTCCACGTAGCCCGTAGGGGAGGGAAGCCATTTGTGTTGTGACCCTTTTCTCCTGTGTTTTAGTTAAGGAGGTTAGTTTGACTGTCATTTATTTGATTGTTTTCTTCATAGGTAAGATCCATAAGAGAGCCATTTTGTTTGTTGTTTTGGCCATGCCCTCCCTGACGCCAGTGCAATGATGGTGACGTTTAATAAAAACCATCCTGTGGACGAAGCACCTTTGTCTAATTTGAGAGCTGGGAGAAGGGGGGGCGCCTTTATGTTGTGTCCTGGTTCCCCCTAGGCCGGGGCATAACACCGAGAGCTAATGATTCATGATTCAAAAACCTTAATTTTCGTCTTCGTGCCTCTTCCTGTTTTGAGTACTGTCGCTATGTGACGGATAATAAAGTTTCTTTGAATCTGCAATATATGCAACGCTACAGTACCTCGCGGGGGAACTTTGGCAAAAAATTTCAACACCACAAATTTAATCAGGCACTTGGAAAAGATACACACGGAGGACGTTGGATCGGTGATTGGCACAAAAATCATGACCGTGTAAAGCCTAGTGTTTTCCTTTCTATGTTTATTGGCATAAAATCACATCTTTCTCATTTTAATCAGGTTGAGGCGACGCCACAGATGACCAGAGCTGTGCCCGTGGTTCCTGTGGCTCCCGTGGTTGCCAGCACCAAGCCAGAGGAGGCCAGCACCGTCTAGGAGGCAACACAGAAGATCAACTAAGCTAAGGAGGCTTTTCTTTCTTCTTCTGTTGCCTCTGACTGCTCCGCTCGTTCTACGCCTCGCACATGTGATTTGTGATCCATCATCAGTTAGTACTAGTGAAGATGCAGTGGCAGATCATGGCACTGGTATTAGATTAGCCAAGGTTCTGCATGGTCACGGTTTAAAATTCCAGCACCAGCTGGCAACAGTGAGTCACTTCAGAAGAGCAAAACTCCTCACTTTGACATGGATAATTCTGACGTAGAGTTTGTCAGTGCTGTGACCAATGAAGAGTGTAACTTCTCTCCCCTTGATGTTGATGTTTGTTTAGACCTTTGCAAAAACTTGAAGATTCATTTGGACCGTGCGAGTTTTCCAATTTCTGATTGCAAAGGCCCATTAGGTTCGCCGTGTACAAATGAGAATGTAGAGGCTGATGGAAACTGCTTCTTCAGAGCCATCAGTCAAGCTGTGACTGGTTTATAGACACAGAAGTGGAAATTCAGGTTGCAGCAGATTGTTTACGATTAGATGTGTACACTTTTATCGATGGTCATGGGTTGAAGTACAGCTCTTGCAAGAAACAATTCTCACATTGTATATATTTATGGATGTATTTGTTTTATATGGAAGCAGTTACCATAATCCAAATTAAAATAAGAATATAATAACAGAAATGCTTTTTCATTTTAAGAACGAAGCTGCATTATTTGACTCATAATTAAAATGGTTAATAAGTCATTCAATCTGCATTTTCATTTTCTTCTTCAAGACTGCTCATTCTTGTACTTAATTCAAATGAAGGAAAACACATTTGAGATTTAATTTTCAAAACATGCACCAGCAAAGAGTTACCAAAATTCAATATGAAATGTAAAATTCAAAAATGAAAAAGCAATAGCAGAATGCTTTTTCATTTTAAGAACAAAGCTGCATTATTTGACTCATAATTAAAATCATTAATAAATATTCCTATATGCATTTTCATTTTCTTATTTGTGTCGCACCTTTTATGACACAATCAAAAAGAAAACTGAGGGCATTGCTTTTTAATTTTCGTGGTCCTGCCCTGCACAAGAGTTAGCACAACTCGAAAACGAAATCGCAATCTCAAAGTAAGCGCGCGGCGCAGGAAAGTGACGTCAGCAGCTCTCCACCTCCGCTGTGGGTATGGCGGTATGACGCCAAGTGTCATTTGCCTCCTGTT
This sequence comes from Nelusetta ayraudi, assembly GCF_046127955.1. Lineage (NCBI taxonomy): Eukaryota > Metazoa > Chordata > Actinopteri > Tetraodontiformes > Monacanthidae > Nelusetta > Nelusetta ayraudi. Next base: position 398,570 of record NW_027466094.1, read on the forward strand.
ATGTGTAAATTCTAATGTTTGTGAATTTAATAAATGTATATATATACTGTATATTTAAAAAAAAAAAAAAAAAAAAAAAAAAAGTATAGCGGTATGACACCACTTTGCCATCGTTACTTTTCACGTCATTGAAGTTGCCGGTAAACAAGATTTAAATCGCCGAAAAACGTGGACCACTGACGGATCTCGTTGGTCGGAAAGATTTGAGCATGGCGCACATTGACACAATTGTTCAAACCCTGCTGGATTTAGCTTCCCAGGTGGAGTTGAATAGTGTATCTGAATCTGATGCTCGGGACCGAGTTGAGCAGGTATTCTGCCGTCCCAGATACGGACGCAAACAAGGTTGCCCTAGCCAACCTGTTGTCAGTTATGGAACACCTTGATGCACCAGCACAACATCAAAGCTAAAGCTATTTGTTACATGGGTGGAGTAACAGCTGTTCGGCGTCGGCCACCAGTCCATCCGTCGCAGGATGCGATGCAACGGATCATTGCTTCCGTTCGGCGTCGGCCACCAGTCCATCCGACGAAGGATGCGAAGCAACAGATCAATCCGTCGACTGGTGGCAGATGCTGGTGCGAGATCTGTCAGTGGTCCACGTTTTTCGCCGATTTAAATCTCGATTACCGGCAACTTCAATGACGTGAAAGAAGTAACGATGGCAAAGTGGTGTCAGACCGCCATACCTTTTTTTCTTTTCTTTTCTTTTTAAATAAATAAAAAATATATATATATGTATATATATATATATATATGTATATATATATATATATATATATATATATCTTTCTCTTTTTCACAAACATTAGAATTTACACATAACAGGAGGCAAATGACACTTGGCGTCATACCGCCATACCCACAGGTGGAGAGCTGCTGATGTCACTTTCCTGCGCCGTGCGCTTACTTTGAGATTGCGATTTCATTTTCGAGTTGTGGTAACTCTTGTGCAGGGCAGGACCACGAAAATTAAAAAGCAATGCCCTCAGTTTTCTTTTTGATTGTGTCATAAAAGGTGCGACACGAATAAGAAAATGAAAATGCATATAGCAATATTTATTAATGATTTTAATTATGAGTCAAATAATGCAGTTTCGTTCTTAAAATGAAAAAGCATTCTGCTATTGCTTTTTCATTTTTGAATTTTACATTTCATATTGAATTTTGGTAACTCTTTGCTGGTGCATGTTTTGAAAATTAAATCTCAAATGTGTTTTCCTTTTTCATTTGAATTAAGTACAAGAATGAGCAGTCTTGCAGAAGAAAATGAAAATGCAGATTGAATGACTTATTAACCATTTTAATTATGAGTCCAATAATGCAGCTTCGTTCTTAAAATTTAAAAGCTTTTCTGCTATTGCATTTTTATTTGGATTATGGTAACTATCTGCTTCCATAGTTACACTTGTGTTACAGAATAGTAAATGCTTCAGCAGAGTTTTATGAGGGTGTTTTTTTTTGTTGTTGAAAGTGAAAATGTTGTTTTGAAAATGACTGCTTACAGGTCCATCTGTTTACTCTAACCAAGCATTCAGAACGAGTTGTCCAACACCGGTTTAATTTTTCAGGAATTGTTGACTTTAAAGAATCACGTTAATGTTCATTAATTCATGGAAGTGAAGAATAATTAAAGTAAATCTTAAAGTAACCTTGTGCTTCTGGGTTTCTCAATGTTTCAACAACATAGTTAAGTTCTTTCACATGGCTACTTTTATTTAACAGCTCTTTGCACACACGACCTTCAGGTCAAAAAGTAAATTCAGTAAATAGCATCACCATAAGGATTGCGTAATAACAGAAACAAAGGAGTGCAGTAAATAACCAATATCCCTGTGTATTTTTAAAAGGAACACTAGAGATTTAACAAGACACAAAATAACAGGAGGTTCACAACAATTTAGTGTCCATTCTCTGGATAGGGTCAGGGGGAGGCGCACTGCAGTGGAATAAGTGTCCATCCTGTGGAGAGGGTCGGGTGGTTTAGAGAGATGCAGTGATGGCCTCTCTTAGGTGCAAATACAAGTTCACAGCCTGATACGGATCTGTTGGTGGAGCAAGATGGGACTCAGGCATAAAGATGATACAGAGTTCATAAATATCTGGATTACATGGTACAGCCAGCCGAAAGACACATTCATTTTTGCACAGTTGAATGTGTTCATCTTCAACAGGGGAGAGAAAATCTGTTGTTCGGTAAAGTTCAGGAACAGCATGCGTCACATTAGGCCGACCGCTGGCGACGTTTAGGTTTCTTGATGGCCTGATGTTGTGTGCATTCCACACCTGTGCAGTGTCATCCAACTCATCCTGTAGAAAATGTATACATTTAGGAAGAGCTGTGCCAGCAGAACATAAATAAAACACTAAATTACAGCATTCACACATGAGCAACCCCACCCTCTCCCTCCCTCCCTGTCTCTGTTCATCCCTCTCCCCCCTTTCTCCCCATCTCTTATCCTCTCTGTTTCTACCCTTCTGTTCCATCTCTCTCCCCTTCCATCTCTGTTCCTTTCCCTTTTCTACCCCTTCTCTTTAGCATTCTTTTTCCTTTCCTCCCGTCTCTGTCTGTCTGTCTTCCCAACACCCCCTTACCCGTTTCTGTCCTCCCTCCCCTCTCTCTCACTCACATACACATGCACACAAAATGAAAATAAAACGTTATTCATGAACTCACCTGTATGGAGGCCCATACAACAAAACTGCAGGAGACTTTTGTCCAGAAACTCGCCATCAAAATGCCCGTTGTCTCTGAGGTCTGATAACAAGGCTAACCAGAACTCCATGCGCTGGCCACGCAGGAAACCCCACCAATATTCAGTTCTTTGATTGGCGGTGCTGGCCCCCTCCAAGTAACTATCGAGGGTGTCGTCTGGTTGAACAGGGACGAGGATACGCTGGAAGCCTCTAATATGGCCATTTTCGGTTCCAAGGTCGCCTCGAACAACTCTAGGGCACCCCCGAAAACGCTGTACCGCTTCTATGTAGCACCCTCCAATTACTTTTGGGTCACTACTTGTTGTGTAAGCTTTGAGCCAGATTATTTTTCTTGAAAAGCCATCGATACATCCATTCACACAAATACCATATGGCTTCAGTTCATCATATGAGTCCAGGTGCCAGATGAAGTTGAGAAGTTTGAGAAGTAATTCCTCCGTCTGAGACGCCCCGCTTGCCTTAATGACACTCCTCTTGGATCCAGCTCCTTCAAAACCAAACACACAGACTCTTTTCTCACACGCAGTCCATTTTCTCTGCATTTAGCATACAACCACCTGTACCCGTGAAGCTGCCCGGGGTAATGTAGCTGGTTGCTAATGGATTCAAACAGGATCGCCAGGTCGGAATAGGCTTTGCGTGGCACGAGTCCCCTTGGAATGTACAGCTGCATCCCACTCTAGACTGATCAAACCCGACAAAGAAAACAAATCCTGAGTCACTAAATATTAAGAAGATGATTAAAAGGATTGGTATGTTTGATGTATGGAGGGATTTTCATCCATCCACTAAACAATTGACTTTTTACTCTCACCCTCATTCAGTTTACTCGAGGATCGATTATTTCTTTATGTTCTGAACAGACAGACACAGGGTTTTAGATTGTAGAATTGGTGTTAGCGACATATCAGATCACTCAGGTGTATATGTGAAAATAAATGTAGGTGTCCCACACAAAAACACTATTTGGAGACTCAACACCTCCCTATTAAATTACACCTGATTTGAAGATTACATTAGGAAAGAAATGAAGGAATATACAGACCTTAACGGTAGCACAGTGACGTCACAGAGTATTTTATGGGATGCTGGAAAAGCAGTATTGCGTGGGAAGATTATAAGTTGGGCATCACAAAGGAAAAAAGAAAAACTTAAACACCTTAACGACTTGACAAGTAAATTAGACTCACTGGAACGGAAGCATGTAGAGACTAACGACCCCACCTTATTGGAACAAATAACCGTAGTAAAATCAGAACTAAATAAGAAACTGAACGACCAGGAGGAACTTACACTTAAGAATATCAAACAAACCCACTATGAAAATGGACCCCGTGCTAAAAAACTCTTAGCCTGCAGACTTAAAAAACAACAGTCTGGAAGATCCATATATAAAGTAAAGGACCCGGTCACCAACCAGATGTGTTATAAGCCAGAAGCAATACATAAGTCTTTTAAATCATACTACAGGAATTTATACACTCAACCCGAATTAGCAGAAGCAGTAACAGTCAATCAATTTTTTGAAATCCCTAGACCTGCCATCTGTTGTCACAGAACAAAATAAGTGCTTAACTACAGAGATTACAAATGCAGAGGTCGACAAGGCAATTTCTAAACTGAAAACAAGCAAAGCAGCCGGGGGAGATGGACTACCAGCAGAATGGTATAAGACTTTTAGGGACTCTGTGACCCCACTGCTATTTATTAAATTGTTTTAACTATGTCTTAAAAGGTGGCGAGACCCCACCATCTTGGAAACAGGCCATATTATCTGTAATACTGAAACCAGGGAAAGATAGGACAGATTGCAGCTCATACAGACCTATCTCAGTTTTAAACACTGATTATAAAATTTTCACTTCAATTATTGTCAACACACTAGAAAATATTATCCCTAACCTAATTGACACGGACCAGACAGGTTTTGTTAAAAATAGACAAACACAAGACAATGTTAGGCGAGCTATACATCTGTTACATATAATGAGCAAAGGAAACACAATGTCCTTAGCAATTAGCTTTGACACAGAAAAAGCTTTTGACTCTGTTCTATGGGAATTTTTATACCTGGTCCTGCAATGTTTTGGCTTTAACAATACAGTTATAAAATGTTTAAAATTCACCTGTGGCCCGGATCAGAATAAATGGCAGTCTTTCAGGTACAATCCGTTTGGAGAGGGGTTGCTGACAGGGCTGCCCACTGAGCCCCATCTTGTTTGCTCTATTTATAGAGCTACTTGTTCAAAAGATTAGGGAAGACCCAGAAATCATGGGAATACTATTCAAGGGGAAAGAATATAAGACATGTTTATATGCAGATGACATCCTGGTGACTTTATCCGACCCGGATACCAGTCTCCCTAAATGAATGCCCTCCTTCGACCAATGTGGTTCATATTCGGGATACAAATTGAACATAGAGAAAACTCAAACTCTTACTTTTAATTACATACCTCAAGAAAACATACGTAAGTCCTTTAAATTTAAATGGAAAACCAGAATTTTCAAATACCTAGGTCTTCATATTCCCAAGACCCCCAAAGATTTATATAGTGTAAACTACGGTAGCATCACAACCAAAATTAAAAATGATCTGGATAGTTGGACCCCCCTAGTACTTGATTTTTACAACCGAATAGATACTTAAAAAATGGTTATTTTACCACAATTGTTATTTCTACTCCAATCGCTACCTGTAGAAATACCCAATAAGAAATTCAGTGAATGGAATCGGATCATTTCTAGATTCATATGGCAGAACAAGAAACCAAGGGTACGCTACAAAACATTACACTTAACAGGGAGGGATGTCACTCCCATGCTTGGAGGACTACTATAAAGCAGCACAACTGCAGTATATAGTCTACTGGTGCAGGGCGGGTTACGATGCAAAATGGAAGGAGCTAGAATTTGACCAACTAGATATCCCACTTCAATCTCTGCTGGGTGACAAAGCTTTCAAGACTATATACTCTAATAACCTATGTGATGTTATAAAAACTCCCCTAAATATTTGGTACAAAGAGATGAGCAAAGCGCACCTGGAAAAAAAATCTCGGTTATTAAGATGGGTCGAACATGATAGAGTATTCTTGTGTTATTCTTTACCTTGGTTTATATTGTATGATCACTAGTAGCATGTGTAAACTGTTAGAATCCTAGGCTAACATATACGCATCGTATTTCACTTTGTTTTATGGCCTGCCACTGATGTGCTCGTCCTCTCCCTGTACAGGATATGAGCTGTGAAATCGGTCAACTATCGTATAGTCGTTGGTTTGTCTCTCTCTGTTCTCCTCCCTGTTCTTTCCTTATCTTATCCCCTCCCAGTCCTGTGTATAAGAGACCTTCTTCCTCCTTCCCACCTCGCACTCGCACTCCCATTTTACTGTGTTTTGTGCCTCGGAGCTCCGATCCCTTTTTTTATTGTTTGTTCATTAAATTACTTATTATCCCAGTATTCCTATTCGCTCTTTTCCACAACAATTTGGCGTCACGAACAGGATTGCTGGAGACCCGTCAGTGGAACTCTGGGACGTTGAGGGCCCGGGACCAGGAACGGAGGAAACTCCTCGTTCCCACTCTACCTCGAACCAAGCATTCAGAGATGAGAGGATCGGCGTCTAAGAGTGGATCTGATCGGCTTCACGTCTATCCAAGCGAACCTGGAAAGGAAGTGCTGATTCAGAGATCGGGTGAGAAGTAATTGTTCTTGTCTCAGACATATCAGTGACCAGTGGGTTGTTTTCCTTGTCGTCTACGAACGGTCCCGGGGCAGGATGGAGCGCATACGTTAACCGTGCCTGTCAGGTCGGTGTTGATTCTGAATCAACACTGAAATTCCCGCTCCACAAGTGAGCCGGAAGCTTCTGGTAGGTAAACTACCAGAGGGGTGAGTTTTTTCTCCACCTTTTTGCTAGAGTAAGAAAAAGGGGTGCACGGGGACGCCTGTGTATTTTCTGACTTGGAATTTTGTGAAAACTTAGTGAAAAGCAAAGTGGCTGCTGCTGTTCCCCAGGGGGGACCAATTGTGGACGACATGAGGAAAAAATATGGTCCAGATTGTCTTGACATGTTGGGAATTTGGGTTGAAAAGTATGATTTCCCAGCAGGGGGATCACTGAGTTTGGAGGAATTGAGAAACCTCCGGGATAAATTGAAGATAGCAGAGGGAAAGGTTACAAAAAAGAAAAAAACAAACAAATATGCAATTCAGATCATCAAAGATCATGAAGGGTGTTTTTCATTTTGGAAAACTGAAGCAGAAGTCAGGGACAGGAAACAAGTAAAAAAAACAAAAACAAACGTGTGAACAGCGCTGGGCGCTGGAGCACAGGGGTGACAGAGATAACGGCAGAGGGTGCACACACTCACACACACTCCCCAGAGGAGGGAGAAAAGGAGCCGCTCACACACGAGCATTCAAATGCACCAAATGTCTGTATCCTTCTCTTACAGGCCCGAGGGACCCTCTCCTGGACATGCCTGTCTTCCCTCCTCCCGCCTGCCCTCATCCAACGCTACCACCGTACAACCCTGCGCACTCCAGCACCGACGCCGCAGCGTCGCCACGTTCATCAGGACTGCCGTCAACCAAACGGCCAGCCTCATCACTGCTTTCAGACAAGGGCTGCTCCCCCAGATCGCCAAAGCAGTTAACAGAAGCTGCTGCGTGGGGATTGAAGATGCCCGGCTGACAGAGGTCCGACGTCATGCAGTGCACGCTGAGAGGCTTCTGCAGGAGGCCAGCGATGCAGAGGACAAGAAGATAAAGCGTGCCTCCCTCACCATGATGAAGCACCTCAGTGACACGGCGAGACGGCCCTACAGGAACAACGACAACCGACGAAGGGCGACTAGCGGAGACAGAGGCGAAAAGGGGGCGTGCCACATCTGCGGCCGAATGGGTCACTGGGCCAGAGAATGCCCTGACAAAGGAAGACACCGCGGGCAGAACCATGCCCACCGCAGCCAAGAGAGTGATCGTGAGGGCCGGAAAAGAGGATCCAACTCAGAGCAGCTGAGGGGGGAGAGTGGAGTGCGGGACACGGCATGGACCCGGTGAGACGGACCCCCGGCCTACAGCGTCTTTGCAGGGAAGTGATGCACACACACACATGCAACACGCTTCTTGCAATGAAGAAATGCTTGCTGTCCCCTCTAACTTCCCTTTCCCCTGCAGACACGTACACTGATTCATATTCTGATGTTGATTATTCGGAAACGTATACTGATTTACATGATTTTTCTTCTGACAATGATTTAGGTTCGACTGATTGCTCTCAGCCTGACGGTGAGACATGCATTGACACTGACACAGAGTTTGAGGTTGATTTACGTGACCAAATTTTGAGCACCATTGACAGGTTTAGAGCGTCGTCACGTGCCGCCTCCTCCCACATACACGTTGTATAAAGAAGCTGCTTTTGAGAAACTGCCGCGGGTCACTTTTAGAATTATGAGTAAAAATATCACGTTCCTAGCCGATAGCGGAGCAACATTGTCGCTCCTTCGTGCAGAAGAACTTCCCCAGTGTAAAAAAAAAAGTGGGAGATATGTTTATTCTGTCGGGGCAGCTGGAACGAAGAAGGGAGAGCCTCTCACCACTCCACTTACTTGTATTGACTACGGCGACGAGACATGCACATCACAAAACCAAATTAAACACAGCTTTGTATTGTCAGAAGTGTGTCCGATGAATTTGTTGGGAAGAGATTTGCTTCTAGCCCTGGGCATGAATCTCATCTCCACCCCCAACGGGTTGATTGTTGCCAGGTAACGACCTTCCTCGACCTTGGCTCAAATTCCTAAGCCTCTCTTGCATGTCTATCAGTGGTTGCTTCCCCTCGAGGCCCCAGAAGAATTGATAGTGGCGGCTAACGATAAGGTGCCGGGTGATGCTCACTTCATGAAAGCTCCCAATTTGCAGTGCAACTCGTGAAAGAAACAGTGTGTTTGAGAGTCAGTTTTTATTGATTTTTTTTTTTTTTCCCAAGCGTGAATGATGACCTCATTGTTTCTACGTTGTTTTGGGGCCCCCAACGATGCGTTGCCTCTGTTTCACTCACACCAGAGCAGAGTGCATTTCTTTTTTTTCGGTCTGTGGGTCTACCCCACCCCCTGCTACCCCACCCCCTGCTTTCCAAGAGTCCAGGCGATGAGTGGAAGGACCTAGGTCCGTTTTTGACGAAATGCCTGTCGACCAAAGACTGGCACCGAAAGGAGCGGGGACATTTTTACTCCCCCACCCTGAATGTGCATAAGACTGATTTTCCACTGGAAACACAGGCTCTTCGCTGTCTGCACCTGACAGAGACACGCGACAGCAAGCACCACAACACGAGTTTTGCATTAGTTTTCACTGACACATCGCAGCTGCCCGAGGACCTGAGTGAGGTTCCCTCCTCACTGTGGGCTTCTCACAAATACGATGTGGGACTAATCAAAGGTGCCGAACCGGTGAAGATCACACCCAAAAGTGATATTCGGCCCAACCAGCCGCAATATCCTCTGAAGCCAGAAGCTGTTGAAGGGATCACTCCTGTTTTTGATTCTCTTCTCGAAGCAGGTGTCATTGTCCCATGCCCCGACTCGCCAGTGCGCACGTCCATGTTCCCTGTAAAAAAGGCCAGAGTTCCTCCTCAACGTGATGACTGGAGGTTTGTTCAACATTTGAGAGCAGTTAACGCTGCTGTCCACGCCAGGGCACCGAACGTGCCCAACCCACACACGACTGCCTTGCAGAGCTAGACACAATTTTCTCCCCCCGACCTGACCTGACTGACGAACCCCTTGCTAATGCTGATTTTGTTTTCTACGCAGATGGTTCAGCATTCCGGGACGACAAAGGCGCCAACAGAGTTGGTGACGCAGTTGTCTCCGACTCGGAGGTCATCTGCTCTGACTCCCTTCCATGTCACCTCTCAGCACAAGGGGCAGAGCTGGTTGCGCTAACTGAAGCGTGTAAATTTGCAGAGGGCAAGTCTGTCACAATCTACACAGACTCCCGTTATGCGTTTGGTGTCGTTCATGACTTTGGGGCACTGTGGAAATGCAGGGACTTCCTCAAGTCAGACGGGAAGCCGGTGTTAAATCATGTGCTTATTGCTGACCTCTTGCGAGCCATACTTTTGCCCTCCCAAATAGCAGTGTGTAAATGTTCTGCTCACACTAACCTTCGTGACCCTGTTTCCCAGGGCAACGCCAGAGCTGACGCGGCAGCAAAGTCCGCTGCGAGGCAGCCTGCACCCTCGTCAGCCCCGATGATGACAGCCTCATTTGAGGAGGCTGATGCATCACTGGCTGAAATGCAGTCCCTCGCCACAGCGAAGGAGAAGGCCGCTTGGCGCTCCGCCGGCGCATGCTGGGACCACGTTACTGACATTTGGGTGGGACCAAACGGTAACCCGTGTCTGCCAAAACATTTATTTTCACATTTCGCTAAATTGACGCACAGTTTAGACCATGTGTCAAAAGGGGGGATGTTGGAATTAATTAATCAATTTTGGTTCACTAGAGGGTTTTCAGTCGTAGCACAGAAGCATTGTGAAGCGTGTTTAATCTGCCAGTGGAGTTGTTACAACACCTCAGTTATTGCTTTTGCCACTTCGATCTCCAGCTGTGTATCGGGGAGCCCCTTCACATTTAGGCAATCCATGTTCAGCACAAACTCTTCTCACATTTCTTGCAGAGGAACCTCTTGTCCTGCCACTTTCCAGCGATGTCTGGAAAGTGAAACTTGTGAGGAAATGAAACTTGTGAGGATGCCTTGCCTTGTTTTGCCATGTGAAAAATGAGTTCCGAGTAGGGTTCCAGAGACATTTCCAATGAACAATTAGCTTTTCTCCAACAACCAGTGAGCAAATCTGCAGCGCTCTGCCTGAGTCAACACAAGCCTCTAACTTGCTGATCTCGTACCTCCCTCCAAAGACGAGGGTAAAACGCACTGTTTTTTGTCTTTGTGTTTTAGTGATTTTATTTTTTGTTCTTCAAACTATAAAAATAGAATCAAGCCATTTTCAAATGTTCTTGTATTTAATATCACACAGTTAAAAGGAAAAATGTCTCATATTTCATATTTGGTTTTTTTTTCATTGTAAAACGAAAAACAAATTAGCGTCCGTTTTTGGTTTTTCAATCCAATGACCAAAACATACTCGGACCATAATGGACTTATTGGTGATTTTATTTATGAGTCAAATAATGCAGCCACGTTCTTAAAATGAAAAAGCATTTCTGCTGTTGCTTTTTCATTTGGATTATGGTAACTGTCTGCTTCCACACTCCAGTGGTTCTGCACATTAGTATAAATAGAGTGATTCTCTATCATGACATCACAGGACGGCAGCACACTGACTCATTCCATGAACCTGGACACTGATGATCCAGACTTTGGACCAGCTGAGCCAACAGGCCACAGTGGAAACGGGTCAGAACATGGGACTGGCTGCTGAAAGTATACAGGTAGGTGGCGCTGTCATCCCAAGTTGTGTGGTGTGGAGGATCGGGGCCAAAGTTCCAGATGCTCACAGATGTGACTGTGGATTCAGGAGGAGTGTTTGAAGGCTGGACTCCCAACAGTGATTGGCTGCTGAGGACCTCTCAATCACAATCAGGTTATTTAGTGGCTGTGAGATTGAAAGTGAGATTGCATTGTCCAGGGAGGAGGACAGCAGTCAGTCATGTTTCACCTCCAGTCAACACGCAGTGGTTCACATGAAGGTCCAAGAGGCCTACAGACCTACACAGAGTCTGGATGTGGCAGCACAGTGGCATCATTGTCTTTGTTCTGTTGTTTGGTCATTGTGATCCAATGTAATGTGAGAGAAGGACGAGTGCAGTTCTATTGGAGTGAGTTGCTTACAAATACAGATTGCACAATTTCTATCCCCATTGTTAAGTGGGAAAGAGACCTGTCTCTCCAGCCTCACTCTAATTTCTGGAGAACAATCTGCCTGAACACCTTTTCACTGATAAAACAACCTAATCTACAATTAATACATTTTAAAGTACTCCACAGGATCCACTACACCGGGCAGCGGATGTTTCAGATGGGCATGACCGCCTCTCAGACCTGCTCACACTGCACAGTTAATGTCCCAGATTATTACCTACACGCTGTATGGCATTGCCCACCAGTAAATAAATTCTGGCACGTAGTATGCAATGATCTATCAGCACAGGTTGGTTACAACATCACAGCCACTCCTTCTTTTTGTCTCTTAGGGGACCTCAGTGATATCAAATCAGATAAGGCAGAATCTCGCATGCTGATCACCTCATTATCTATCGCTAAGAAAACAATCCTCACAAACTGGAAAACAAAACAACACCTGCACATTGCACAATATAGGAACTTACTGTTAGACCACACCTCCTTGGTAGGAATGTCTGCTGGTTGGGCGTGGGGGTTGGGCTGCTTTGCGGGTTGGTGGGGGGTCGGGGGATGTCTACCACGTGGGGGGCTGGGCCTGATGGTTGGTGGGTGGTGCTCTGGGGGTTGTGCTCTGGGGGGGCGTCCCTGGCTCTGGTCTGGGGGCCCCCTTGTTGGTGGGAGGGCTGGTCCATCCCTGTGTCTGGGGACTGGTGCTGGATCGTAAGCGGTGGGGTCACATGCCTGGGGTGGGGCTGCGCGTTCGCCGGCTACCGCTCCTGTGTGCCCGGGTGGTGCCTTCTGTCCCACCTTCGCCCTCCGTCTCCTTGGTCGCTGCCGCTGCTCCGGGGCCCTCGGGCGGTGGGGGGTGGGCCCCCTTTGGCTCCTGGATCCCTGTGGTGTCCCCAGCCCCGATGTCGCTGAGGGGGCGCCCTGACCGGGAGTCCCCCCTGGTCACATAATAGGTGTTTGTTTTGTTTTTTTGTTTTTTTCCCTAAATTTTTAATTAATTTATTTATTTTCTTCTGTTTCGGGGGATTTGTGTCTTGGGTGGTCGCTGCCCGGCCTTCTGGCCGGGCGCCGTGGGGGACTCGATGTGGGCGGCGACCGGGTCCCCGGTGGGCCTGCCCCCAGTACGGTCTCCTCACCCTTGCTATGGGGCACCGACTGCACCCTCGTTGGCGAGGACCTGGCCCCCACGCAGTCAATGACCCACTGACATTATCACTAGGGCTTTGGATGAGAGTCTCCATCGCCCTGCTCAGCAGCAGTGTGGTTGCCCCAGGGCCTTACCACCCCTCCATTTTAAACGCACCATAGTTCAACACACCAGCAAGTGCACATATACACACACTGACACCCCTACACACAGTGGGGCCGGCCTGCTAGCGGGGGCGGGATCCAGCATCTTTCCCACCCTGGATGGGTCCTGTGCAGTCCGGTGCCCCTGGGGTGTGAGACCGGCTGGGCCTATGGGGACCGCTGCCCGGGTGGTCCCCCTGCGCCGCTCGGGGGCGGCTGGGCGGCGATGACCCGAGACACAGGGGTCTGACAGTGGTGGGCGGGGGTCCACAGGTTGTTTATCTAATTTTATCTTTTTATTTTATTTATTTATTTATTTATTTATTTTTTATTTTATTTTGGGGGGGCGGTCGATGCGCCATACTGGGTCCGTAGGGGGGGGGCCTCTGGGTGCCCGGGCCTGCTTTGGGTACCAATCCTCCCGGTGGGTGAAGGGGCTGGGTCCTGTCATGGGGATGAGTCCGGTCTCGCTTGCCCTGTGGGGCCCCCGTTCGGAGAAAATCAGTGTGTAGTTCAAACTTTGTGCGTCTTTGTGTTCAGTTTTTCTGCTGTAGTTGTGCTTTTCTTTTCATTCCAGATGAATTCCACTCAATTTCCTTTTCAAACCTTGTAGGTGTTGAGTGAGCTGCAGTGCCCCCTGGCTGCAAGCTTCATACTGTGACTCTGCCGACCGAGGTAAAAAACCAACGAACTCTGACACTTTGCTGAGGACCTCCTGGAGGAGCTGAAGGTGCAGAACCTTGTCAGGCCTCTCTGAGGAGGAACTTGCGGCTGTCGGTCCTCTGCTGCCCCCTGCTGGTCACACAGGCCTCTTACACCGCCGTTCGTCTCTTCAGCACATATTTAATTTTTTAATGGCTCTATAAACGTCACTGATGAGACGATTTTATGATTCCTGCAGTTAAAATTTCTTAATTCCAAATCTGCAAAAAGCTTCTGATCAATGAAGACAGAGTTGATTAAAATGATTTCAAAATTGATCCGTTTGAGAAAAGCTGCACTGTGGCATTGTTTGCATGTTGTTTTAGCTCTCAGTTGCTTCATTTCGCATTTTTCTTAAAAGCTTCGTTTAGTGGTCCATTGTGGTCAATGGGACACTGAACATCCGCTTTGTGTCCCTGAGTTTTAAGAGGATCAGGTGCGGACATTTTAGCATTTAAATTATTATGGCTTATTAGCATAGGTACGTAGTACCTCACCTGTCCGTTCTTTTTACAGTGCTTCCTGAACACCTCACCGGCACACTACAGCCGCCTGCTAGCACAAAGCTGCGCAGAGCCTCCTCGTTCTCCTCACCTGGAGGACGCTTGGTGATCAAGACATGAGGCCCAAAACTTGGTGCAGGAACACTGCTGCTTCGCCCGCACTTGATTGTGCTAGCCGCCCTGTACAGACGGTCGACAGTGCATGTTGCTTCCGTCCCGCCTTGGTTTTACTTGTTGTTTTTCCGTTCTTGCGTTGTTTTTCTTCGTTTGCTTACGTCGCCACTGCTGACCCTCAGACAGCAGACGTTACACTATCAAGTCGCCGGTCCAGCTACAGTGGTGTGCGTGCGTGTATGCGTGTGCGTGGTTGGTGGGAACTTGGTTGGTGTGTGTGTGTGTGTGTGTGTGTGTGTGTGTGATTGCATTGTTTGTTTGTTTTTCTTGCTATTTCAGTACATGTGACAGATTTTAGGGAACTTTTAGTAACCAACTGTTTATCTTTTCTTTTGTAGTCGCTGAGAGGTGGTGGCGGTGTCCCGGGTGGTGGGCCCCTTCGAGTGCTGTGACCCGGGATTGTGGTTGTTTTCTTCTTTTTTTTTGCACTTCACTTTCTTTGCAGGTGTGTCACGTGTGAGTGGGGTGTTCCTTGTTTTCTTTGGTTCCTCCCTCGTTTGGCCCCCTCATCGGTAAGCCTCAGTTTCTACACCAAGAATAAGGAGCTCAGTAGCTCCGTTTTAAGTGTTGGTCTGTTTGTTCCTTTTATTTTTAAATGTTGAATAAAAGTTGGTTTGATATTTTAAACATTCTGAACCACGTCTCCTACTCCTTCCTCGTAGAACTTACCTGTGTGCCTAATTATTACTTTTGTGTTTAGTAGAACTCCCTGGGTGAAATTCCCAGGGTGGCGTTGTCGGTTCCTTTTCATTTTGTTAAATTCCCAATATTAAATCTTGATTTATCAGATAGCCATAACCACTCTCATCGCCACAGGATATTTGAGTCAAACTGTCGTGTCTACTTCCCAGTCTCAATAAACATGTTCACCACTGCTGCTTCTTAAATGGAGGTTTGTCTGGGTTTTTCCCTTTTTAGAAGCAAGCCACATATTTTGTGTCTTTCCACCACAAGACATTGGCTTTTGTCACTCTCTTTGTCGTATTGGGAAAAAGTGGCATATCGGACTTTCCCGCCGCGAGTCGCTCGTCAACATACTGCTGTGAAAGAGGGGTGACGTCACAGAACGCGAGGTGCATTTAGGTGCTGCTGCGTAAAACTAAACGATTTTCCTGTGTAAATATTCATTTGACAGACGTAAACGAAGTGAAATATGACTTCAATTTAAGTTTGTTTTAGTTTGTTTTTATAAACACACAAAAAAGTGTGAGTTAGTTATCGTTTTTGAAAAAAGTTCTTGACTTCTACTTTAGAGATATTGATGACGAGTTGTTGTATATAAACGGTGTGACTATGTGGTTCGGCAAGCGGTGGTGCTGTCTGTACATAGCTTAGCAAACGGCTAGCGCTAGCACCCCCTTTCAATGCCAGAGTGAAAAGATCCACACGGAGTATTATGACCCACGGGTGGGTCTAGGTGCCTCTATCTTTGTGTCTGTGTGTGTGAGAGAGAGAGTAGATGACGCCTTGCAGGTGCGGTCCTCGATGTCGGCTGCTGATTGGACGCGCCACGGCTGAGAAGGAGGAGCAGTCGAGCCAGCCTGACGGTCATCCCTCCTCCGCTCCCAACTCTGCAGTTAGTCACTTCTGAAATGGTGTTAGAGCACGCAGCCGTAGGTAGTGATGGCCGATTGAGGCTTTGTTGACACTTGTTTCAAAAAATGGTTCATTCCTCGAGGCTTCAATGACACAGTGCTCGAGGAGGTCATCTAGTGCTCAATAAAATGAAGTGCAATGGAAACGTGTTCATTGTTTCATAGGTTGTTTGGGATTTGATTCGCCATGCATTCTTGTTGGACAACACTACATGCTTGTATGGTTCAATGCTGACACAATAAAATAAAAATGAAAAATAAAGACAATGTCTCTTTTTTGGCACGACTGATTGTAGTAGACTATAGCTCTATACTTAGCCTGACAGTTTGTGCAATGAATTATATTATATCCTAAAACAAGACTAAATAGCCCATAGTTTAAAAATATGTTCAATAGTAAGTGTTCAGTGGGTCAGATGTCAAATGTGATCTATTTAAAATGTAGAATAGATGAGCTAAATAACACATATATGATACACATTGATGGGAATTGAACCATCGCCTCAGTCTTGCAAGTCCAAGATTGTCATAATGTACCACAAACCCAAATCACACTCCCTTTTTTCATCTAAGCTGTTTGAGTAGCGTTAGCACACCGTGATTCCTCATCAACTACAGGCCTACACTTCAAATAATTATGAGAAAAATCCAACGTAAAGAGAGCACTTCCATTAGGAAATAGTCAACATGAAATTTCGTCTTCTACTGACACCTGCTGGTCAAATTGAATAGTTGCAAATATTGTGAACAAGTTGTCATCTAATTCTAATCCTAAACAATATGGCCATTCCAAGTCAAGTATTAAGACAATTAATCAGGTTTGTACTGCTTGATTGAACACATTCATCCCGTTCCAGTGCACTAAAACCCACTTCCCTTCAGGACCGTGTCAGCGAAGCCAAAACTTCCTTGAGTGACGCTGTTTCCCAGCATGCAATGCGAGCTAGCGATTCACAATACTATTTCATCACAAACATGGATGTAAAAAATAAAAAGGGACGAAAAATGAAACTTCAGGAACAGCAACCATTGCAATACAAGCAGAACTGGGCCGAAGTTTTATATAAGTTTTATATTATGTACACCATAATACAGCCTTCTGGTGGACAAGCCATACTATTTAACCCGTGTCCTCCTATGGTACTTCCGTGGGTGGAAGCTCGTCGTTGAGGTCACGTGCTGGTTGCACGTCAATCCACCGATCACCTCGGGGCCCTTGCAGGGGTCCTGGTTCAAGTGAGTATATGGGAAATATGGTTCAATGTATTCAGTCATAACAAGAGAAGCTTGCTGTCAGAAATAATGCACTACAAGTGTCACACTTTTTTATGAGCATTTAAAAAAAAACAACAACATAATAATATGGATTTTGACCATGTATGTTTTGGAATTCAATGAAAGAGGTTAATATATATATATATATATATATATATATATATATATATATATATATATATATATAGTCAGCTGCTTTCAGTTGACATATTAAATCTATTATGATATGGAACGATAGTTCATAATGTACGTGTTACTTGCTTTGCAGATAAGGTGTACCCTATTTCTTGTGCTCCTGGTTATTTTAAAAGGCAGACAAGAACGTTGTTTGCTGTTGGAGGGCTACAACAACACTTCGATGCTACGCTTTGTGTCGTCGCTACGGACCCCAAACTCTCGTTCTTGTTGGATTCGGGTTCTGCGCAGACTGGTGGGAGAGTTTGTGTACAGGTTTTGCAAAGGAACGGTGTTTTCAGTTATACACACGCTCATTAAAGTGCCGACCGTAGAGGAAGCTGGTGCCGCTGCACACCGTTTCCAGCAGAATAACAGCGAAATTACCAAAATAAAAACAAATCAGGAAAACATGTCTATGCTGTGCTTTTATTTACAAAGTTAAAATTCTTCTAACTTACAAAAAATGTGAACGAAAAGGTAGAAATATAAATACGAAGGAATACGTATTTGTTCAGGGGTGCGTAAAGCCGGAGCCCTTCATTTGCTGCGCTACCCTTTTTAAAAAGGTCTCCGTTGCGCGTTATTTTAATATGTCCATCTCTTTTAGAAGAGAAAGCATCGCCCCGGTCTCATCCTCAATCCAAATGTCAACATTCTTATTCGCGTTTGCCAGGTTGTTTCGCGCCGTCTGTTTTGTTAGACGACGTAGTTGTGCGGTCATGAGTTGCGAGAGTGAGGCGTGGCGCATGCGCACTTGCATTGTCCAGTTAATAGTCCGATTAAGGCGTATACATGGCAGAGAAATTCGAATTCCAATCGCATTATCTGGGTGTCTCAGTCGGGGTTCTCCGATTCCAATCGGAGTTCTCAAACTCCAATCATAATCGGAGTAAGGTGTTTACACGCACGTGAGTTCTCCGATCATAATCGGACTATAATCGGCAATAATTCGATTTTCTCTAGTGCCATGTAAACGCACTGAATGTAGTGGTTCAGACCTGACGCGAACAGCCGCGCGGCTCGTGCCATTCATTTCAATGGAAGCGGAAGCGCCACGAAGCGGAGCGCCGACGAATTTCGCGAGCGAGGCTCCAACTGGTTCACACCAGACGGGAACAGCTCCGCGATGGTCGACAAGCGCTTCTGCTCAGCTGCAGTCTTTTTTTCACTCCCACTTGAGCTTCTTTTTTTTTTTCTTTGAAAAAAAAAAAAAAAAAAAAAACATTTTCATCATCGCCCCCCTTCGCCCCGTAAGCCAGCCCGCTCCGTAGTTTACTTTCGTGTGTGTGTGTGTGTGTGTGTGTGTGTGTGTAAATAAATAGAAACACGCACTCAGGTGTCCATCTCAAGACAAGACCTTTTTCATAATGATCATTGACCGGCATCTCTAGGATCAAACAGACGTATTTTGATCAAGTCTTCCTCTGTGTGTGTGTGTGTGTGTGTGTGTGTGTGTGTGTTTAATCTCTCTCGCACTCTGATACAATGTACTGACAAATCTAACATACAAATATGATATATGATTGAATTTGTCATTCGGTTTTTATTTTGAAATTAGTTTATTTTGAAAATTCACCGGATTTTCTCGTTTTTATTGAGCGACTTCCTGTACTGTAGACGAGGATCGCTCGCGGCTCGCGCACGAAATAGAGCAGACGCCGAAACAACAAATGCATGCCGCGAGCCGCGCAACCACCACATTGATTAACGTGGGCGCCGAATGGAAGCGCTCGGCGGCACTTCGCTTCCACGTCCAGTGAACTGACGTTAAATGCATGGCGCGATCCGCGAGGGGAGCCGCGCGCCTGTTCGCGTCTGGTGTGAACTACTACATTGATTAACATGGGCGCTGAATGGAAGCGCTCGGCGCTTCGTGGCGCTTCGTGGCGCTTCCACGTCCAGTGTGAACCGGGCGTTACGTTGCTCGGAAAAATGTGTCGCCTGAGTCTCCGCCCCCTCCGTGCCCATTGGCGGAGTGAGGGCTCATTGAAAAAAAAAAAAAAAAAAAAAAAAAAATCGGTGTTCCTTCGGCGCGCCTGGGAAACTCTGAAATTATGAATAACTTAAGCTTGTTTTTGTCCCATTTGCCTGCATCAGCCCGTCATGATATTGTTAAATTAATTGAGAGCCACCCACTATTGTTTTCTGACCACCCCCGCCGTACGTCAGTTTTGCACCATGACATAGAAGTAGAGGGACATGCCACAAGTAAGCAGCACGCACACAGAGTCATTTCTGGGAAGTTAAGAATAAAGCTTTGGCTCTCCTTCTGACAGTGCCCATCTTGATGTTAATTTGGGGTCAGGTTTTTACAGACTATAATGCCCTCGTAGATGCGGTGGTCTCCGCTCCTGCAAGACTTCAATCTCCAGATTTGCCACAGGAAGGGGGGTTGATAATGTGTTGGCAGATGCGTTTTCACGTGTACATGTGGACTAGCTGCGGAATTTTATTTTGGGGGAACTGAGCTGTTTTTCTTGTTTAGTTTTGTTTGTAGGTATGTTAATAGGGTTACGTCTTAAGAGAGGGGGTGATATGACCCACAGGTGGGTATAGGTGCCTCTATCTTTGAGTCTGTGTGTGTGTGTGTGTGAGAGAGTGGATGACGCCTTGCAGGTGCGGTCCTGGATGTCGGCTGCTAACCCTGAAGCCTTTGCTGCCCACCGGTTAAGTTGTTTTGTTTATTTCATTTACTGATTAATAAAATGTTTTTTGTTGAAACTGCCAACTGTAGTGAAAAATTAATGAGGCTTGGGAGTGGGGGAAGGTGTCCCACACGTTGCGTCTCGGTCCCCCTCGACGGGATGTAACACAGAGTTTTCGCTGTGACAGCAGGTTGAGCTCCTACCGTGTTACAGGTGACGTCGTCACGTTAGCCTGTTCCATCCCTGCTAAATTCTTTAAAGAACTACCGTTAGTAAACTTTTAAATTATAATACACTCTACACTAATTGTAATTTCCTGCCCGTGGTTCTATATTGCAACATTTGACGGCTCATATCAGCAGATAAGCAGCAACTCTCTGGGCATTGCGGGTGATTCATAAATGTGTCATTTCTTATTAATTAGCCCATAAGTGTTGTACACCAGTGTGACACCAAATGCTTGTTGCTGACAGCAGTGAAGAAATGACACTCTAGTGGTTCTGCACATTAGTATAAATAGAGTGATTCTCTATCATTACATCACAGGACGGCGGCACTCTGACAGATTCCATGAACCTGGACACTGATGATCCAGACTCCGGTCCAGATGACACAACAGGCCACAGTGGAAACGGGTCAGAGCATGGACTGGCTGCTGAAAGGATACAGGTAGGTGGCGCTGTCATCCCAAGTTGTGTGGTGTGGATGATCAGGGCCAAAGTTCCAGATGCTCACAGATGTGACTGTGGATTCAGGAGGAGTGTTTGAAGGCTGGACTCCCAACAGTGATTGGCTGCTGAGGACCTCTCAATCACAATCAGGTTTTTTAGTGGCTGTGAGATTGAAAGTGAGTAAACATCATTAAATAAAGAGCTCCTGCAGGGTCCCAATTTGACAAGTACACTGCTAGGTGTGCTGCTTCGTTTTCGCCAAGGCCCTGTAGCATTCATGACTGACATTGAGGGAACGTTTCATCAAGTAAGAGTTTCCAACCAGGATGTAAACTTCTTACGCTTCCTCTGGTGGCCAGATGGGGACATTACAAAGGACCTACAAGAGCACAGGATGCTGGTCCACATCTTTGGGGCAGTGTCATCCCCAAGCTGTGCTTCATTCGCCCTGCTGAAAGCAGCCGACGACAATCAGCATGACTTCCCAGCCGAGGTTATAAACACTGTTTGTCAAAATTTCTACGTGGATGATTGTCTAAAGGCCGTCAGCACGGTGGAACAAGCAATACATCTGTACCAGCAGCTAACAGACCTGTGCGGTAGAGGTGGATTTAAGCTCAATAAGTGGGTGAGCAATCATCGCTCGGTGCTGGCCGCCATTCCTGAAGAGCAGAGAGCTAAAGAGGTAAAAACACTTAACCTTGACAGAGACCAGCTCCCTATGGAGAGGGCCCTTGGAGCTCAGTGGGATGTACAGCAAGATACATTCACATTCAGCATCAGAACCAAGCTG
>NW_027466094.1:425000-527500 GCF_046127955.1 Nelusetta ayraudi
TTGACATATAGAGGATTCTTTTCCTAGTATTATAGTGTTTGTTTGTTTTTAAATCAGTTTAACTTGCCTGAGTTGCTCAACTGAAGATGTTTAATTTTACCTGTAGCCTGTTTTGCTCACGAGGTGTAATAGATTGTGGAATCTTAGTAGACCTTAGTAGACGCACGCTGCTGAGAGTGGCAACAATCAGCTCCGATGACCGTGGTGCTTGTAAATAAGGCAAATGCGCCATCTAGTGGGATGCAGCATGTTTATTCGTGTTGGAGCAATGACAAGTACTACTAACAAAACAAAAGATGCACAGGGTAAAAAAAAAAAATCATAAACTCTTCTTAGATCTCTTATAGATTATTGATAATAGCATTCTAATTGATTTCAAACCTTTTCAAAAGATCTTTTGCCAATAGCACACCCAAATATTTGATAACCTTGGAATTCCATTTGATTTTATATTTTCCTCTAATTTCTCGGCCTGGATGATAATTCAGCGTGAGAATTTGAGTGTTTGCTATGTTTAACTTGTTGCCTGTGTATTTACCATAGGTTTCTATTATCAACATGAAATGAGGTAAGGTTCTGTCCGAGTCTTGCAGAACCAAAATAATATCATCAGCAAAAAGCCCTGTTAGATGTCCCTGCTCTCCTATATGTATTCCTTTTAGATTGTTACTTTGTCTGATCATTTGTGCCAGCGGCTCAATGAACATAGCAAACAATGTAGCGCATAGGCAACATCCTTGACGAGTACCATTAATCTTTATCCTTGCCGTAGGTTCTTGGTAGAGACCTTGAATACACTGTATTAACTTTTCTTGGAACCCCAGTTTCCCAAGAACTTGATACAGAAATCTCCAATTCACACAGCCAAGGCTCACCAGTAACAGGTCGCAGGCCCTGCTTTTGGATCTGATCTATTATGTATAGGACCCGTCTAATGTCTTCTTGAGTCTGCCTACCTGTTAAAAAAGCTGACTGATTGGAAGTCCATCTCGTCCCCTTAAATTTCAAAGCGTAACGAACCTGTGTAGCCCGAGGAATTTTATTATAGTTTTTTTCCTAGGGTGCAACTCCCCAGGTGGCATTGTCAGGCAACCCCCCCGCCCCCATTTTCCTTTATACCCACCAATAGAATTGTCTTGTCTCATGGTTATCTTTTAAGATAACCATTATCTTATCTTTTAAGATAACCATGAGCACAAGAAATAGGGTACAGCTTATCTGCAAAGTAAGTAACACGTACATTATGAACTATCATTCTATATCATAATGATGTAATATGTCAACCGAAAGCAGCTGACCAGCTGAAAAGGCTCACTCCACCCCCTACTGTTGGGAGAAGGACACGTTCCCGTCAGTAATTCAAATTTCTCAGCTGCATGTATAGGGGGACAAGGTGAGAACTCCGATTGGACAAGAAAACCGAATTATTGCTTAGTTCGATTAATTTCTGCATGTAAACGCACTGATTACACCTGCGCCAGAGTGCAGAGTGAAAGCAGCTCTTTTAAAAACAAGCGCAGGCTGGAGTCAGCACTCTGTCCTCTGGCGTGTCCACGCTGAGAACTTTGCAGTTCTTCTTAGCATTTCGGCTAGCAATCCCAGAGCGGGCTGGGCCATAAGCGCAGCTGGAGGAGGAACCCTGCCGGGTGCCCGTTCATCGGGAGGTGGTGCTGTGTGTGCGTGATCGTTGTGCATTCACCGCTTGGCTGTTAAAGCCAAAGTCTTTTTGGTATGGTACTTATTTCCTTGACACTCAGGCAGCTAAACCTGGTCTATTTTAAATTGTTGTCAAATAAAGCTGTTTCATTGGAAGTCCGTCTCGTCCTCTTAAATTTCAAAGCGTAACGAACCTGTGTAGCCCGAGGAATTTTATTATAGTTTATTTCCTGGGGTGCAACTCCCCAGGTGGCATTGTCAGGCAACCCCCCCCATCCCCCCCAATTTTCCTTTATACCCACCATCTGAATTGTCTCCACCTCCGCCAGACCCTCCCCCTCGCCACATCTAGTCTTTTTTTGATAGATGATGATCTATGCGTATTGATGCGTCATGCTGATGCGTAGCCCCTCCAGGATCCCTCCTTGCACTGCCACTCCGTCGTAGTGCGGGGCACCGAGTGCCGCAGGCCGCTCCGCACCCGTCGCCACCGCCGTCTTCTCCGCCAGGCCGCGTCTCGCCAATTCCTCCTTTACCTCCTCTGCGCTGTTGTAGGTTCGAGTTTCCGTATCCCAGTGGGTCCTCATCTTGGTGAATGGCGTCTGGAAGCGGATGCCCTTCTCCTTCAGGATTCTTTTAGCAGTGTTGTACTCCTTTCTCTTTTGGACCATCTCTGTCGCGTAATCATGATGGAATGACGGTACTTTCTTCCCCAGTTCTATTTTCTTTGTCCATAGCTCTCTCAGGACCCTCTCTTTGGTAGTAAATTCCAGAAAGTTAACAATGATGGGTCTCGGTTGGGCACCGTCCGCTGGCTTCTGTGCAAATGAGCGGTTTGCTCTCTGAATTTGGAAATTAAAATCTGCTGGCAGGTGCAGTTTGCTTTTCAGCAGGTCTTCCACAAACTTGGCCACAGATTCTCCCTCCTCTCCTTCAGTGACTCCATAGATACGTAGGTTGTTTCTCCTCGGCCTGGACTCCAGGTCAGTTAACTTGTCCTGAAGAGCTTTTTGTTCTCTCAATGATATGACCAGAGCGTCATTAGCTTCCTGTGCCCAACGTTCTAGCTTTTCAATCCGCGACTCAGCCTCGTTGATCTTGCCGGTCTGGAGCTCCTGTTCGGTGACGACTTTCGCAAGTTGTTGATTTATTTCGTCTTTGAAGTCGTCCAAGTCTTTTTCCACGTCATTCCTCAGTGTTTCTCCAAACGTGTGAAGGACTTCTTTTGATTCCGTTTTTAAATCCCTTATCTCCTTGCTAATAATTTTTATGTCCGAGCCCTTTTCCGTGTCGTTAGTCACGAGGAGTTTTTTTCGCCATCTCCCTCTGTTTCAGAGCAAGCTGGTAGTTCCGCCATATTGTCTGTTACCGTGTTTCTCTTTTGGTTGAATCAAGTTTTCCTTCCCATTCCAACGTTCCCCTGATCACTTTGTAGTTAATATGATATCTGACAATAGTTATTCAAGTTTTCGGGGAGTTTTTACCCTGGATGGTCGAGAGCCCTGGTGTCGCGCAGTCTACCGCTTTATGGCCAAACCAGAAGTCCCTTCCCTCTAGCCTTTTCAAGGGGGAGGTGGCTAGACTCGGCTCTTGTGGGACGAGAAGCAGAAGGCGTGTCCGATCGGGGGGGAAGATGAGATGACATTTTTGTGGGTCAACACAAACTCATCTGCGAGGACAGCAGCCTTGGACAATGACGACACTTTCTGTTCATTCAAGAACATTACCACCTTCTCTGGCAAAGAGTCTTTAAAATCTTCTAAAAGAACAAGCTCACGGAGTGACTCAAAGTCATTTTTGACATCATTAGCTGCACACCATTTATCAAAGAGGTTGCTTTTCTCCCATGCAAACTCGACAAAGGTTTGACCACTGGATTTTCTATGGTTCCTAAATTTTTGCCGGTAGGGCTCAGGAACAAGCTCATAAGCAGGAAAAATTGCTTCCTTTCCAACATCATATTGCAGGCTGTCTTCTAAGAAAAGAGCAGACACCAACTCCTGTGCTTTTCCCACCCGCTTGCATTGGAGAAGGACAGGCCACATGTCTCTTGGCCAGTTGAGTGGCGAAGCTATTCGCTCCAAGGCACTGAAGTATGAATCAACTTCTGCCTCACGAAATGCTGGCACCAGAAAAATGTTTTTACTGGGGCTGGGCAACGATTAAAAATTTTAATCGCAATTAATCGCATGATTTACCTGATCAATCACGATTAATCACGTCGTATACGCAAAAGCCAATAATGAATTTAAAAGAAGTCTTTCATACACTTTAATTTAAATGTTCTGCCATATAAACGAAAGCACCATAACATTTATCGTGCAAACACTTAACATCAGCACTTTACACAGAAACATTTTTAATGTAAATCTAAAGTTAAAAAAAATGCAAATACAAAATTAAAGCTTATTGCCAATGCCAGGGCATTACTGTTATCCTGTTCCTTATGAAAAATAAAAATAAATCTATCTCCAAAATCCTGAGCCACAATAATAACAGGCAATTTCTGAGGTAACAGCAGAAACATTTTTCTTTTATCAGGGAGCAGCATAACCAGTCTGCGTTCCCTTGCAAATGTCCCAGTTAGAAAGGGTGAGGCACAAAAACGTTCACTTTTGGGTTTTTCTTCACAGGGGACTAGAATGTAAAGTCCACATTTATACTGGAGTTCCTTTGGAGAATCTCACTCAACTCAGTGCAGTTTGTCAGTTCCTGGAACTTGACGGCCAGTTATTTTAAATGTACTGCCATATGAATTAAAGTGCCATAACATTTACTGTGCAAACACACTTTTAACATCAGCATTTTTGAACAATTAGCAGCTAAGAAAAAAAAAATAGTGTAAATTTAAACTCAACTTAAACAATGTTATCAAAGCAATACAAAATTAAAGCTGTAAGCAGCGTTTGCGGGACTGAGCCCACCTGGCCACTGCCTGCCGTGACGTCCGCCACCTGGCCACAAGCCCCCGACACCCGCCGACGCTTCCCAACGCCTGGCGATTCCGCCCGAAACCCGCCGATGCCCCATTACTGACGCCGACGCCTGCTGATGACACATCAAGCACTGACTTGACATTACTGACTTGACATTTAGAAACATTTGATTTCTAAATGTGATTGATTACTGTATCATTTTGGAGATAATAAGCCTTAAAGTTGGCTTTTTGTTTTGTTTTGCGACAGCTCCAATATTCCATTTTTACTGTACAATAACATCAAATTGCTCCATAAGCTCTGGCAATGGTTGGTACAGTTGACCTCAGGACAACCTTGAATATATCTTCTCTTAATATTCTTGAATATTCTCACTTAATGTACCAGCTCCTTCCTGTAGACATGATATGTACAGTTAGTTATTCTTTGTTTGACGCAAGTGTTATATTAAGTTCCTCCTATCTTTATCTACGTATCGTTATCGTTATCTACTTCTTGTTAATTTGAAATAAACACTAACAGCATAATGTCAAAACAAAAACCGAACAAGTCAAAGATCATAAAACAAGGAGGCTTTGTACTAAAATATGAATAAAATATAAACAGGGAGTTGTCTAATGTCGTCAAGGAAGCCAACATTACGTTACCTGTTGATCAGCATGTTGACTCAGAAAATCCTCAGGCTCCTGCTGCGACATTTCATTTGGGGCGACGGTTGTGACTTCACTGCTGGTCCCGTGAGAAACTCAAATCGGTTCTTCACGTTTGTTGCGTGGCATGGGTTAGGACATTGAGAGGCATTATAGTGTGGTTGTGTGCACCAAATCGGACTCGGCTTCTAGCTCGATAGCCGTGCATAATTTACGCAAACGCAACGCTCTGTTTACGTGAACTCACGGAGTCCGACTCCTTGCACGTGCTCACATCGACTCGATGGATTTATGAGCTTGATGACAAGTGTGTATTTTGTATTGGATTGATGTACTGCAATTCTAGTCATGTGAACAAGCAATTAGCATTCCTAGTTATATGTGGCATGACGAAATACTGTACTACCAAGTTTGTATTGCAGTTTCTTCAGTTTATGGGGTAGAGGGTGCTCAAATTGGATTGATTGAAGATGTAGTTTAGGTACAATTTGCTTGTTTTTATCAATATTTAAGTTGATTGCAGTTCAAGGTGGCACAATCCTATCAGATGTTGTCATTTTGTCACAAAGAACACTGGTATTTGATGATTATTACCATAAGTACCACCATGTTGCAGGCATTGTGGTTACAAGTTTCACTCCAATTTTGATTGTTGTCTGTATGACTAGCAATCCGTTGAGCTGTCTAGGGTTATCATTCAGATAAGGTGTCACAACTTTTAATTGCATGGGAACTTTGGGATCCATGGCAGATGGGCATTGTAAAAAAACGGATCTTGAGTCGGAAGGCTAGCTTGTCCTAATTGTGACCTTAATATGATGATTTTTTTTTCCCTGCCAGATTGAGGAGAAATGAAATGGACATCCAAACCGGGTCCAATAATGGATGAGCTGGATGATGTCACAGTATCAATTTTAAATGGTATGTCATGTGTAGGTATGAAAAAATTTCCATGATTTTGATTGGTCCGCTAAGTAATTAAAATAACTGTATGCTGACACTGATTTCAAAAAGAAGTATTTTACAAATTTGAGACAAAATGTCTAAACTGAATTGCATTTACAATTAATTCTGATAACAGAAATTGGCACAAAACAAACTTGGTTTGACTTGTCAAGTTGAATTAAATTCATTAGTGAAAAAATGTATGAGTTGTTAAGTCTAAAAGGTTTGTTAATGATTGGACTGTCTTTATAGCTGCCAACATCGATGAAGTCTTGCTCCACACCCTCAGTCGTGATGATTTGAGAGACCTTTTTCCTGGACCAGAACACTTTCTTAGGAGGAAACGGATTTGGGCCCTTATTAGTGTAGATGTGATTGGTTACCTACTTTGCTCTGAAAACATCGAGCATAACACTTTTTTTTTCTTTTTTCCTAATTGTGTCTATTGTTTCTCTCTTGTTCATAATGTTTTGGATCTGGTTTCCTCTCGGCTGAGAATTCCACCGTACCAGACAAGGCTGCCCCGAATGAAGCCAGGAACTGTGTCTTCACGAGGAGGAACATCTCCAATCTGTCCTTAGACATCCACTCCTTTGGTGAAAAGCAGCCCAAAGAGGACCCTACAGCTTCCTGCTCCTCCACAATATGTTGTCTATACTAGACATGGGCAAACCCCGGCCCGCGGGCCACATCCGGCCCACTGCGTGTCTCTGTCCGGCCCGCGTGAAGCCAGTCATAACCCCCCAACACCGCACCCCCCAACGAAACTTTGTCGGCACGTAACTTTGCCGAGTTAGTGTAGCGCGATAGCGATAGCGTGCTTCCCCCCCGTCAACGAGGTGTAGGTACAGAATTAGTCCGGGTGCAGAATCGTTCCGGGCAGAAGTGACTGCCGATACGGCAACTCCATTGGGACATACCTCTACATCGCGTTCGAACGTGATATATGGATAGATCGCGGTACGTTTATAGAGTTGCCGTATGTGACGTAATTGGCAGTCGCCTCTGTCCAGTGGGCGAATGCCAACAACGTCACATACGGCAACTCTATTAGGACAAACTACATCGGTTGATTAAGGTTATCTTTTTTTTTCTGTCAATCCCTGCCGTATTTACAGTACTTTGTATTATATTGTATACACGAAATTCTCTCTCTCTCTCTCTCTCTCTCTCTCTCTCTCTCTCTCTCTCTCTCTCTCTCTTCACAAGCTCGTAAGCACTACTTCCAGATGGCCCGCACTGCCAGTGAGGGGAAATGTGTCATGTTCAAAGAGCTGAGACGCAGGCTGGTGAGAAACACTGTCACCAGCATGATTTCTATCTTGAGAGCCAGTCAGCAAGGAGAGGGGGTCCGGTACCCTTCTAAGCATGAAGTCACTGCAATGTCTCAAAGACTAGTGGAGTATTATCCCATGCTGAAGGATTAAGACAAAACAATGAAACATGTAAGTGATTATATTATTTTGCGCACTTAGATTTTGAAGCGTGTGGTTATTTTTGGCTGATACTTTTTTTATCTGTGCATGTTCACTTTCCATCTTTATTTGTTCTTTCAATGAGTGAAATTTTATTTACCACAGGCGAGCACTTACAAGAATCTTCACAAGAGATTCACCAGAGAGGGGCCACAAGAAGAAAAGGCATCGCATTGACTTCTCAGCAAGTGACCAAGAAGAAGATCATGATGCAGACTCAATTGGTGGATCAACAATTATTTTGTGTCACACACCAGGGCGCAGTTCTGATAATGGCCACACTTCACATAAGTAGAAACATGTCCATTTTAATAATAATGATAATGTATGAAAGCTAGGCAATGTTTTGATAGTTTTGGATATCATGATATATCACAGGCATTTTTACATTTGAATTGTCATTTGATATATTTTGATGCTCCAAACAATTTCATCCATTTGACTGATTTACTGATTTGTCTCCTCCATTTCATCAGCCAAAGATGGTCTGACAGCACAGGCCAGACATTATCAGACCCTGCAGGAGCTGTAGAAGAAACCAAAACCCAACCAAGATGCTGTCTCCCAAATTCTTGACCTGCAGTTTCAAGCAAGAAGATCCTTCATTGATAGTGATGTTCTGAAAGAACAGGACAAGGCCAACAAAGATCCTGGATGCATATCCATGTGTCAAGGATCTTTATCGTGTAAGTGATTAACTTGTTTTGGTTTATGATGAAAAGCAAGCATTTTTGCAGATTTTAACACTGACTTGCATTATAGGCGATGAATGAGCTGCGGCGCATTCTGGATAAGGGCAACAGAAAATTCATTGATGAACTAAAAAAAGAGATGGGAAGACTTCTGCACCAATGTGTAATTTTATGGTGTTTGGAAAAAAAATGAAGTGATGAAGCCACGCATAACGCTGGATGTAGGTGAGTGGGACATGCCAGTGAGGCACTGCTTCATGTCATTCAGGCGAAAGTTTGTTCGCATTTTCTCACATTCAACACTTCATAGTTCCATGCATGGATGTGGCGTTTCCTTCTTCTTTTTCTTTAGCCAACAGAAGATCCCACAATGTACTCGCAGAAGAGGTCTTTCTGCACCCCTGTGTTGCTGTTTGATGGGACCCGCTGTCTCATCTGTCTTGGAGCCACTCCCGCCACCACGCTTGCCAAGGAAGACTTGAGTGACGGTCTGCTTCATCTGATGGATTACTACTATGCCCTCCACCTCACATATCCAAAAGTGTGTGGCAACCCTTCTCTCTGTCATTCAGACAGAAGTGCTACAGGATACTATCCATGAGTGAGACACCACAGCCTCATACAAAAAAGACCATGGCAGAATGGAAAGATTTTATTGGGGAGTAGAGCTGTGTACTAGGCATAGGTAGTGATACACTCCCCTGGTAGTTGTAACTTGAGGGTGGGTGGGAGTCTGTTGGAACAAACATGTTATCAATGGTGATAGGAACACAACACTATATGCTGTCCCCATACTGTTTTTGTTTTTTTTGTATCAGGGAATCTGAATCAATATTCAATAATGATGACGGTGAATATTGTAACAACACAACATTACTTGCGTTCTAGAAATGATTGCTTGAGATTGTTTTAAGATGCAATGCCTTAGTGACGTTTTTATTACAAGGCAGTGAAGGCACTGTCAGCAATTTAAGTGAATAAATAGTTGTTGACAATATTAATTCTGTTTGCTGAATTATCTTTTTTGGGGGGGGGAATGGGCGTAGGGGGGGTGGATGCTTTGTCTCATTTTGAGAAAAAAAAGCTAATATTGTGAACACTTAAATTAAGAAGAATTGCACTGTTAGTAGGTCTGGTTTTAAGATCTTTTCATTCAAATTAAGAAAGAAGCAAACGTGAAAAAAGAATTGAGAAGCTAGTATCAAGTTTATTTGACTTAGTACAGTCCTTGGAATGAGTACTTTAATGTTTATTTCAAGAGTTTTTCCATTCTTCAAATGCCTAGATATATCGTCTTATTTTAAGAAATCTTACCAAGTCTAAATATCTTACTGCATTGGCAGATAATTTGACTTGTTTCTAGCCTGTTCTTTCTCAATTTAAGTGTTTATTTCTTAGATATATTTTGCAGTGTGTGGACACCGAGGGGAGCTCTAGAATTGGCTCATTCAACCGACCAACGAGCCAATCAGCAGCGGCGTCACAGGCCCTCCTCCTTCTTTGTTCTCTCTCTCACTTTGACTTCTGCACTGGACAGCCAGGTTTGTGGAGGGAAGGTTGGAACAAAGTAAGGACGGGGTACCCCATACATTCATGTACGTAGAGTCACTAAGTCTTAAACTCACCAGGTTTGTATCGCTTATCGATAACCCTAATGCCATACAAGTCTATGAGGGTCAAAGGTCAACTTTGTCATAGGGACATGGGGCCACTTTCAGGTTCATCAGGATCCTCCTGGACACACCCACACCAAATTTGGGGCTTCAAGCCCATGAGGAACCCCGAAACCCTCACTCTAATTCCAGCCTTATCGCTAACCCTAATGCCATACAAGTCTATGAGGGTCAATGGTCAACTTTGTCCTAGAGATATGGAGCCACTTGCTTTTTCATCAGGAGCCCCCAAGAAGCGCACACGCCAAATTTGGGGCTTCTAGTTCTTGAGGAACCCCAAAACCCTAACCCTAATTTCAGCTAACCCTAGTTTCAGCCTTATCGTTAACCCTAATTCAATGCAAGTCTATGGAGGTCAAAGGTCAACTTTGTCCTAGAGACATGGGGCCACTTTCAGGTTCATCAGGATCCTCCTGGACACACCCATGCCAAATTTGGGGCTTCGAGCCCATGAGGAACCCCGAAACCCTCACTCTAATTCCAGCCTTATCGCTAAACCCTAATGCAGTGCAAGTCTATGAAGGTCAAAGCTCAACTTTGTCCGGGAAACATCAAGTGTTTTTTTCATGAATCATTCATCAATGTTAAGAGTTTGCTTTTTAGGAGAATTCACAATAAAAATACATTGACACTGTCAAAGATGGACTCAAGCACTATTATTGAACTATACTGTATTTTTTGAGTGATGTGAAGCTTTTGACAAGCGCTGCGCAAAGGAG
Organism: Nelusetta ayraudi; assembly: GCF_046127955.1. Taxonomy (NCBI): domain Eukaryota; kingdom Metazoa; phylum Chordata; class Actinopteri; order Tetraodontiformes; family Monacanthidae; genus Nelusetta; species Nelusetta ayraudi. The sequence continues at coordinate 435,747 of NW_027466094.1, forward strand.
GCCCATTTGTTTTTGTTTTTTTTCAGGGGGCCCAAAATTCCTGGCGGCACCCCTGAGCGTTCATCTCCAGCACTAAGGCAGTGGAGCTGCCGGCCACGAGAGAAGAATTAACCAGTCCATTGAAACCATTTGTTTGGTCTAGTGAGTGGCAACAGTCCTTTGAGGATCTTAAGTGCCTTCTCAGCTGTAACCCTGTCGTGTCTGCTCCAAATTTTTCCTCATTGGCTAGAAGCCCCAAATCTAGCGTGGGCACTTCTTGGGGGCTCCTGATGAAAAAGCAAGTGTCCCCATGTCTCTAGGACAAAGTTGAAAATTCACCCCATAGACTTGCATTGAATTAGGGTTAACAATAAGGCTGAAACTAGGGTTAGGGTTAGGGTTAGGGTTAGCTGAAATTAGGGTTAGGGTTTCGGGGTTCCTCAAGTACTAGAAGCCCCAAATTTGGCGTGGGCGCTTCTTGGGGGCTCCTGATGAAAAAGCAAGTGGCCCCATGTCTCTAGGACAAAGTTGAAAATTCACCCCATAGACTTGCATTGAATTAGGGTTAACAATAAGGCTGAAACTAGGGTTAGGGTTAGGCTTAGCTGAAATTAGGGTTAGAGTTTCGGGGTTCCTCAAGTACTAGAAGCCCCAAATTTGGCGTGGGCGCTTCTTGGGGGCTCCTGATGAAAAAGCAAGTGGCCCCATATCTGTAGGACAAAGTTGAAATTTCACCCCATAGACTTGTATGGCATTAGGGTTAGGGTCCAAGAGTACACATACACATTTTCTTTTGCTTTTTTGATTTAAGCTCATCGTCTCCAGCTGCAAAGGTACAGAAACCTTTCTGTGTTTTGATGTCGTGTGTGAGAAAACATCACTTTTTTCTGTAAACTTGTGTTATCATTGTCCTTCATTGAAAATGACACAATCTTTCATTTCATTGTTCAGATGCCGAACACCAAGGCATTCCGTCGCTCTCTGGCCATGAAACGACGCCTGGAGCAAAAACGGGATTGGACACCTTTTCCACCTCGGAAGGACTTTGAACGTTGTGAGTACTTCCACGTTCATGATTTCATGTTCTGCCTGTGTTGTTATGTTGTATTCCAAATAAATCTTACAAAAACATATTTAGATTTTTCTTTTTTGTCAATTTACACAGGGCGTGGTACTGGTCAGCGACCTGGGTGCGAAGATGGCCCGTTTTGCTACTGACTGACAAAACAGTGCAAGTTCGTTCTTAAGGCCCAGCAACCAGACAAGAAGGTATGGGTCGTGATTTTGTCAAGCCACGAGTTTCTTTATGTTTTTGTTCTGGTGGTGGGAGACTCACATCTCTGTCCACTTGTGGATGGTTTTGTGTTCTCGGCCCGGGCAACAACCTTGAACACGGGCTTGTAACAGACTCCGCCCAGGATTTTGCTGCGCTACTGGCAACTGTGTTGGACCGCTGGCCCAAGGTTTGTTTATCTGCTGTGACAAACAAATTTGAACACATGAATGTCATCGCCACTTTGTTTTATCAATATCAAGTAATTCCATGATCCATAGTTCAATAACAAGAATATTCATGAATTTATTTTGCATTTTTATGTTTGTTTGTTTTTTTTTTTATACAACTATTCTGTAGGTGTTTGTGCTTGACTTTCCACCTCGCCTGACTGTCAAGCCAGAACTACAAACAGCGCTACGTCAAGTATATCATCGTGTTGCTGCACGCATGGGTGTGTAAAATACATATTTTTGTTGTATTTTTTTCTCTTCAGTGACACTGTGCTAACAGATATTTCTTAGAATTGTGTGATTACATAATTGATTATGTGACACTTCTTCCAGGTTTAACATTTGTGTATATGGCCGATCACCTCCCCCTTCGTCAGCTGTACATGGTGGTGTTATGATGGTGTAAGTTTTGCCTTCTTCAGCCTTACTTGCTCTTCATTTGATATGACAAATATGTGTTAACATGTTGTTTTCTGTTTACGTGCACCTCAGGACTGATTTTGGTGGAGCGTCTGCATGCTGCAGTGCTCCATCAGCTCGCACCCCCTTCACCTAGGCCAGGGGTGTTGTGCCACAACCAATCATCGCCCAGGGTGTCTCCCAGAGTGGTTGTGACAGGTCCTGTCCACATGCCAGTGTATGGACCTGCTCCTGAATGGACTCTTGTTGGACAGGAGGTTGAGGTAACCTGTTCATCCCTCTTTTTTTTTTTTTTTCCCCCAATCGTGTATTTGTCAAACTGTGCAACTTTTTATTTTAAAAATGAACACTTATCCTAAGTTGACTCTGATTTCCTCTCCTCTTTTTTTTATAGACAGTACCAACAGCTGTTGAGACTGCATTTCACACAGACATCCCGTCCAATCCCGTGTGGTTCAGTGAGGCTGTGCTGCTGGACCACATGGAGACCGTCGTGGAGTCATCTGGCAGGGTTTCCCCAGCTGCCACGGTAACATTCACACAATTATTCATACACTTATCAACTAGGGGTGGGTGAAAAAAAAAATCAATATTGCAATATATTTTTGTGCTTTCTGTCGCAATAAATAATCGATACACTGACGGCAAATATCAATATTTTTTTCCAAACACCACCTGTCCACCTGTCCCGGGAAAGATAAAATCTCTCCCGGGACACAATTTGTCCCGTTTTTTAGGGAAAATGACAAAACCTCATTTAATTTCCGTCTGTGGTCTAGATAGGGTTGCCAACCCTCCCGTAAAATACGCGATTGTCCCATATTTGGCAACTAAAAAGCCTGTCCCGTAATGAACTGATGGGGGACGCACTTCACTTTTTCCCGTATATTTTGGGGACGCGGTTATTTATTTATTTATTTTGTCTACATCATTTTTTTTTATTGATTTTCAGAATCGGGGCAGTGAAAGGATTTTTTTCCCTCTTTCCTCTTCCCGTCGGTTTGTATATCCCAAGTCCCCAAGTTGCGATAAGACAAGTTGCTACTGACTTTACATTACCAGAAAGCACTGTCCTTGTTTACATGAAAGTTATTAATGTTCATGCACTTTAATATGTTTGCTTGTGCAGTGCACGTTTGTTTGTACATTATACAAAGTTTTGGAATAAATGCAAGATCACAGGCATTTTCCTTTTTATGGGTATTTTTTTCTTTTTCAGTCACATATTGTGACGACCCTTTCTCTATATAACTTGTTGTGGCTCCCAGCTGTTTTCCCATTTCTAGGTAGCGGTGGATGTGGGAGTGGCATCTTCCGATTAGGACACCTGTGCCGATGCCCGCCGCAGGATAAAAGGCCGACTGCGTGTGCCGCTCGGTCTCTTCCCCATTCTCCATCCAGCAGCCATGGGCGTCTGGCCGACTCTCAGCTTCTTCTGTTCTGTTTTGCACCTGACAACACCCCACATCCTATTATTCACTCATCCACACTTACATTACTGATGAATACTGACAAACACACACCATATATTTCATTATTTTGCTTACAATTATCTATTTTGTTATAATAAACCTTTTGATTAATCGCAATCCGCAGTGTCCCTTCCGTTATTGTCATAACTCTTGAGCCGGGTTATGACAATATCGTCTGCAAAATTTCGAAGATATCGAAGATATCGTGTGTCGTGATGTTGTCATTATCGTGGGCCAAATATCGTCACAGTATCGAATCGTGGGTTAGCCGTATCGCCCCACCCCTATTATCAACACAAGATCACATATGTACAGTACATGTACAGTTTAATTAGTGTGTTACTTTGTTTATGAATTAATTTCTTTATGTTCTTCCAGATGTCCAGCCTGAGACGTCGATCAGCACACGTTGCCTCAAAAACCAAAACAAACAAGTGAGATGTTGGTATTTGGGATATGTGTATTTCATTGTGTGCATCTTTGTGATAGGACAATAAATGCAGTTTGTAAGACAGTCAAATCCACATCCTGAAGTGTTTTCTCTAACAATGGAAGTTCTTCAAAGACAGGGGTTCCAACTGTGTGTATCTCACCTATTGTAATCCGCTGATATGATTTACATGTCGCGGGAAAGGAACCCCCGAGGGCCAAAAGGTATCTCCTTGTGTTTGTTGGATTTGCATTCAGGGACTGTCTCTGCCTTTTGTTTAGAACTTTCCTTTGAAATGTTGTGAGTGTCAGTGCGAGAGGTATGAAGGTCTTGGTGATCTATTGTTGCTGTGGAAAATTACCCCTGATGACCAAAAGGTTCCCGAGTAGGAAGAGTTGATCTGATCTGAATCTTTTAAATATGCATTTTAGCAGTGTCTCTGTTCTGGGAGGATATTTAAGGGAAGGAACAAGAATCTGAAGGGTTCTTTTCTTCTCTCTCCTTTTCTGGGACCCTCTCTCTCTCTCTCTCTCTCTTTTTCACTCTCTCTCTCTCTCTCTCTCTCTCTCTCTCTCTCTCCTCTCTCTCTCTTCTTCTTCTTTTTCTTTGACTTCTTGATTTTTTCTACCATCATTTTTACACAACCGGTCTGTTACATTTTTGCTGCATGTTTACTCTGGACATCGCAATAAACTGGTATGTTATCCATTCCCCTTCCATATTAACTTGTTGAGACTTTTGTTTCTATGTGGAGAGCAATCTGACATCAGATATTGATTTAGTCTTCAGTTATATGGTAAATTCATTTGAGTAATGCTTGTACTCTTTACCTCTGAGTTGAATAGAAAAGATTGAGTGTCATGTTTTTCTAACTATTGAGTTGGAAGATATAAACCTCTGAACATCTCAACCTAGATGTCTGGGCTGTTCTTCTATGTTAAGAAGGTCACTGAGTGCTTTGTCTATATCTGCCATCACTGAACTAAGATAGGGATTAATCAGAATCCCAAAGACCCTAGTTATATGGTAAGTTTCACTGGACATTATTCAAACCCTTAACCTCTGAGTTGGTCAGATAAGATTGGGTATCATGTTCAATAACCTCTGAATACTCCAACCCAGACATCAGGCTATTCTTCCATGTTTAATGAACAAACTGAATAGTTTTGTTAATTTATAGAAGCCATCCCTGAACTGAAGACTAATGTCAGATCACGAGAAGTTTATTATTATTGAGTCTATATTCTTAATTGTTAATCAAGTCTTTCTCTCAATCAATGTATAAAAGTAAAGTTATTATTATCAAATGGAGTCAGATTAAATTAATTATTATGTATTTTACTTTGAAATCCTCACCTTGACACCGGAACGACGGAATACGTATTGGGGAGATATTACTATTTGTGTCTAGATATTTCCTCCCCTACAGTTTGGTGACCCTGACGTGATCTCGCGATCGCATTAAGCAGGAAGGCGAGAGAAGTCAGTTCCGGCACGTATAAGTAATGAGGTTTGAATTCCTGTGTGTCTACCTACAGTTTCTGTGGTAAGTACAAATTTACGGCAGTTATAAAGACTGAGGGAAAGTTTGAACACACATCATATATAGACACATAATATAGAACGGATCGACATATCCATTGTGAGATCGGAGATCGTAGAAATCCGATGGGGGGAAAAGTTTAATTTCGCAACTCACTAGGACAGGAGTGTGTAGGCATAGATGAGCAGATCATGGACATGGCTGGTTTACGTTTATACAAAACGTTAATTCGTCTGCGCGATCTCGGCGTTGATTTAGAATGGGATAACAGTGAAATTCTTCACTGGTATTCCACAAAGGGAGTTGCACTAAAATCTAAAGGCAAATTTCACGATCTCCCTATCGCAATTGTTTATTTACTCCGGCGCAACGACTCAAAAACCATAACAGAAGGTCGCCGCACTTTAGAGAACATCCGAGATTTTGAAACATTACGCTCCGAAGAAACGAAAAAATTACGCGCACAAATTGATGCATTTGATTATGAAAAAATAAATTTGGCGAGACAAATCGAAACAATGGAGACTGAAACTAAACAGCTTAAACAAAAGCTGAACTTAGACAAACGCTACACTTCCCAACTGGAAGACTACTGTGGCGATGCTGGCTTTCCAGTTGCAGCTATAAAACAGGCTGTTATTAGCTCCAAATGTGTTGAGAATTATGATCAAGACGACAGTGAAGATGAGGATATTACCCTCATCACCGGGTGCCCTGTAACTCAGGTCGACACCGACAATGAAATTCTGACAACCTCCGCAGTTTTCGCAACAGCAGAAAGCCCACTCTATCCGTCCCTCAGCCGGCGCACCTCTCACTCGAAGCAAAACAATCGAAACCGAATGAAAACTCGTCTCAAAACAGACACAATTCCAAGAAAATCCGTCAATGTTTCAGTCGTCAAAACAGTTACAGATGCGAACAATGGTGTAACCACCATTACCAGAGCATTGTCTTGTGAAGAAACTTCAAAACATCGTGAGGTTATCGGCATCATGCCTCCGCCGCGGCCCGTTCCAGAGTTACTGGGACAAACTAATGCTCCAAGCATTAGTTTACAATCTAGAGCCCCGCGATGTGTGGCAGATAGTTTTGCTTACAGTTCCAGAAGAGTTACACTCTAAAATTCCTCAAGAATTGAGAACTGGAACAATCCTTGAAAGACAGCCCGGTGAAACTAACGACGACATTTATAATAGAATAAAAGAAGTTTTGCTTCAGATGAGAGGACCACCAAAGGCCGAGTGGCATAGAATCCTTGATCTTAAACAATCAAGTAGAGAAACATTTGAGACTTTTGCAGAGCGTATGTGGGTGATTTTTAGAGAATACAGTGGGATAGAAGAATGCGATCGTAACCACGAAATTCTCTTACAGATGCTACGCAATAATGCTGGACCACTTGTTCAGAATGCGTTGGCTCTGGGTGGAGACCCACCTCAGAATACATTCAACGCACTCGTTGAATGGGCCACAAAAATAGAGCAGCGATCAAAATTTCTAAAGCCATGCCCTGTAGCGGCAACTCAATGGGTAGCCGAGAGAGACAATAATGTCATTATCTGTGACTATTGTCATCGATCTGGCCATAAACTTGAACGTTGTTTCAGACTGAATGGTGAATTCAGGAAAACAACTCATAAATCTATGCGAAACCATTCAAGAACCTCTCAAACCAGACAGACAACGGCGATTAGTTCTCAAACAGACATCCTCGATGATCTAGAACGAATGAATGACCAAAAATAGGGATGCGTGGCCTCCATTGGGAGCATTGTTTCCAGCAGCAACCGTATAATAGTAAAATCTAATCTTGGAGGCCGATTAGTCGACATATTAATTGACACCGGTGCTGCTTGCTCCTGCACAAATATCCCGTTACCTCTGACAGACGAGACCATTCAAATCAAAGGGATAGATGACACACTAATGACAGCGACCCTTACTAAACCAGTCCGACTTGATTTGGGTGCAATAGTGCTAACTGAGCCGTTCTGGTATTTACCAGGAAACAGCGAGGGTACTGTTTTGGGCATGGACATAATGGAAAAGCATGGCTTTATTATTCACTGTTTGGAAAAACAAATTGAGATTGCTCCAGAGAAAACGAACAAGAAACAATCGCTCAGAAACCATGCAAGCATTATGTCCATCACCACCTCTGATCAAGAATTCCAAGCGTGTCAAAACTCCATGTCTGTGATCAAAACCCGAGCAAATGTGCAGAAAAACCTAGATGTACATGAACCAACAAACATTGTTGACCAGTCAGCCAAGCAGGCAGCAATACGTCGCACAGATTTGACATTGGAAATGTCTGATACATCAGCTACAAGAGCCATCCAGACTACACCTATTGACTTAAAACAACAATTCTGGTGGCCAGCAATGGCTGGAGATGTTGACGGTTGGTGTGTTTCTTGCCTTGTGTGTGCTAACTTTAACCCAGGAAAACCTGGCTGCACTAGACTGTGCAGGCCTAATCCACCCAAAGACCCGTGGGGAGCACTGCAGATAGATTTCGTTGGTCCACTTCCCAGTGCCAAAGGGGGGTACCGCTCTTGCCACGTCATAATTGACAAATTCACTTGCAACAACACTGCAAGAACATTGGCACAGGCTTTAGCGAACCAAATCATCTCTCTGTTTGGAGCACAGCTTCAAATCGAATCAGTCAAGAGCAGCCATTTCGCAGGTTTTCTTTTTCCATTCCAGGAACTCCAGATGCCAAGAAAGCATCCAGAACAACCTGTATCCAGCTGGGTCAACGAGACCTACTTACCCATAGTTTTAACTGTGGGAGATGGATATGGAAATATTCTATGGGGCCATACACACCTCACATTACACTTCTTTCAAAACAGTCAGTCAAATGGTCCCCCGGATTAGAACCGGAACAAAATTTTGTAACAACAAAATTTGCTGTAGTGAGGGAACCACCCATCTCCCCACTCTCAATATAACAGATAATATACAAATTTCCACGACCTTACAACTTAGTGTCAACACCAAGACACACCTCACTCCAAAATTTGGCTCTATTTAATTAATGTTTTAAAAGCCGAACCATGGACTAGATCCTAAAAAGTGTTATAAAACGAAGGATCTAGAGCAAAAATTACATTTAGCTGCATGCATACAGCTCCACATAATTTTTAGACACATAGTTCATACAGATTTACTATTTAACCAAACTTGCTCCGCAGAAGACCAGCACAAAACTTGAATTAAATCTGAGACATGTTCATTTAACTGTTAGCCTTTTCCTTTTCAATTCGACCGGATTTATTGAACGTGACATAGCTTGCAGAACATTCGCAAAAGATTTACTTACAACTACTAGACAAAAGATTCTGTTTACATAAGACTCTCACACATGCCTTAAATGATTTGATTAATGCTCTGAATTTACATCGATGGTTCATGTCCAAAAAGAATGAAAGATGTTAATTATTCAGAATTACTTTTTATTTTCATTGTACTTTTATTGTACTTTATTAATGTCTACCAATAATTAATGTATTGGTTGTATTGGGTTCTTTGTCACTTTCCCACTTATTCACCCAGAACAGGTTTTTCCAAATTCCATCACCATATAAATCAGGTAATAAAATGGGACCACATCATGGGGTATATGACAGTAAGAGACACTGAGACCTGGTTCACTTCTCGCACATGTTGTCATGAAATTCCCAGTTGTATCATCTGTCACTTTAAAGCCGTTCACATGGATACGCAGACACCATCCAGGTGTCACACACACAGTGGTGCGTCGCCCGTGAAATGAACTCAAATCTACATCTTGGGCAGAATACCATTGAACCTGGACATCTCTCCCTGGTGGGAGGACACCTTCTACGTGGAAAGCACCCAAGCTCCAACAGACACCATGGACTGTGCTAAAGAGATGATTCTTAACACAGGTTATCATCTCACTGAAGCCCAGGTGCAGGCCAGTTAGCTAAGAGGACAGTGAAAACCTTGTCCAGTCCATCCACGCTTGGCTCAATATGCAAACACTTGAGTCACACACTTTGCCCTGGTACTCAGCTCCCTGCAACTACCAGATTTACAAAGACTGAGATGATACTACTATGGATGTGGGGAAGGACTGTCAATTCTCAACTTGACCCCTATCGTTTCATTCTGTGTTCATTTTTACTTTTGATGTTTGTTTTTTCCAGATGGCTCTCAGGGGCCAAAAGGGGGAAACTGTAAGACAGTCAAATCCACATCCTGAAGTGTTTTCTCTAACAATGGAAGTTCTTCAAAGACAGGGGTTCCAACTGTGTGTATCTCACCTATTGTAATCCGCTGATATGATTTACATGTCGCGGGAAAGGAACCCCCGAGGGCCAAAAGGTATCTCCTTGTGTTTGTTGGATTTGCATTCAGGGACTGTCTCTGCCTTTTGTTTAGAACTTTCCTTTGAAATGTTGTGAGTGTCAGTGCGAGAGGTATGAAGGTCTTGGTGATCTATTGTTGCTGTGGAAAATTACCCCTGATGACCAAAAGGTTCCCGAGTAGGAAGAGTTGATCTGATCTGAATCTTTTAAATATGCATTTTAGCAGTGTCTCTGTTCTGGGAGGATATTTAAGGGAAGGAACAAGAATCTGAAGGGTTCTTTTCTTCTCTCTCCTTTTCTGGGACCCTCTCTCTCTCTCTCTCTCTTTTTCACTCTCTCTCTCTCTCTCTCTCTCTCTCTCTCTCTCTCTCTCTCTCCTCTCTCTCTCTTCTTCTTCTTTTTCTTTGACTTCTTGATTTTTTCTACCATCATTTTTACACAACCGGTCTGTTACATTTTTGCTGCATGTTTACTCTGGACATCGCAATAAACTGGTATGTTATCCATTCCCCTTCAATATTAACTTGTTGAGACTTTTGTTTCTATGTGGAGAGCAATCTGACATCAGATATTGATTTAGTCTTCAGTTATATGGTAAATTCATTTGAGTAATGCTTGTACTCTTTACCTCTGAGTTGAATAGAAAAGATTGAGTGTCATGTTTTTCTAACTATTGAGTTGGAAGATATAAACCTCTGAACATCTCAACCTAGATGTCTGGGCTGTTCTTCTATGTTAAGAAGGTCACTGAGTGCTTTGTCTATATCTGCCATCACTGAACTAAGATAGGGATTAATCAGAATCCCAAAGACCCTAGTTATATGGTAAGTTTCACTGGACATTATTCAAACCCTTAACCTCTGAGTTGGTCAGATAAGATTGGGTATCATGTTCAATAACCTCTGAATACTCCAACCCAGACATCAGGCTATTCTTCCATGTTTAATGAACAAACTGAATAGTTTTGTTAATTTATAGAAGCCATCCCTGAACTGAAGACTAATGTCAGATCACGAGAAGTTTATTATTATTGAGTCTATATTCTTAATTGTTAATCAAGTCTTTCTCTCAATCAATGTATAAAAGTAAAGTTATTATTATCAAATGGAGTCAGATTAAATTAATTATTATGTATTTTACTTTGAAATCCTCACCTTGACACCGGAACGACGGAATACGTATTGGGGAGATATTACTATTTGTGTCTAGATATTTCCTCCCCTACAAGTTCTTTAAACGTTACTTTGTGTCCTTGTATTTGCAGGTGTGGGCAACACGTTCAACTGTCCACATGACTGAGTCTGCCTCCAGCAATGTCACAGCAGTGCTGCAGGTTTGTACTTATTCATTTCCACTTCATCACCTGTGTGTGTTTTCTAGGCTTTACACCGATCTTATCGGCTGTATCGGATCGGCCGATATTTGGCATTTTTAGAAACGTTCATGATCGGACGTCATGTCATGAATCACCGATCAATGACGTCATGGTCGTGTTGAAACTTTTTTAATCTGTCTCATTTCCTCCAAAGTAGTTTCACAGCATCGACATGTTTATTTGTTTGTATCCGAGAGCTAATGATTCATCATTCAAAAACCTTCATTTTCGTCTTCGTGCCTCTTCCTGTTTTGAGTACTGTCGCTATGTGACGGACAATAAAGTTTCTTTGAATCTTCACGACAGCAACATCCATGGGTGACACAAACAAACGTGTCGGGGGTGTGGAAGTTTTTCAAAGTGAGAGAAACAGACATAGCACAAGCTATCTGCAATATATGCAACGCTACAGTACCTAGCGGGGGAATTGTGGCAAAAAATTTCAACACCACAAATTTAATCAGGCACTTGGAAAAGATACACACGGAGGAGCATGTCGAGTTCAAGAAACACGCGGAGAAAGAAAAAGAAAAGCAAACTCTGAAACGGATGCTAAAGCAAACAACTTTAGACGGTGCTCGTGAGAAGGCAAGGGATGTACAGAAACAAGTATTTATTGCCCCTAACGTGATCGGATCAGTGATCGGTGATCGGTTTATTTAAACTCACTGATCGGTGATCGGCACAAAAATCGTGATCGTGTAAAGCCTAGTGCTTTCCTTTCTATGTTTATTGGCATAAAATCACATCTTTCTTATTTTAATCAGGTGGAGGCGACGCCACAGATGACCAGAGCTGTGCCCGTGGTTCCTGTGGCTCCCGTGGTTGCCAGCACCAAGCCAGAGGAGGCCAGCACCGTCCAGGAGGCAACACAGAAGATCAACTAAGCTAAGGAGGCTTTTCTTTCTTCTTCTGTTGCCTCTGACTGCTCCGCTCGTTCTACGCCTCGTGATTTGTGATCCATCATCAGTTAGTACTAGTGAAGATGCAGTGGCAGATCATGGCACTGGTATTAGATTAGCCAAGGTTCTGCATGGTTCTTTTCATCAAGGCGAAACCGGTCACGGTTTAAAATTCCAGCACCAGCTGGCAACAGTGAGTCACTTCAGAAGAGCAAAACTCCTCACTTTGACATGGATAATTCTGACGCAGAGTTTGTCAGTGCTGTGACCAATGAAGAGTGTAACTTCTCTCCCCTTGATGTTGATGTTTGTTTAGACCTTTGCAAAAACTTGAAGAATCATTTGGACCGTGCGAGTTTTCCAATTTCTGATTGCAATGGCCCATTAGGTTCGCCGTGTACAAATGAGAATGTAGAGGCTGATGGAAACTGCTTCTTCAGAGCCATCAGTCAAGCTGTGACTGGTTTATAGACACAGAAGTGGAAATTCAGGTTGCAGCAGATTGTTTACGATTAGATGTGTACACTTTTATCGATGGTCATGGGTTGAAGTACAGCTCTTGCAAGAAACAATTCTCACATTGTATATATTTATGGATGTATTTGTTTTATATGGAAGCAGTTACCATAATCCAAATTAAAATAAGAATATAATAACAGAAATGCTTTTTCATTTTAAGAACGAAGCTGCATTATTTGACTCATAATTAAAATCATTAATAAATATTCCTATATGCATTTTCATTTTCTTATTCGTGTCGCACCTTTTATGACACAATCAAACTTTGAGATTGCGATTTCGTTTTCGAGTTGTGGTAACTCTTGTGCAGGGCAGGACCACGAAAATGAAAAAGCAATGCCCTCAGTTTTCTTTTTGATTGTGTCATAAAAGGTGCGACACGAATAAGAAAATGAAAATGCATATAGCAATATTTATTAATGAATTTAATTATGAGTCAAATAATGCAGCTTCGTTCTTAAAATGAAAAAGCATTCTGCTATTGCTTTTTCATTTTTGAATTTTACATTTCATATTGAATTTTGGTAACTCTTTGCTGGTGCATGTTTTGAAAATTAAATCTCAAATGTGTTTTCCTTCATTTGAATTAAGTACAAGAATGAGCAGTCATGAATAAGAAAATGAAAATGCAGTTTGGATTATTTATTAACCATTTTTTTTATGAGTCAAATAATGCAGCCACGTTCTTAAAATGAAAAAGCATTTCTGCTGTTGCTTTTTCATTTGGATTATGGTAACTGTCTGCTTCCACACTCCAGTGGTTCTGCACATTAGTATAAATAGAGTGATTCTCTATCATGACATCACAGGACGGCGGCACACTGACTCATTCCATGAACCTGGACACTGATGATCCAGACTTTGGACCAGATGAGCCAACAGGCCACAGTGGAAACGGGTCAGAACATGGGACTGGCTGCTGAAAGTATACAGGTAGGTGGCGCTGTCATCCCAAGTTGTGTGGTGTGGAGGATCGGGGCCAAAGTTCCAGATGCTCACAGATGTGACTGTGGATTCAGGAGGATTGTTTGAAGGCTGGACTCCCAACAGTGATTGGCTGCTGAGGACCTCTCAATCACAATCAGGTTTTTTAGTGGCTGTGAGATTGAAAGTGAGATTGCATTGTCCAGGGAGGAGGACAGCAGTCAGTCATGTTTCACCTCCAGTCAACACGCAGTGGTTCACATGAAGGTCCAAGAGGCCTACAGACCTACACAGAGTCTGGATGTGGCAGCACAGTGGCATCATTGTCTTTGTTGTGTTGTTTGGTCATTGTGATTCAATGTCATGTGAGAGAAGGACGAGTGCAGTTCTATTGGAGTGAGTTGCTTACAAATACAGATTGCACGATTTCTATCCCAATTGTTAATTGGGAAAGAGACCTGTCTCTCCAGCCTCACTCTAATTTCTGGAGAACAATCTGCCTGAACACCTTTTCACTGATAAAACAACCTATTCTACAATTAATACATTTTAAAGTACTCCACAGGATCCACTACACCGGGCAGCGGATGTTTCAGATGGGCATGACCGCCTCTCAGACCTGCTCACACTGCACAGTTAATGCAGGGTTGGTGGGGGGTCGGGGGTTGGGTGGGTGGTGCTCCGGGGGGAGGGCTGGTCCGTCCCTGTGTCTGGGGACTGGCGCTGGATTGTACGCGGTGGGGTCGCATGCCTGGGGTGGGGCTGCGCGTTCGCCGGCTACCGCTCCTGTGTGCCCGGGTGGTGCGGTGCGGTGGGGGGCGGGCCCCCTTTGGCTCCTGGATCCCTGTGGTGTCCCCGGCCCCGATGTCGCTGAGGGGACACCCTGACCGGGAGTCCTCCCTGGTCACATAATAGGTGTTTTTTAAATGTTTTTTTCCCCTAAATTTTTAATTAATTTATTTATTTTCTTCTGTTTCGGGGGATTTGTGTCTTGGGTGATCGCTGCCCGGCCTTCTGGCCTTAAGACCCTCTCCAATCTTAATGGCATTATAGACACTTTGGAACTGGGGGGGTGGTTCATGCACTGCGGCCACCGCCCTGCTCAGCAGCAGTGTGGTTGCCCCAGGGCCTTACCACCCCTCCATTTTAAACGCACCATAGTTCAACACACCAGCAAGTTCACATATACACACACTGACACCCCTACACACAGTGGGGTCGGCCTGCTAGCGGGGGCGGGATCCAGCATCTTTCCCACTATGGATGGGCCCTGTGCAGTCCGGTGCCCCTGGGGTGCGAGACCGGCTGGGCCTATGGGGACCTCGCCACTTGCGGCGATGCGCCATACTGGGTCCGTAGGGGGGGGGCCTCTGGGTGCCCGGGCCTGCCTTGGGTACCGATCCTCCCGGTGGGTGAAGGGGCTGGGTCCTGTAATGGGGATGAGTCCGGTCTCGCTTGCCCTGGGGGGCCCCGTCCGGAGGACGGGCTCTGCTGTCTGTTCGCCCCGGGTGGTGTCCCTTCTCCTTGGGGTATCTGCCTCCCTGTCATCTTGCCCTGGCTCCTCGTGGGGCGGGTGCCCTCCGGTCCGGGGGCCTGCTGCTCCGGGCCTCTTCCTGGCCGGCATTGCGGCGTGTGTGCCGTGTAGTAGTGTAGTAGCCTGTAGTTGTGCTTTTCTTTTCATTCCAGATGAATTCCACTCAATTTCCTTTTCAAACCTTGTAGGTGTTGAGTGAGCTGCAGCGCCCCCTGGCTACAAGTTTCATACTGTGACTCTGCCGACCGAGGTAAAAAAACCAACAAACTGACACTTTGCTGAGGACCTCCTGGAGGAGCTGAAGGTGCAGAACCTTGTCAGGCCTCTCTGAGGAGGAACTTGCGGCTGTCGGTCCTCTGCTGCCCCCTGCTGGTCACACAGGCCTCTTACACCGCCGTTCGTCTCTTCAGCACATATTTAATTTTTTAATGGCTCTATAAACGTCACTGATGAGACGATTTTATGATTCCTGCAGTTAAAATGTTTTAATTCCAAATCTGCAAAAAGCTTCTGATCAATGAAGACAGAGTTGATTAAAATGATTTCAAAATTGATCCGTTTGAGAAAAGCTGCACTGTGGCATTGTTTGCATGTTGTTTTAGCTCTCAGTTGCTTCATTTCGCATTTTTCTTAAAAGCTTTGTTTAGTGGTCCATTGTGGTCAATGGGACACTGAACATCCGCTTTGTGTGCCCGAGTTTTAAGAGGATCAGGTGCGGACATTTTAGCATTTAAATTATTATGGCTTATTAGCATAGGTACCTCACCTGTCCGTTCTTTTTACAGTGCTTCCTGAACACCTCACCGGCACACTACAGCTGCCTGCGAGCACAAAGCTGCGCAGAGCCTCCTCGTTGTTCTCCTCACCTGGAGGACGCTTGGTGATCAAGACCTGTGGCCCAAAACTCGGTCCTATAAGATAAGTGCAGGAACACTGCTGCTTCGCCCGCACTTGATTGTGCTAGCTGCCCCGTACAGACGGTGGACGGTGCATGTTGCTTCCGTCCCGCCTTGGTTTTACTTGTTGTTTTTCCGTTCTCGTTGTGTTTTTCTTCGTTTGCTTACGTCGCCACTGCTGACCCTCAGACAGCAGACGTTACACTATCAAGTCGCCGGTCCAGCCACAGTGGTGTGCGTGCGTGTATGCGTGTGCGTGGTTGGTGGGAACTTGGTTGGTGTGTGTGTGTGTGTGTGTGTGTGTGTGTGTGTGTAATTGCATTGTTTGTTTGTTTTTCTTGCTATTTCAGTCCATGTGACAGATTTTAGGGAACTTTTAGTAACCAACTGTTTATCTTTTCTTTTGTAGTCGCTGAGAGCTGCTGGTGGTGGCGGTGTCCCGGGTGGTGGGCCCCTTCGAGTGCTGTGACCCGGGATTGTGGTTGTTTTCTTCTTTTTTTTTGCACTTCACTTTCTTTGCAGGTGTGTCACGTGTGAGTGGGGTGTTCCTTGTTTTCTTTGGTTCCTCCCCCGTTTGGCCCCCTCATCGGTAAGCCTCAGTTTCTACACCAAGAATAAGGAGCTCAGTAGCTCTGTTTTAAGTGTTGGTCTGTTTGTTCCTTTTATTTTTAAATGTTGAATAAAAGTTGGTTTGATATTTTAAACATTCTGAACCACGTCTCCTACTCCTTCCTCGTAGAACTTACCTGTGTGCCTAATTATTACTTTTGTGTTTAGTAGAACTCCCTGGGTGAAATTCCCAGGGTGGCGTTGTCGGTTCCTTTTAATTTTGTTAAATTCCCAATATTAAATCTTGCTTTATCAGATAGCCATAACCACTCTCATCGCCACAGGATATTTGAGTCAACTGAGTCAAACTGTCGTGTCTACTTCCCAGTCTCATTAAACATGTTCACTACTGCTTTGTGCGAGCTTCTTAAATGGAGGTTTGTCGGGGTTTTTCCCTTTTTAGAAGCAAGCCACATATTTTGTGTCTTTCCACCAGAAGACATTGGCTTTTGTCACTCTCTTCGTGGTATTGGGAAAAAGTGGCATATCAGACTTTCCCGCCGCGAGTCGCTCGTCAACATACTGCTGTGAAAGAGGGGTGACGTCACAGAACGCGAGGTGCATTTAGGTGCTGCTGCGTAAAACTAAACGATTTTCCTGGGCAAATATTCATTTGACAGACGTAAACGAAGTGAAATATGACTTCAATTTAAGTTTGTTTTAGTTTGTTTTTATAAACACACAAAAAAGTTTGAGTTAGTTATCGTTTTTGAAAAAAGTTCTTGACTTCTACTTTAGAGATATTGATGACGAGTTGTTGTATATAAACGGTGTGACTATGTGGTTCGGCAAGCGGTGGTGCTGTCTGTACATAGCTTAGCAAACGGCTAGCGCTAGCACCCCCTTTCAATGCCAGAGTGAAAAGATCCACACGGAGTGTTATGACCCACGGGTGGGTCTAGGTGCCTCTATCTTTGTGTCTGTGTGTGTGTCTGACAGTGGATGACGTCTTGCAGGTGCGGTCCTGGATGTCGGCTGCTGATTGGACGCGCCACGGCTGAGAAGGAGGAGCAGTCGAGCCAGCCTGACGGTCGTCCCTCCTCCGCTCCCTACTCTGCAGTTAGTCACTTCTGAAATGGTGTTAGAGCATGCAGCCGTAGGTAGTGATGGCCGATCGAGGCTTTGTTGAAGCTTCGACACTTGTTTCAAAAAATGGTTCATTACTCGAGGCTTCAATGACACAATGCTCGAGGAGGTCATCTAGTGCTCAATAAAATGAAGTGCAATGGAAACGTGTTCATTGTTTCATAGGTTGTTTGGGATTTGATTCGCCATGCATTCTTGTTGGACAACACTACATGCTTGTATGGTTCAATGCTGACACAATAAAATAAAAATGAAAAATAAAGACAATGTCTTTTTTTTGGCACGACTGATTGTAGTAGACTATAGCTCTTATACGTAGCCTGACAGTTTGTGCAATGAATTATATTATATCCTAAAACAAGACTAAATAGCCCATAGTTTAAAAATATGTTCAATAGTAAGTGTTCAGTGGGTCAGATGTCAAATGTGATCTATTTAAAATGTAGAATAGATGAGCTAAATAACACATATATAATACACATTGATGGGAATTGAACCATCGCCTCAGTCTTGCAAGTCCAAGATTGTCATAATGTACCACAAACCCAAATCACACTCCCTTTTTTCATCTAAGCTGTTTGAGTAGCGTTAGCACACCGTGATTCGTCATCAACTACAGGCCTACACTTCAAATAATTATGAGAAAAATCCAACGTAAAGAGAGCACTTCCATTAGGAAATAGTCAACATGAAATTTCGTCTTCTACTGACACCTGCTGGTCAAATTGAATAGTTGCAAATATTGCGAACAAGTTGTCATCTAATTCTAATCCTAAACAATATGGCCATTCCAAGTGAAGTATTAAGACAATTAATCAGGTTTGTACTGCTTGATTGAACACATTCATCCCGTTCCAGTGCACTAAAACCCACTTCCCTTCAGGACCGTGTCAGCGAAGCCAAAACTTCCTTGAGTGACGCTGTTTCCCAGCATGCAATGCGAGCTAGCGATTCACAATACTATTTCATCACAAACATGGATGTAAAAAATAAAAAAAGGAAAAAGGGAAAAATGAAACTTCAGGAACAGCAACCATTGCAATACAAGCAGAACTGGGCCGAAGTTTTATATTATGTACACCATAATACAGCCTTCTGGTGGACAAGCCATACTATTTAATCCGTGTCTTCCTATGGCACTTCCGTGGGTGGAAGCACATGGTAGAGGTCACGTGCTGGTTGTGCAGCACCCCTCGTGGCCCTTGCAGGGGATCTGCAGGGCATGTCATTCAGGTGAGTATATGGAAAATATGGATCAATGTAGTCAGTCGTAACATGAGAAGCTTGCTGGCGAAAATAATGCACTACAAGTGGCTGTAACACTTCTTTTTTTGTATGAGCATTTAAAAAAAAACAACAACATACTAATAATATGGAGTTCAATGACAGAGGTTAATTAATATATACATATACACATATATATATATATATATATATATATATATATATATATATGTGTATATATATATGTATATATATATATATATATATATATATATATAGTCAGCTGCTTTCGGTTGACATATTAAATCTATTGTGATATGGAACGATAGTTCATAATGTACGTGTTACTTGCTTTGCAGATAAGGTGTACCCTATTTCTTGTGCTCATGGTTATTTTAAAAGGCAGACAAGAACGTTGTTTGCTGTTGGAGGGCTACAACAACACTTCGATGCTACGCTTTGTGCCGTCGCTACGGACCCCAAAATCTCGTTCTTGTTGGATTCGGGTTCTGCGCAGACTGGTGGGAGAGTTTGTGTACAAGTTATGCAAAGGAACGGTGTCTTCAGTTATACACACGCTCATTAAAGTGCCGACCGTGGAGGAAGCTGGTGCCGCTGCACGCCGTTTCCAGCAGAATAACAGCGAAATTACCAAAATAAAAACAAATCAGAAAAACATCTCTTTGCTGTGCTTTTATTTACAAAGTTAAAATTCTTCTAACTTACAAAAAATGTGAACGAAAAAGTAGAAATATAAATACGAAGGAATACGTATTTGTTCAGGGGTGCGCAAAGCCGGAGCCCTGCATTTGCTGCGCTACCCTTTTTAAAAAGGTCTCCGTTGCGTGTTATTTTAATATGTCCATCTCTTTTAGAAGAGAAAGCATCGCCCCGGTCTCATCCTCTCTCCAAATGTCAACATTCTTATTCGCGTTTGCCAGGTTGTTTCGCACCGTCTGTTTTGTTAGACGACGTAGTTGTGCGGTCATGAGTCGCGAGAGCGAGGCGTGGCGCATGCTCACTCGCATTGTCCAGTTAATAGTCCGATTAAGGCGTATGCATGGCAGAGAAATTTGAATTCCAATCGCATTATCTGGGTGTCTCAGTCGGGGTTCTCCGATTCCAATCGGAGTTCTCAAACTCCAATCATAATCGGAGTAAGGTGTTTACACGCACGTGAGTTCTCCGATCATAATCGGACTAAGGCAATAATTCGATTTTCTCTAGTGCCATGTAAAGGCACTGAATGTAGTGGTTCAGACCAGACACGAACAGGAGCGCAGCTCGTGCCATTCATTTCAATGGAAGTGGAAGCGCCGCGAAGCGGAGCGCCGACGAATTTCGCGAGCGAGGCTCCAACTGGTTCACACCAGACGGGAACAGCTCCGTGACGGTCGACAAGCGCTTCTGCTCAGCTGCAGTCTTTTTTTCACTCCCACTTGAGCTTCTTTTTTTTTTTTTCGCCCCCCCTCGCCCCGTAGCCAGCCCGCTCCGTAGCTTACTTTCGTGTGTGTGTGTGTGTGTGTGTGTGTGTGTGTGTGTGTGTGTGTGAATAAATAGAAACACACACTCAGATGTCCATCTCAAGACAAGACCTCTTTCATAATGATCATTGACCGGCATCTCTAGGATCAAACAGACGTATTTTGATCAAGTCTTCCTCTGTCTGTGTGTGTGTGTGTGTGTGTGTGTGTTTAATCTCTCTCGCACTCTGATACAATGTACTGACAAATATAACATACAAATATGATATATGATTGAATTTATCATTCGGTTTTTATTTTTGAAATTAGTTTATTTTGAAAATTCACCGGATTTTCTCGTTTTTATTGAGCGACTTCCTGTACTATAGACGAGGATCGCTCGCGGCTCGCGCACGAAATAGAGCAGACGCCGAAACGACAAATGCATGCCGCGAGCCGCGCAACCACCACATTGATTAACGTGGGCGCCGAATGGAAGCGTTCGGCGCTTCGTGGCGCTTCCACGTCCAGTGTGAACCGGGCGTTACGTCGCTCGGAAAAATGTGTCGCTTGAGCCTCCGCCCCCTCCGTGCCCATTGGCGGAGGGAGGGCTCATTGAAAAAAAAAAAAAAAAATTGGTGTTCCTTCGGCGCACCTGGGAAACTCTGAAATTATGAATAACTTAAGCTCGTTTTTGTCCCATTTGCCTGCATCAGCCCGTCATGATATTGTTAAATTAATTGAGAGCCACCCACTATTGTTTTCTGACCACCCCCGCCGTACGTCAGTTTTGCACCATGACATAGAAGTAGAGGGACATGCCACAACTAAGCAAGCACGCACACAGAGTCATTATTGGGAAGTTAAGAAAGAGGCTTTGGCTCTCCTTCTGACAATGCCCAGCTTGATGTTAATTTGGGGTCAGGTTTTTACAGACCATCATGCCCTCGTAGATGCGGTGGTCTCTGCTCCTCCAAGACTTCAATCTCCAGATTTGCCACAGGAAGAGGGGTTGATAATGTGTTGGCAGATGCATTATCATGTGGACTAGCTGCGGAATTCTTATTTCGGGGGAACTGAGCTGTTTTTCTTGTTTAGTTTTGTTTGTCGGTATGTTAATAGGGTTTAGGTCTTAAGAGAGGGGGTGATATGACCCACAGGTGGGTCTAGATGCCTCTATCTTTGTGTCTGTGTGTGTGTGTGAGAGAGAGTGGATGACGCCTTGCAGGTGCGGTCCTGGATGTCGGCTGCTGATTGGACGCGCCACGGCTGAGAAGGAGGAGCAGTCGAGCCAGCCTGACGGTCATCCCTCCTCCGCTCCCAACTCTGCAGTTAGTCACTTCTGAAATGCTGTTAGAGCACGCAGCCGTAGGGGTGGGCTGCCATTTTCTTTGTCCCCTCTTTTCTCCTGTTTAATAAGTATGTTGGGAGGTTAGCCTTTCTGTATTTGGGTTCTCTTTCTTTCTTTAGTTAGTTCTTAAGGCGAGTTAGTTGGAGTTTGGTTTATTATTTTGGCCTGGGCCCAACCTGAAGCCTTTGCTGCCCACCGGTTAAGTTGTTTTGTTTATTTCATTTACTGATTTATAAAATGTTTTTTGTTGAAACTGCCAACTGCAGTGAAAAATTAATGAGGCTTGGGAGTGGGGGAAGGTGTCCCACATGTTGCGTCTCGGTCCCCCTCGACGGGACGTAACACGGAGTTTTCGCCGTGACAGCAGGTTCAGCTCCTACCGTGTTAGAGGTGACGTCGTCACGTTAGCCTGTTCCATCCCTGCTAAATTCTTTAAAGAACTACCATAAGTAAACTTTTAAATTATAATACACTCTACACTAATTGTAATTTCCTGCCCGTGGTTCTATATTGCAACAGTTGACGGCTCATATCAGCAGATAAGCAGCAACAATCTGGGCATTGCGGGTGATTCCTAAATATGTCATTTCTTATTAATTAACCCATAAGTGTTGTACACCAGTGTGACACCAAATGCTTGTTGCTGACAGCAGTGAAGAAATGACACTCTAGTGGTTCTGCACATTAGTATAAATAGAGTGATTCTCTATCATTACATCACAGGACGGCGGCACTCTGACAGATTCCATGAACCTGGACACTAATGATCCAGACTCCGGTCCAGATGACACAACAGGCCACAGTGGAAACGGGTCAGAGCATGGACTGGCTGCTGAAAGGATACAGGTAGGTGGCGCTGTCATCCCAAGTTGTGTGGTGTGGAGGATCAGGGCCAAAGTTCCAGATGCTCACAGATGTGACTGTGGATTCAGGAGGAGTGTTTGAAGGCTGGACTCCCAACAGTGATTGGCTGCTGAGGACCTCTCAATCACAATCAGGTTTTTTAGTGGCTGTGAGATTGAAAGTGAGTAAACATCATTAAATAAAGAGCTCCTGCAGGGTCCCAATTTGACAAGTACACTGCTAGGTGTGCTGCTTCGTTTTCGCCAAGGCCCTGTAGCATTCATGACTGACATTGAGGGAACGTTTCATCAAGTAAGAGTTTCCAACCAGGATGTAAACTTCTTACGCTTCCTCTGGTGGCCAGATGGGGACATTACAAAGGACCTACAAGAGCACAGGATGCTGGTCCACATCTTTGGGGCAGTGTCATCCCCAAGCTGTGCTTCATTCAACGACAATCAGCATGACTTCCTAGCCGAGGTTATAAACACTGTTGGTCAAAATTTCTACGTGGATGATTGTCTAAAGGCCGTCAGCACGGTGGAACAAGCAATACATCTGTACCAGCAGCTAACAGACCTGTGCGGTAGAGGTGGATTTAAGCTCAATAAGTGGGTGAGCAATCATCGCTCGGTGCTGACCGCCATTCCTGAAGAGCAGAGAGCTAAAAAGGTAAAAACACTTAACCTTGACAGAGACCAGCTCCCTATGGAGAGGGCCCTTGGAGCTCAGTGGGATGTACAGCAAGATACATTCACATTCAGCATCAGAACCAAGCTGGGATGGGATGAGGAAATCCCTCAGGTCATGGTACATCCCATATATAGTTTTTCAAGCGCCAAACTACAACAAAGGAACTCATCTATAACAAAACTACAACCTTGTAAGGGCAAAACCTACTTGTTTTAATTCTGATTAATAAACTAAAGCTTATTCGATTATCATTATGTTGTTTTTTTTTAAACGTTCATACAAAACAAAAAAAGTGGAGGGAGAGTAGTCTGAATCGGGTTCTGGAGCACTGCTCTACCTCATCCATCGCACTCATGAGCGTCACATTCACTTGTAGTGCATCATTTCCGCCAACAAGCTTCTCCTTTTATGACTGCACACGTTGACCCATATTTTCTGTTCACTCACTCACCCGTATCAGGTGATACCCTGCAAGAGTAACCATTGGCTCTTGTCTTAGACCTTCCCAAGCACGTGACCTCTGAGGCGAGCTTCCACCCACAGAAATGCCATAGGAAGACACGGATTAAATAACTTGTCCACTAGAAGACTGTATTATGGTGTACATAATATAAAACTTCGGCCCAGTTCTGCTTGTATTGCAATGGTTGCTGTTCCTGAAGTTTCATTTTTCCCTTTTTCCTTTTTTTATTTTTTACATCCATGTTTGTGATGAAATAGTATTGTGAATCGCTAGCTCGCATTGCATGCTGGGAAACAGCGTCACTCAAGGAAGTTTTGGCTTCGCTGACACGGTTGTGGTGAATTCTTCTGGTGGATTCAGGTGATGTAGATGTTGAAGGAGTCTTCACTGACACAGACTTAGTTGGATAAAAACTGGTTTATTTCAAAGAAGTCAAGAGTCAGACAGGCACCATGGAAAAGCCTGGGGATGTCTCTGGGCCAGATGTGAGCAACTCCGATGATCCTTTGTTCACATCTCCTCTTATACCCCCAGCAACCAGGGAGGAAGATACAGGAAGTGGAGGAGGATGTATGCATTCCATAGTTGCACCCCCAATGGCCATCTGGTTTCAATTTGGTGGACCTTGGCAACGACAAGACCATATATGGACCCTAACATCCTTAGGGAAGGAGTGCAGCAGCGGGTTCACCGCTGAGTTCACATCAGGCCATACACATAAGATCACATGAGGACATATACATAGATTCAGATACTACACGGTCCTGAAGGGAAGTGGGTTTTAGTGCACTGGAACGGGATGAATGTGTTCAATCAAGCAGTACAAACCTGATTAATTGTCTTAATACTTCACTTGGAATGGCCATATTGTTTAGGATTAGAATTAGATGACATATATTTGCAACTATTCAATTTGACCAGCAGGTGTCAGTAGAAGATTTGAAGAAATTTCATGTTGACTATTTCCTAATGGAAGTGCTCTCTTTACGTTGGATTTTTCTCATAATTATTTGAAGTGTAGGCCTGTATCTGCACACAATTTGGAATTCGTCCCAGCGCCCTGAGCTGTAAATTTGGACGGTGTAAAATGAAAATGGCCATCTGCAGCAGAATGAAAGTGAGATTGCATTGTCCAGGTAGGAGGACAGCAGTCAGTCATGTTTCACCTCCAGTCAACACGCAGTGGTTCACATGAAGGTCCAAGAGGCCTACAGACCTACACTGAGTCTAGACGTGGCAGTACAGTTGGATCATTGTCTTTGTTGTGTTGTTTGGTCATTGTGATCCAATGTAATGTGAGAGAAGGACGAGTGCAGTTATATTGGAGTGAGTTTTTTAGAGTGTAATAGAAGTTATAATGCAGAGTCTGTTTTTATGAAATGTTCTATCACCTGGCATCCATCCATCCATCCATCCATCCATCCATCCATCCATCCATCTTCTACTGCCGTATCCGGAGTCAGGTCTCGGGGGCAGCAGCCTCAGCAGAGACCCCCAGACTTCCCTGGACCCAGTCACCTCCTCCAGCTCCTCCAGTGGGACCCCAAGGCTTCCCAGTCCAGCCCAGAGACCTGGTCAGCACCACTCTGACTCCCCGAGTCCCTGCTGCTCAGGTGAGGCTTCAAAGATCTGGCTGCACCTGATTGGACGGTCGTGGAGGATCTCCTTGGTCTTCTTGGTCTTCTTGGTCTCCAGCTGTTTGACCTCATGCTCTCTGTTGACCTCCTCACTCAGTCCCTCAGTGATGTAGAGCTCAGTGTAGATGCTGTTGAGGAGAGTTTGACTTCCTGCTTCTTCACCTTCAGTCACACGTTCACATCTCCTCTCCAGACTG
Source organism: Nelusetta ayraudi (assembly GCF_046127955.1). Classification (NCBI taxonomy): domain Eukaryota; kingdom Metazoa; phylum Chordata; class Actinopteri; order Tetraodontiformes; family Monacanthidae; genus Nelusetta; species Nelusetta ayraudi. The sequence goes on from NW_027466094.1 coordinate 461,159, forward strand.
ATCTTCTGCTGCTGTAGAAGCTCCTGCAGACCACCAACCTCTTGAGCTGAGAGAAGGTTGGAGAAGAAAACATCAGTGTGACAGTGTGAGCATCATTTTCTGTCCACGACTTGAAGCTGAAAGCATCCAAACTCCATTTTTCAGCTGATGTGGTGAAGCTGCTGTTGTCTGACTGTTTGCTCTAAATGTCCTCCAGTGGATCTTCTGACTGGAGGTCCTGACCACGGTTATAATAGTTAACGAAAACGAACAAAATAACGAAAACTTCAATTGAAAAAAACAATTGTCACGTTCCCAGGGGTTAGGATTTTGGTACCTGCCTCGTTGGGGTTTTGAAGCGAGCAGAGCTGAGACCATAAGGGTGACGTAGCAACGTTCAGAACACTGATTGGCCAAAGGCAGTCTTTCACGAAAGACCAAAACCGCCATTTTTAAATGCCTCGCGTGTGGATTTTTACATTAACACGTATTAAAAACTGAAAAGCTTATGAAACTGTACCATGGGTGAACAAAGAACTACAGACCTTTCTGTTCTCTGTGGCCAAAGAAAAAGCACAATGCAGACAGTTGTGCAGAAAGTTTAGTGTTAGCTAAAATATCGGGCACACAGACGTTCTTATTATGTATACATTTCTTTCCATTGTAACAGGTCACTACAAGATCTGCAATCCATTACCTAGAATTGGTTTTCCTTAAACTGATGTACAGGATTACTAATCTGACTTTGATGGGCAAATTTGACAACAGAACACAATTATGAAGCACTAAAACACAGGACCACAAAACAATTAAATGCATGATGAAATAATGATATGCTTTGTTAAATGAAATAAAATGGCATTTTCAACTAAGTAATAAAATAGTCGGTGGTGCAGTGGTTAGCGCTGCCGCCTCACAGCAAGAAGGTCGTGGGTTCGATTCCGGGGCCCGGACCTGGGACCTTTCTGTGTGGAGTTTGCATGTTCTCCCTGTGTCTGTGTGGGTTCTCTGCGGGTTCTCCGGCTTCCTCCCACACTCCAAAAACATGCATGTGAGGTCAATTGAAAACGTTCTAAATTGTCCGTAGGTGTGCATGTGAGTGTGAATGGTTGTTTGTCTGTATGTGGCCCTGCGATGAACTGGCGACTTGTCCAGGGTGTCACCCTGCCTTCGCCCTAAGACAGCTGGCATAGGCTCCAGCAGACCCCCGTGACCCTGAATAGGAATAAGCGGGTATAGAAGATGAATGAATGAAATCTTTATTGAATGAATGACACATTTTATTTCACTCGTGGTTTATGTAATTATTATTTTTTGCTCCATAGCTTTCATGATTCAGCATTACATGTTAAGCGTGATGAATTGCATGAAAAGAGAGAGCACTCGCTGATAAATTAACATGGTGTGCTGTTTAATTCCATGAGGACGACAAAATATTTGCAAATTTGTGTTAGCTACACACATCGACAGGTGCAAGAGAAAGGGAGGAACTTTCAAGATCGTTGAGTTTTTATTTATTTTTTTTTTTAGTTCTGATGAAATAAATAGACCAATCATTTAATTACTTTGTCTGCTTTCCAAAGAGGTTATTCATTAAAAAATATGTGTGGCAGTGCTGTTATGGTCCATAGAGAGTTGCTTCAAAGAATTATCATTTATTATTCAGTGGCACATTGCTCACTTGTTTAATACAGAAATAATAGTATATTATTATAATAATACTATTTTATTAATATAATAATAATGATAATAATAATAATAATAATAATGATGATGATAATAATAATAATAATAATAATAATAATAATAATAATAATAATAATAATAATTATTATTATTATTATTATTATTATTATTATTTCTAAAATTTCCAAACAACAATCATCAGTTGTTCCGTAAAAAATACATTGATTTCCATGTTGAATTTTGTACGGTCCGTGAGCGCGCACGTCTGTCAGTGACGGTCTCCACACTGACACAACTGCGCATGCTCTATTATCCCATCAATGCGGAAGTCAAAAAGTTTTGGGAGCCATGCGCTGGGTGAGCAACTTCATTGAAAGGAATGGGACGCCATCTGGGGGCTTGCCGCACTGTCACGCAGGTTGTGACGTTGCGGGCCGGCGACGCACAGATATGATGTGAATGATTGACAGCTACCATTCGTTCCCGTTAGCGAGAGGATTAAAAACAAACAGACACCATAATGGCATCAAAAAGGAGTTATCCCAGCGGTGTGGAAAAACGGAAGGAAAAGAAAACTGATCAAGAAAAACTTGCAAAGGGGAAAGGTAAGTTATTTGTTTGTGATGTGGGCTGGAGAGGTGGAGGTGAAACGCTGTTGTGTCGTCGTCCCCCCCCTCTCCCCCCCAAGTTTGTTTATTTCTCCTGCTAGCCAGCTAGCTAGCATCGGATAAATGTTAGCTGGCTGGCAAATATTTGTTCGTCATGAATCAGCGTTTTTGTTTGTTTTATGAAAGTTGATCATATCCTGCCATGTTGGCCTATCCTGCCATGGGAATGACTGATTGACTCCACACCCGTTTATTCACATTCTAACAGGGAGGGCGGGAGGGAGGGCATGTTGTCGTTGTTGTTGTAGTCAGTCCCCTGTTATTGTTCAGTGGAAGTTGTCTCTCACATATTTGACTCTTAATGTTATTTTAGCCCTAACCCTAACTTAGGATGAATTTACTAAGCTTACTTTGTATTTTGTAGGCCCTTCATTAGAAATGTGCTACTGTTTTATCATTCAAAGAAATATTTTATGGAAATACTTTATTTGGCATGGTGTTGACTATTTTAGACTGTTGTGGCAGTGGGTCATTTATCTTAGTTTTATTACTTTAACTAGTACAGTGTGTAAAGTAATGCCAAAAACTCTTAAAAATGACAGTTTTGTAATTGGGTAAAAGCTTTAAAGGGACACTGCAACCATAATGTTTAATTTAAAAACAAATGAATTTTTAATTTTCCTATATTACTGCAACATCACTGTAATAATAAAATAGGAAAATGCGCTTCTGATCTGTTTTGCTTGATGATCTAATGAGCTTTGTCTCTGCAGGAGCAATTCTAAAATATGTTGGCGCTCCAGACATTGAGCCAGAGGGATCTCCCGAACATCCTGACCAGGAAGCTCCAGGACCAACACGTTCCTCAGAACCTCCTTCTGTCCAGGTGAATAATGTGTGTTATTCTTAGTAGCTAAGCTGATAAGTGTGGGACGAAACTAAGGCAATTAAGCATTATTTTGATTGTTGGTTTGCTTTTTAGTGTTGCACTTGTTGGTTTGTTGGATTTTCTTATTTAAAGTAAGCATTTTTTTTTATGAATACTCAATCTGTTGTATTTATTGACATATAGAGGATTCTTTTCCTAGTATTATAGTGTTTGTTTGTTTTTAAATCAGTTTAACTTGCCTGAGTTGCTCAACTGAAGATGTTTAATTTTACCTGTAGCCTGTTTTGCTCATGAGGTGTAATAGATTGTGTAATCTTAGTAGACCTTAGTAGATGCACGCTGCTGAGAGTGGCAGAGATCAGCTCTGATGACCGTGGTGCTTGTAAATAAGGCAAATGCGCCATCTAGTGGGATGCAGCATGTTTATTCGTGTTGGAGCAATGACAAGTACTACTAACAAAACAAAAGATGCACAGGGTAAAAAAAAAATAATCATAAAGTCAAGCCCAACAAAGATAACAGATGGGCATAACTGTAACATTACATAGTAATGATTACTAGTACTACCAAAATTTCTATATTTTACTTTTCAACTCCAACTTGAACTATTCATCCCCTTTTTTCAGCAGCCATTAAGACAAAAGGATGACACTTATGCATTGCATCAAACTGTGATGCACAAACTAAATTAAATTAAATCAAAACAATAAATAAAGTGTGCATTAAACAGGGGGCAGTGCAATACAGTACAGGACTCAACTGATATAGTGCAGTTAGGCAGTATAGCCTATAACAGCTGTTCAGCATCCATAGTAATCCACAGTCAGTGCCATAATCATCCAGTCAGTGTCATATTCATCCATAGTCAGTATAATATATATGATATCGCGCAGACCCTCGTCCTCCACCACATTAATTGGCCTGCAAGCCGTAGCCACACCCATTTAGCCCCCGCTGTTGAAAGTTGGCGTGTGGTGGACGCGGCCAGTGGTCTCCGTGCCACACCATCCAACGTGGTTTGCTTTACCTCAGAATGGGGCAGAGGGCTCTCCGTGTCAGCTGTATGCTTCGCAGACAAGTGAAACGTAAGACTGCTCGTACTCCGGTGGAAACTAAATACAGCTTTACAGTAAATGCATATCACTTTTGTCCTGTCAAGACTGCCATCTGGCAGGGTTTTTAAGTGGAACTTTCCATTTACAATCGACGCCTTATCCATGTTAGTCCTTTCTAGTGCTCATCTACGCTCAGTGTCTTTTTCTTTTTTTTTGTTGTGCTTACAAGCCGGCTGCAAGCGTGTGACTGTGTGCTGTGAGTCAATTCATTTCCCGTTTCCACAATCTACGGAGCGGCCAAAGGTTCAAAAAGCACCGTGTGCGTTAATCGCGCGATAAAAAAATTTGAATTATTGCCTTCGGCGCGAAACAACCAGCAAACGCGAATAAGAATGTTGACATTTGGAGAGAGGATGAGACCGGGACGATGCTTTCTCTTCTAAAACAGATGGACATATTAAAATAACACGCAACGGAGACCTTTTTAAAAATGGTAGCGCAGCAAATGCAGGGCTCCGGCTTTGCGCAGCCCTGAACAAATACGTATTCCTTCGTATTTATATTTCTACCTTTTCGTTCACATTTTTTATAAGTTAGAAGAATTTTAACTTTGTAAATAAAAGCACAGCAAAGAGATGTTTTTCTGATTTGTTTTTATTTCGATAATTTCGCTGTTATTCTGCTGGAAACGGCACAAGCTTCCTCCACGGTCGGCACTTTAATGAGCGTGTGTATAACTGAAGACACTGTTCCTTTGCAAAACCTGTACACAAACTCTCCCACCAGTCTGCGCAGAACCGGCATCCAACAAGAACGAGAGTTTCGGGTCCGTGGCGACGGCACAAAGCGTAGCATCGAAGACATTGTGTTGTTGTAGCCCTCCAACAGCAAACAACGTTCTTGTCTCATGGTTATCTTTTAAGATAATAGGATACAGCTTATCTGCAAAGTAAGTAACACGTACATTATGAACTATCATTCTATATCATAATGATGTAATATGTCAACCGAAAGCAGCTGACCAGCTGAAAAGGCTCACTCCACCCCCTACTGTTGGGAGGAGGACACGTTCCCGTCAGTAATTCAAATTTCTCAGCTGCATGTATAGGGGGACAAGGTGAGAACTCCGATTGGACGAGAAAACCAAATTATTGCTTAGTCCGATTAAGCTCTGCATGTAAACGCACTGATTACACCTGCGCCAGAGTGCAGAGTGAAAGCAGCTCTTTTAAAAACAAGCGCAGGCTGGAGTCAGCACTCTGTCCTCTGGCGTGTCCACGCTGAGAACTCTGTCCTTCGCAGTTCTTAGCATTTCGGCTAGCAATCCCAGAGCGGGCTGGGCCATAAGCGCAGCCGGAGGAGGAACCCTGGCGGGTGCCCGTTCATCGGGAGGTGGTGCTGTGTGTGCGTGATCGTTGTGCATTCACCGCTTGGCTGTTAAAGCCGCAGCCCCCCCCCCCTCCTCTGGCGCTTGGCGGGGAGGCTGCCTTGCAGTTGAACACCGGTGCGCCGAGACGGGTACTGGAAGGACCCTGGTCTCAACCCCCTGCCTGGGTGCAGTCGCTCCGTCTTCCTCTGTTTTCTCAATTCCCCTCTGTTACTGTTGCGGCGGCGATGTCCAATGTCGCAATCAATTGCCGCACCCGTCTAGCCGGGTAACAGCGGTGTCACCACCACAACGCGGACACTTTTCCTTTGATTTTGGTTTATTTGGTTTAGACAATTCAGTTTGTCTGTTTCTTTTGTTAGCGTAACCACTTTCTTTGGTTGGTTTTCTTTTCTTTGTTTTGTTGTGAAATTTTGGTGAAACTTTGGGTTTTCTATTGAGTAGCGATTTTGTTATAGTTTGATTTCCTTTTTTAGTTCATTAATATCTTGTTCCCCAGTGATCGTTACCTTTTTGTTTTGGGTTTTGGTCCTGTGTGTGTGTGTGTGTGTGTGTGTGTGTGTGTGTGTGTGTGTGTGTGTGTGTGTGTGTGTGTGTGTGTGTGTGTGTGTGTGCGCGCGAAGAATAAATAAAAGTTTTCCTTTCGTTCTAACTGTTTAACGCTTGCCTGGGTGTCTCAAGGTATTAGTATGTTAATTTTGTTCTCTTTTCTTTAGGACAGCAGTTGGCGTAGCGTGAATTTTGGTTTGTAGTGATTCCCTTAGCTTTGTTTATTCCCTTTTTTGAGTTTTCTTTGGTTTCTTTGGCCCTGTTCCCCTTATTTTCTTATGTTGAACAGTCTTTTTGGTATGGTACTTATTTCCTTGACACTCAGGCAGCTAAACCTGGTCTATTTTAAATTGTTGTCAAATAAAGCTGTTTCATTGGAAGTCCGTCTCGTCCTCTTAAATTTCAAAGCGTAACGAACCCTTTGTAGCCCGTGGAATTTTATTATAGTTTATTTCCTGGGGTGAAACTCCCCAGGTGGCATTGTCAGGCACCCCCCCCCCCACACATTTTTCCTTTATACCCACCATCTGAATTGTCTCCACCTCCGCCAGACCCTCCCCCTCGCCACATCTAGTCTTTTTTTGATAGGCTGCCCTCGCTATTAACCTCCCTCTCATCACAGCTTTAATTGTGTCCCACAGTATGGAAGTGTCTACTGGACTATCTATGTTCTCCTCCATAGCGCATTTAATCTCTTTCTTAACCTCCTCCAGTGTTTTTGGATTATTTAGCATACACACATTTAATCTCCAAAGTGTGTTTTTCTTCCTCTTATTTAGACAAATAATAAGGAAATTAATACTGTGTCAGTACAAGTCAGTCATTCCTATTTTACATTCCTCTATTCTGTATCTGTCTGTAATGTTAATAAAAAAAATAGTCCTCTGTAACGGGTGGAGGTCCCTCCAAACATCAAACATCCCGAGTTCGGCTAGAGAGACGTTGACAAGTTTCGACAGGCGGGTCTGACTTCTGTTGCCATTAGTTGTGTCGAGTTTAGCTTTTAAATCATGTTGAAATCCCCTGCACATATTAGGATTCCTTCACTTTCCACAGCTATGATCTCAAACAGTGATTTCAAAAAGCACTTGTCCAACCCTGAACCAAAGTAACTGAGTTATCATCCAATTTCCCTTTGACTATTACATATCTCCCTTCTTTGTCATTTATTTTTTTAACAACTTCAAAACTGATAGAATTAGAGATTAATATTGTGACACCTCTCTTTGGGCCTTTCCTGAACAAGCTAAAAAAAACATTTCTATATCCAAATCTTTTCAGTGTGTCGTGCTCTTGTTGAGAGAGATGTGTTTCCTGTAGATCAGGCATGGCCAAACTACGGCGTGTCTCTGTCCGGCCCGCGTGAAGGCAGTCAAAAATCTAACCTAACTTAGAAATGACACTTGAACCTGCAATGAGGATTTTAGTCGTTCTAAATGAGTCCAACGTTAGAAAAAAAGGAGCGACCCGGACTTCCCACAGTCTCTTTTCTATTAACATGGGAATTCAATTTTAATAATTTGTCAACTTAAAAACACCCGTCATACTAGAACATCCCTACCAGCTTTCTTCCCTTTATTCTCTGAATTTAATCAAAGAATCTTTGAAACTCTTGTAGCTTTTCTCTGGCTCGTGTCGCTGCTGATGCGTAGTCCCTCCAGGATCCCTCATTGCACTGCCACTCCGTCGCAGTGCGGGGCACCGAGTGCCGCAGGCCCCTCCGCACCCGTCGCCACCGCCGTCTTCTCCGCCAGGCCGCGTCTCGCCAATTCCTCCTTTACCTCCTCTGCGCTGTTGTAGGTTCGAGTTCCCGTATCCCAGTGGGTCCTCATCTTGGTGAATGGCGTCTGGAAGCGGATGCCCTTCTCCTTCAGGATTCTTTTAGCAGTGTTGTACTCCTTTCTCTTTTGGACCATCTCTGTCGCGTAATCGTGATGGAATGACGGTACTTTATTCCCCAGTTCTATTTTCTTTGTCCATAGCTCTCTCAGGACCCTCTCTTTGGTAGTAAATTCCAGAAAGTTAACAATGATGGGTCTCGGTTGGGCACCGTCCGCTGGCTTCTGTGCAAATGAGCGGTGTGCTCTCTGAATTTGGAAATTAAAATCTGCTGGCAGGTGCAGTTCGCTTTTCAGCAGGTCTTCCACAAACTTGGCCACAGATTCTCCCTCCTCTCCTTCAGTGACTCCATAGATACGTAGGTTGTTTCTCCTCGGCCTGGACTCCAGGTCAGTTAACTTGTCCTGAAGAGCTTTTTGTTCTCTCAGTGATATGACCAGAGCGTCATTAGCTTCCTGTGCCCAACGTTCTAGCTTTTCAATCCGCGACTCAGCCTCGTTGATCTTGCCGGTCTGGAGCTCCTGTTCGGTGACGACTTTCGCAAGTTGTTGATTTATTTCATCTTTGAAGTCGTCCAAGTCTTTTTCCACGTCGTTCCTCAGTGTTTCTCCAAACGTGCGAAGGACTTCTTTTGATTCCGTTTTTAAATCCCGTATCTCCTTGCTAATAATTTTTATGTCCGAGCCCTTTTCCGCGTCGTTAGTCACGAGGAGTTTGTTTCGCCATCTCCCTCTGTTTATGAGCTAGCTGGTAGTTCTGCCATATTGTCTGTTACCGTGTTTCTGTTTTGGTTGAATGGAGTTTTCCTTCCCATTCCAACGTTCCCCTGATCACTTTGTAGTTAATATGATATCTGACAATAGTCATTCAAGTTTTCGGGGAGTTTTTACCCTAGACGGTCGAGAGCCCTGGTGTTGCGCAGTCTACCACTTTATGGCCAAACCAGAAATCCCTTCCCTCTAGCCTTTTCAAGGGGGAGGTGGCTAGACTCGGCTCTTGTGGGACGAGAAGCAGAAGGCGTGTCCGATCGGGGGGGAAGATGAGATGACATTTTTGTGGGTCAACACAAACTCATCTGCGAGGACAGCAGCCTTGGACAATGACGACACTTTCTGTTCATTCAAGAACATTACCACCTTCTCTGGCAAAGAGTCTTTAAAATCTTCTAAAAGAACGAGCTCACGGAGTGACTCAAAGTCATTTTTGACATCATTAGCTGCACACCATTTATCAAAGAGGTTGCTTTTCTCCCATGCAAACTCGACAAAGGTTTGACCACTAGATTTTCTATGGTTCCTAAATTTTTGCCGGTAGGGCTCAGGAACAAGCTCATAAGCAGGAAAAATTGCTTCCTTTCCAACATCATATTGCAGGCTGTCTTCTAAGAAAAGAGCAGACACCAACTCCTGTGCTTTTCCCACCCGCTTGCATTGGAGAAGGACAGGCCACATGTCTCTTGGCCAGTTGAGTGGCGAAGCTATTCGCTCCAAGGCACTGAAGTCTGAATCAACTTCTGCCTCACGAAATGCTGGCACCAGAAAAATGTTTTTACTGGGGCTGGGCAATGTAGTGGAGGGAGGAGGATTGTTTAATTTGAACGATCAAACTCCCTAAGGAATGAAACGGAATGCCAAATATATAAACATGGATTTTACATGCAATTCTTAGTCTGACCGCTAGAGGGACTCCGAGGGGACAGGGAGGACGCGTGACGCCGTCCCTGCTCCCACGGACGGACCGACTCGGAACAGAGGAAAGAATATTTGATATGAAAATTTACGGAGCACCACCTTTTCTTGGTTGTTAGTGTGAGTAAGAAACACTAGAATCAGTCTCAGTACCGTTTCACCTTAATGGTGAGTTTTTGGCCGGTACGCAGGGATTTGAACTACACTTTAATAACCCAGTCAAACAACGACATCAGGCTCAATATGCATTTATTTCAACAAACACCAAACAGTTTAAACGAGGCAGTATGACACAAAATGACCACAAAACACCACCAGCAACGAAAGGTATCTATGTGTGTTGTGCGTGTGTGTTGTGTGGGCATGTGGGTGCGTGTGTGACTGGAAACGGACCCTAAACTGAGACCTAAAGTAGCAAAATAAAAGGGAAAGAAAAATTATGACCTATCGGCTGTTGGAACAGCCAACCAGACTGTTTACGGGCTTTAGAATTTAAGACTAAATTTATTATGATGCATACCAGACTTCAGAACAAAAGCGAGTGACGAGGCTTACGTTGGATGAGCGTCGGCCCGCAGGTGATTGGGAGATCGCTGCTTGATGGTCCTCCAAGGTGGTCCTGGGAGATGGTACCGGGCCGTTCGGGTCAGGCAGCGGGCAGGGAGCTCAGATGGACGCACCAAGCTCAGACGCTGGAAGCCCGTTCTGCTGTTGTCTGGGAGATGTCTTCACTGGCAGTTCAGCATCGACGTGCGCTCTTCTTTGCGTAATCCGAGATAAGTGCGGTGATCAAACAAACTACTCGGTTACTTCGAAGGTGCGACGTTGAGCCAATTAAAAACAGAAAAAGGAAAAATGACAAAAATCGGTCTCGAGATTGTGGAAGGAAAAATTGAAAAAGGTAAAAATTAAAATGAAAGTAGCGGTCTCGGAACGAGTCTCAGGGCTGTCAGCTGCCGCTTAAATTGAGCAAAGAGTTGGCTTAATGCCGAGGCAAAAATGATTTAAACAAAAATGAACAATTACGACAAAAACGAACTAAGTACGAGAGGGAAAACAAACGAAAACAAGGCCTTCACAAAACGAGGGATGAGAAATTTCTGAACGGCAGAGTGAAATTCACTAGCTTAAAGTTTCGGGACGGGGGTGGTATCCCGCTCTCCGAGAGCCAATGAAGAGGCCGTTCAGACCCTAAAACTGGTAGGTCCGCCTATACCAGTTGCGTATGATGAGCATGTATGTAGTGTAGGTTTCGTTGCTGATAAATCAATAAACCAATAAAACCGACAATGACTGAAACAAGCACAGGATGAATAAACACAATCACATAGCCCCTTTTTTTTGAACTGGGACAACCTTAAGAAGAAGGGAAGAACGAAAACGAAATAACTAAGCAGATAGAAACGACATTATCTTTACAAGCATATTGAACCGTCTTAATTATAAAGTACCAAATATATCAACATATGTATAAACCTAATCTAAACACACATACCTGAAAATGAGATTTTAATGAAACAGGGTAACAAAGGCATAAACAAATCTTTATTTTATTTTTGCCGACATAACTATAGACATATGAAACACAGATTACCAACGTATATGAGTGTATGTATCTATATTATATATATATATATATATATATATATATATATATATATATGTATATATATATATATGTGCATATGTATATGTGTGTAATGCTAGAGATAGCTAAGACACGAGTGTGCCCTAGTTGTAACCCTAATGAGAGTGAAAGTTGTTAGAGTGTAGCATGGGGCATGTAAGAGAAATGTGGGAAGGAAAGAATTAACTGTGTAACGCAGAGGGAGATAAACTGATGAAACGTTTGTCCAAGTCTACATCAACCCCCCAGAGGCACTTCCTATTCCTGCCTCTTGAAGGCACTGTGGCTCCACCTGAAGTTCCATTGTACATCTCCTTCAGGATGGAATCCTGGGTTGGCCAAACCTTGAGCTAGGGAAACCATTCAAAGTCCATTTGTGCTTTAATTTTGACAACAATTGTGAATACGTGAGTTTGAAGTGTCCCTGTGGAGAAGAAAATACAGTTTTTAACATTTTAACATTTTGCAAATGTGAGTCCTTCATGAACATCTGGTGTTGTTGTTCAAAGCTGAGGAATGTCCTGGAGCAGATAAGAGTCGTAAACTTTGGGGATAGTTCCAAGCAGGACCCCTCGTTCCTGGCGCCAGGTCCCCTTGGACTGACTCCCCCCTGTGATTTGTGGGGAAAGTGTTTTCCTAAAGTGGGTATTTTACGGTCTCTCCTGACCCCAAATGAGATCTGATCATCAGAAGAGTTGCATCACAGCCAATCGGGTACCACCTCTGCGTCCACCAACGTGGTTCATCGGAAGGCCGTGCTGCAATAAATTCCTATTGTCCTGTGAAAAGAAGATTAGGCCCAGATGCGGCACTACAACAACGATTAAAATTTTTAATCGCAATTAATCGCATGATTTACCTGATCAATCACGATTAATCACGTTGTATACGCAAAAGCCAATAATGAATTTAAAAGAAGTCTTTCATACACTTTAATTTAAATGTTCTGCCATATAAACGAAAGCACCATAACATTTATCGTGCAAACAGTTAACATCAGCACTTTACACAGAAACATTTTTAATGTAAATCTAAAGTTAAAAAAAATGCAAATACAAAATTAAAGCTTATTGCCAATGCCAGGGCATTACTGTTATCCTGTTCCTTATGAAAAATAAAAAAAATCTACCTCCAAAATCCGGAGCCACAATAATAACGGGCAATTTCTGAGGTAACAGCAGAAACATTTTTCTTTTATCAGGACGACACAAAAACTTGTTTCTCACCGATCTCTCACTAAAGGCAGGAATATTCAATATGCATAACCAGTCTGCGTTCCCTTGCAAATGTCCCAGTTAGAAAGGGTGAGGCACAAAAACGTTCACTTTTGGGTTTTTCTTCACAGGGGACTAGAATGTAAAGTCCACATTTATACTGGAGTTCCTTTGGAGAATCTCACTCAACTCAGTGCAGTTTGTCAGTTCCTGGAACTTGACGGCCAGTTATTTTAAATGTACTGCCATATGAATTAAAGTGCCATAACATTTACTGTGCAAACACACTATTAACATCAGCATTTTTGAACAATTAGCAGATAAGAAAAAAAAAATAGTGTAAATTTAAACTCAACTTAAACAATGTTATCAAAGCATTACAAAATTAAAGCTGTAAGCAGCGTTTGCGGGACTGAGCCCACCTGGCCACTGCCTGCCGTGACGTCCGCCACCTGGCCACGAGCCCCCGACACCCGCCAACGCTTCCCAACGCCTGGCGATTCCGCCCGAAACCCGCCCATGCCCCATTCCTGACGCCGACGCCTGCTGATGACACATCAAGCACTGACTTGACATTACTGACTTGACATTTAGAAACATTTGATTTCTAAATGTGATTGATTACTGTATCATTTTGGAGATAATAAGCCTTAAAGTTGGCTTTTTGTTTTGTTTTGCGACAGCTCCAATATTCCATTTTTACTGTACAATAACATCAAATTGCTCCATAAGCTCTGTCAATGGTTGGTACAGTTGACCTCAGGACAACCTTGAATATATCTTCAATCATTATAAGGCATATTTAATGTACCATTTTGGAGATATTAAGCCTCAAAGTTGTTGTTTTCCTTTTTTTTTTTAGCTTTTCAAACAGGCAAAAAGGGCCCAGTACTCAATTTTTTACTGTACAGTAACATTGCTTTGCTCCATAATTTCTGTCAGTGGTTGGTACAGTTGACCTGAGGAACACCCTGACTATATCCTCAGTCATTATCAAGCATATGTACAGTATCATTTTGGAGATATTAAGCCTTAAAGTTGGCTTTTTTTTTTCTTTTTTTTTTTTTTTTTTTCCAACAGCTCCAATATTCCATTTTTACTGTACAATAACATCAAATTGCTCCATAAGCTCTGGCAATGGTTGGTACAGTTGACCTCAGGACAACCTTGAATACATCTTCTCTTAATATTCTTGAATATTCTCACTTAATGTACCAGCTCCTTCCTGTAGACATGATATGTACAGTTAGTTATTCTTTGTTTGACGCAAGTGTTATATTAATTTCCTACTATCTGTACCGGTACTTCTTGTTAATTTGAAATAAACACTAACAGCATAATGTCAAAACAAAAACCGAACAAGTCAAACAGGAGCAGATCATAAAACAAGGAGGCTTTGTACTAAAATATGGATAAAATATAAACAGGGAGTTGTCTAATGTCGTCAAGGAAGCCAACATTACGTTACCTGTTGATCAGCATGTTGACTCAGAAAATCCTCAGGCTCCTGCTGCGACATTTCATGTGGGGCGACGGTTGTGACTTCACTGCTGGTCCCGTGAGAAACTCAAATCGGTCCCTCACGTTTGTGTTGCGTGGCATGGGTTAGGACATTGAGAGGCATTATAAGTGTGGTTGTGTGCACCAAATCGGACTCGGCTTCTAGCTCGATAGCCGTGCATAATTTACGCAAACGCAATGCTCTGTTTACATGAACTCACGGAGTCCGACTCCGTGCACGTGCTCATCTCGACTCGATGGATTTATGAGCTTGATGACAAGTGTGTATTTTGTATTGGATTGATGTACTGCAATTCTAGTCATGTGAACAAGCAATTATCATTCCTAGTTATATGTGGCATGACGAAATACTGTACTACCAAGTTTGTATTGCAGTATCTTCAGTTTATGGGGTAGAGGGTGCTCAAATTGGATTGATTGAAGATGTAGTTTAGGTACAATTTGCTTGTTTTTATCAAAATTTAAGTTGATTGCAGTTCAAGGTGGCACAATCCTATCAGATGTTGTCATTTTGTCACAAAGAACACTGGTATTTGATGATTATTACCATAAGTACCACCATGTTGCAGGCATTGTGGTTACAAGTTTCACTCCAATTTTGATTGTTGTCTGTATGACTAGCAATCCGTTGAGCTGTCTAGGGTTATCATTCAGATAAGGTGTCACAACTTTTAATTGCATGGGAACTTTGGGATCCATGGCAGATGGGCATTGTAAAAAAACGGATCTTGAGTCGGAAGGCTAGCTTGTCCTAATTGTGACCTTAATATGATGATTTTTTTTCCCTGCCAGATTGAGGAGAAATTAAATGGACATCCAAACCGGGGCCAATAATGGATGAGCTGGATGATGTCACAGTATCAATTTTAAATGGTATGTCATGTGTAGGTATGAAAAAATTTCCATTACTGTGATTTGTCCGCTAAGTAATTAAAATAACTGTATGCTGACACTGATTTCAAAAAGAAGTATTTTACAAATTTGAGACAAAATGTCTAAACTGAATTGCATTTACAATTAATTCTGATAACAGAAATTGGCACAAAACAAACTTGGTTTGACTTGTCAAGTTGAATTAAATTCATTAGTTAAAAAAATGTATGAGTTGTTAAGTGTAAAAGGTTTGTTAATGATTGGACTGTCTTTATAGCTGCCAACATCGATGAAGTCTTGCTCCACACCCTCCGTCGTGATGATTTGAGAGACCTTTTTCCTGGACCAGAACACTTTCTCAGGAGGAAACGGATTTGGGCCCTTATTAGTGTAGATGTGTTTGGTTACCTACTTTGCTCTGAAAACATCGAGCATAACACTTTTTTTTTCTTTTTTCCTAATTGGGTCTATTGTTTCTCTCTTGTTCATAATGTTTTGGATCTGGTTTCCTCTCGGCTGAGAATTCCACCGTACCAGACAAGACTGCACCGAATGAAGCCAGGAACTGTGTCTTCATTCTGCATCCATTTGACTGATTTACTGATTTGTCTCCTCCATTTCATCAGCCAAAGATGGTCTGACAGCACAGGCCAGACATTATCAGACCCTGCAGGAGCTGTACAAGAAACCAAAACCCAACCAAGATGCTGTCTCCCAAATTCTTGACCTGCAGTTTCAAGCAAGAAGATCCTTCATTGATAGTGATGTTCTGAAAGAACAGGACAAGGCCAACAAAGATCCTGGATGCATATTCATGTGTCAAGGATCTTTATCGTGTAAGTGATTAACTTGTTTTGGTTTATGATGAAAAGCAAGCATTTTTGCAGATTTTAACACTGACTTGCATTATAGGCGATGAATGAGCTGCGGCGCATTCTGGATAAGGGCAACAGAAAATTCATTGATGAACTAAAAAAAGAGATGGGAAGACTTCTGCACCAATGTGTAATTTTATGGTGTTTGGAAAAAAAATGAAGTGATGAAGCCACGCATAACGCTGGATGTAGGTGAGTCATTTTGCTGTGTCTCTAATTGACTGTGTAGCTGTTTCCTTGGACATAGGATGGTTTATGTTGCGCTGAATGAATAGATGCAGAATGGTAATACTCTTCATGCTGAAAAAATAAGATTTTTTTTTGTGATCAACACAAACCTAATAAGACTCATTTTTAGGAAGACTAACTTTGAACTCAAAGTTGATTTGTTCTATTCCAGTGGAATATTCCATTGCGCTGCTCAGGCCACTCCCCACACTCTTTCCTTCACCAAGTCCACCACCGAAGAAGCTGGGACATGCCAGTGAGGCACTGCTTCATGTCATTCAGGTGAAAGTTTGTTTGCATTTTCTCACATTCAACACTTCATAGTTCCATGCATGGATGTGGCGTTTCCTTCTTCTTTTTCTTTAGCCAACAGAAGATCCCACAATGTACTCGCAGAAGAGGTCTTTCTGCACTCCTGTGTTGCTGTTTGATGGGACCCGCTGTCTCATCTGTCTTGGAGCCACGGAAGACTTGAGTGACGGTCTGCTTCATCTGATGGGTTACTACTATGCCCTGCACCTCACATATCCAAAAGTGTGTGGCAACCCTTCTCTCTGTCATTCAGACAGAAGTGCTACAGGACACCACAGCCTCATCCAAAAAAGACCATGGCAGAATGGAAAGATTTTATTGGGGAGTAGAGCTGTGTACTAGGCATAGGTAGTGATAGACTCCCCTGGTAGTTGTAACTTGAGGGTGGGTGGGAGTCTGTTGGAACAAACATGTTATCAGTATATATCAACACTATATGCTGTCCCCATGCTGTTTTTTTTTTTTTTTTTTGTGTAACTGAGTGTCAGGGAATCTGAATCAATATTCAATAATGATGACGGTGAATATTGTAACAATTGTTACTTGCGTTCTAGAAATGATTGCTTGAGGTTGTTTTAAGATGCAATGCCTTAGTGACGTTTTTATTACAAGGCAGTGAAGGCACTGTCAGCAATTTAAGTGAATAAATAGTTGTTGACAATATTAATTCTGTTTGCTGAATTATTTTTTTGGGGGGGGGAATGGGCGTAGGGGGGGTGGATGCTTTGTCTCATTTTGAGAAAAAAAAGCTAATATTGTGAACACTTAAATTAAGAAGAATTGCACTGTTAGTAGGTCTGGTTTTAAGATCTTTTCATTCAAATTAAGAAAGAAGCAAACGTGAAAAAAGAATTGAGAAGCTAGTATCAAGTTTATTTGACTTAGTACAGTCCTTGGAATGAGTGCTTTACTGTTTATTTCAAGAGTTTTTCCATTCTTCAAATGCCTAGATATATCGTCTTATTTTAAGAAATCTTACCAAGTCTAAATATCTTACTGCATTGGCAGATAATTTGACTTGTTTCTAGCCTGTTCTTTCTCAATTTAAGTGTTTATTTCTTAGATATATTTTGCAGTGTGTGGACACCGAGGGGAGCTCTACAATTGGCTCATTCAACCGACCAACGAGCCAATCAGCAGCGGCGTCACAGGCCCTCCTCCTTCTTTGTTCTCTCTCTCACTTTGACTTCGGCACTGGACAGCCAGGTTTGTGGAGGGAAGGTTGGAACAAGGTAAGGACGGGGTACCCCATACATTCATGTACGTAGAGTCACTAAGTCTTAAACTCACCAGGTTTGTATCGCTTATCGATAACCCTAATGCAATACAAGTCTATGAGGGTCAAAGGTCAACTTTGTCCTAGGGACATGGAGCCACTTTCAGGTTCATCAGGATCCTCCTGGACACACCCACGCCAAATTTGGGGCTTCTAGCCCATGAGGAACCCCAAAACCCTCACTCTAATTCCAGCCTTATCGCTAAACCCTAATGCAGTGCAAGTCTATGAAGGTCAAAGCTCAACTTTGTCCGAGAGACATCAAGTGTTTTTTCATGAATCATTCATAAATGTTAAGAGTTTGCTTTGTGGAGAATTCACAATAAAAATACATTGACACTGTCAAGATGGACTCAAGCACTATTATTGAACTATACTGTATTTTTTGAGTGATGTGAAGCTTTTGACAAGCGCTGCGCAAAGGAGGCCCATTTGTTTTTGTTTTTTTGAAGGGGGCCCAAAATTCCTGGCGGCGCCCCTGAGCGGGCATCTCCAGCACTAAGGCAGTGGAGCTGCCGGCCACGAGAGAAGAATTAACCAGTCCATTGAAACCATTTGTTTGGTCTAGTGAGTGGCAACAGTCCTTTGAGGATCTTAAGTGCCTTCTCAGCTGTAACCCTTTCGTGTCTGCTCCAAATTTTTCCTCATTGGCTAGAAGCCCCAAATCTAGCGTGGGCGCTTCTTGGGGGCTCCTGATGAAAAAGCAAGTGGCCCCATGTCTCTAGGACAAAGTTGAAAATTCACCCCATAGACTTGCATTGAATTAGGGTTAACAATAAGGCTGAAACTAGGGTTAGGGTTAGTGTTAGCTGAAATTAGGGTTAGGGTTTCGGGGTTCCTCAAGTACTAGAAGCCCCAAATTTGGCGTGGGTTCTTCTTGGGGGCTCCTGATGAAAAAGCAAGTGGCCCCATATCTGTAGGACAAAGTTGAAATTTCACCCCATAGACTTGTATGTCATTAGGGTTAGGGTCCAAGAGTACACATACACATTTTCTTTTGCTTTATTGATTTAAGCTCATCGTCTCCAGCTGCAAAGGTATAGAAACCTTTCTGTGTTTTGATGTTGTGTGTGAGAAAACATCACTTTTTTCTGTAAACTTGTGTTATCATTGTCCTTCATTGAAAATGACACAATCTTTCATTTCATTGTTCAGATGCCGAACACCAAGGCATTCCGTCGCTCTCTGGCCATGAAACGACGCCTGGAGCAAAAACAGGATTGGACACCTTTTCCACCTCGGAAAGGACTTTGAACGTCGTGAGTACTTCCACGTTCATGATTTCATGTTCTGCCTGTGTTATGTTGTATTCCAAATAAATCTTACAAAAACATATTTAGATTTTTCTTTTTTGTCAATTTACACAGGGCGCGGTACTGGTCAGCGACCTGGGTGCGAAGATGGCCCGTTTTGCTCCTGACTGACAAAACAGTGCAAGTTCGTTCTTAAGGCCCAGCAACCAGACAAGAAGGTATGGGTCGTGATTTTGTCAAGCCACAAGTTTCTTTATGTTTTTGTTCTGGTGGTGGGAGACTCACATCTCTGTCCACTTGTGGATGGTTTTGTGTTCTCTCCCCGGGCAACAACCTTGAACACGGGCTTGTAACAGACTCCGCCCAGGATTTTGCTGCGCTACTGGCAACTGTGTTGGACCGCTGGCCCAAGGTTTGTTTATCTGCTGTGACAAACAAATTTGAACACATGAATGTCATCGCCACTTTGTTTTATCAATATCAAGTAATTCCATGATCCATAGTTCAATAACAAGAATATTCATGAATTTATTTTGCATTTTTATGTTTGTTTGGGTTTTTTTTTTTATATACAACTATTTTGTAGGTGTTTGTGCTTGACTTTCCACCTCGCCTGACTGTCAAGCCAGAACTACAAACAGCGCTACGTCAAGTATATCATCGTGTTGCTGCACGCATGGGTGTGTAAAATACATATTTTTGTTGTATTTTTTTCTCTTCAGTGACACTGTGCTAACAGATATTTCTTAGAATTGTGTGATTACATAATTGATTATGTGACACTTCTTCCAGGTTTAACATTTGTGTATATGGCCGATCACCTCCCCCTTCGTCAGCTGTACATGGTGGTGTTATGATGGTGTAAGTTTCTTCCTTCTTCAGCCTTACTTGCTCTTCATTTGATATGACAAATATGTGTTAACATGTTGTTTTCTGTTTAGGTGCACCTCAGGACTGATTTTGGTGGAGCGTCTGCATGCTGCAGTGCTCCATCAGCTCGCACCCCCTTCACCTAGGCCAGGGGTGTTGTGCCACAACCAATCATCGCCCAGGGTGTCTCCCAGAGTGGTTGTGACAGGTCCTGTCTACATGCCAGTGTATGGACCCGCTCCTGAATGGACTCTTGTTGGACAGGAGGTTGAGGTAACCTGTTCATCCCTCTTTTTTTTTTTTTTTCCCCCAATCGTGTATTTGTCAAACAGTGCAACTTTTTATTTTAAAAATGAACACTTATCCTAAGTTGACTCTGATTTCCTCTCCTCTTTTTTTTATAGACAGTACCAACGGCTGTTGAGACTGCATTTCACACAGACATCCCGTCCAATCCCGTGTGGTTCAGTGAGGCTAAGGCTTAATCTCTCCTGTCCTGTTTGTGGGGGCGCTCATCCCGTAAGAGTCAAGTAGGCGTAAGCAGCGGCCGGTGAATAAGACGAGTTAACAACGGAAGAGCACATGCAAGAACGGCGGAAAATACCAACAACGGAAAACAAATCAAAGACCCACCCGCAAGTTACCACTCTAAAGTGTGGACCCACTTTGGCTTTTACGAGACGGATGACGGGAGGAAACTTCATAAAGAATATGCAATCTGCAACAACTGTTTTGCGAAGGTAAAATACAATGGCAACACTACGAATCTGCAGAGCTGCCTCGTTCGCTATCACCCGTCCCGTTTTTCCCATAATTGTTTTCTTTTTTCACCACCTGTCCCGGGAAAGATAAGATCTCTCCCGGGACACAATTTGTCCCGTTTTTTAGGGAAAATGACAAAACCTCATTTAATTTCCGTCTGTGGTCTAGATAGGGTTGCCAACCCTCCCGTAAAATACGCGATTGTCCCATATTTGGCAACTAAAAAGCCTGTCCCGTAATGAACTGATGGGGGACGCACTTCACTTTGTCCCGTATATTTTGGGGACGCGGTTATTTATTTATTTATTTTGTCTGCATAATTTTTTATTGATTTTCAGAATCGGGGCAGTGAAAGGAGTTTTTTTTCGCTCTTTCATCTTCCCGTCGGTTTGTATATCCCAAGTCCCCAAGTTGAGATAAGACAAGTTGCTACTGACTTTACATTACCAGAAAGCACTGTCCTTGTTTACATGAAAGTTATTAATGTTCATGCACTTTAATATGTTTGCTTGTGCAGTGCACGTTTGTTTGTACATTATACAAAGTTTAGGAATAAATGCAAGATCACAGGCATTTTCCTTTTTATGGCTATTTTTTTCTTTTTCAGTCACATATCGTCTGCAAAATTTCGAAGATATCGAAGATATCGTGTGTCGTGATGTTGTCATTATCGTGGGCCAAATATCGTCACAGTATGGAATCGTGGGTTAGCCGTATCGCCCCACCCCTATTATCAACACAAGATCACATATGTACAGTACATGTACAGTTTAATTAGTGTGTTACTTTGTTTATGAATTAATTTCTTTATGTTCTTCCAGATGTCCAGCCTGATCAGCACGTGTTGCCTCAAAAACCAAAACAAACAAGTGACATGTTGGTATTTGGGATATGTGTATTTCATTGTGTGCATCTTTGTGATAGGACAATAAATGCAGTTCTTTAAACGTTACTTTGTGTCCTTGTATTTGCAGGTGTGGGCAACACGTTCAACTGTCCACATGACTGAGTCTGCCTCCAGCAATGTCACAGCAGTGCAGCAGGTTTGTACTTATTCATTTCCACTTCATCACCTGTGTGTGTTTTCTAGGCTTTACACCCATCTTGTCGACTGTATCGGATCGGCCGATATTTGGCATTTTTAGAAACGTTCATGATCGGGCGTCATGTCATGAATCATCGATCAATGACGTCATGGTCGTGTTGAAACTTTTTTAATCTGTCTCATTTCCTCCAAAGTAGTTTCACAGCATCGACATGTTTGATTTGTTTGTATCCGAGAGCTAATGATTCATAATTCAAAAACCTTCATTTTCGTCTTCGTGCCTCTTCCTTTTTTGAGTACTGTCGCTATGTGACGGAAAATAAAGTTTCTTTGAATCTTCACGACAGCAACATCCATGGGCGACACAAACAAACGTGTCGGGGGTGTGGAAGTTTTTCAAAGTGAGAGAAACAGACATAGCACAAGCTATCTGCAATATATGCAACGCTACAGTACCTAGCGGGGGAACTTTGGCAAAAACTTCAACACCACAAATTTAATCAGGCGCTTGGAAAAGATACACACGGAGGAGCATGTCGAGTTCAAGAAACACGCGGAAAAAGAAAAGCAAACTCTGAAACGGATGCTAAAGCAAACAACTTTAGACGGTGCTCGTGAGAAGGCAAGGGGTGTACAGAAACAAGTATTTATTGCCCCTAACGTGATGTGATCGGTGATCGGTGATCGGTTTATTTAAACTCACTGATCGGTGATCGGCACAAAAATCGTGATCGTGTAAAGCCTAGTGTTTTCCTTTCTATGTTTATTGGCATAAAATCACATCTTTCTTATTTTAATCAGTTGGAGGCGACGCCACAGATGACCAGAGCTGTGCCCGTGGTTCCTGTGGCTCCCGTGGTTTCCAGCACCAAGCCAGAGGAGGCCAGCACCGTCCAGGAGGCAACACAGAAGATCAACTAAGCTAAGGAGGCTTTTCTTTCTTCTTCTGTTGCCTCTGACTGCTCCGCTCGTTCTACGCCTCGCACATGTGATTTGTGATCCATCATCAGTTAGTACTAGTGAAGATGCAGTGGCAGATCATGGCACTGGTATTAGATTAGCCAAGGTTCTGCATGGTTCTTTTCATCAAGGCGAAACCGGTCACGGTTTAAAATTCCAGCACCAGCTGGCAACAGTGAGTCACTTCAGAAGAGCAAAACTCCTCACTTTGACATGGATAATTCTGACGTAGAGTTTGTCAGTGCTGTGACCAATGAAGAGTGTAACTTCTCTCCCCTTGATGTTGATGTTTGTTTAGACCTTTGCAAAAACTTGAAGATTCATTTGGACCGTGCGAGTTTTCCAATTTCTGATTGCAAAGGCCCATTAGGTTCGCCGTGTACAAATGAGAATGTAGAGGCTGATGGAAACTGCTTCTTCAGAGCCATCAGTCAAGCTGTGACTGGTTTATAGACACAGAAGTGGAAATTCAGGTTGCAGCAGATTGTTTACGATTAGATGTGTACACTTTTATCGATGGTCATGGGTTGAAGTACAGCTCTTGCAAGAAACAATTCTCACATTGTATATATTTATGGATGTATTTGTTTTATATGGAAGCAGTTACCATAATCCAAATTAAAATAAGAATATAATAACAGAAATGCTTTTTCATTTTAAGAACGAAGCTGCATTATTTGACTCATAATTAAAATCATTAATGAATATTCCTAAATGCATTTTCCTTTTCTTATTCGTGTCGCACCTTTTATGACACAATCAAAAAGAAAACTGAGGGCATTGCTTTTTAATTTTCGTGGTCCTGCCCTGCACAAGAGTTACCACAACTCGAAAACGAAATCGCAATCTCAAAGTAAGCGCGCGGCGCAGGAAAGTGATGTCAGCAGCTCTCCACCTGTGGGTATGGTGGTATGACGCCAAGTGTCATTTGCCTCCTGTTATGTGTAAATTCTAATGTTTGTGAATTTAATAAATGTATATATATACTGTATATTTAAAAAAACAAAACAAAACAAAAAAAAGGTATAGCGGTATGACACCACTTTGCCATCGTTACTTTTCACGTCATTGAAGTTGCCGGTAAACGAGATTTAAATCGCCGAAAAACGTGGACCACTGACGGATCTCGTTGGTCGGACAGATTTGAGCATGGCGCACATTGACACAATTGTTCAAACCCTGCTGGATTTAGCTTCCCAGGTGGAGTTGAATAGTGTATCTGAATCTGATGCTCGGGACCGAGTTGAGCAGGTATTCTGCCGTCCCAGATACGGACCCAAACAAGGTTGCCCGAGCCAACCTGTTGTCAGTTATGGAACACCTTGATGCACCAGCACAACATCAAAGCTAAAGCTATTTGTTACATGGGTGGAGTAACAGCTGTTCGGCGTCGGCCACCAGTCCATCCGTCGCAGGATGCGATGCAACGGATCATTGCTTCCGTTCGGCGTCGGCCACCAGTCCATCCGACGAAGGATGCAAAGCAACAGATCAATCCGTCGACTGGTGGCAGATGCTGGTGCGAGATCTGTCAGTGGTCCACGTTTTTCGGCGATTTAAATCTCGATTACCGGCAACTTCAATGACGTGAAAGAAGTAACGATGGCAAAGTGGTGTCATACCGCCATACCTTTTTTTTCTTTTCTTTTCTTTTTAAATAAAAAAAATAATAATATATATATATATATCTTTATTAAATTCACAAACATTAGAATTTACACATAACAGGAGGCAAATGACACTTGGCGTCATAACGCCATACCCACAGGTGGAGAGCTGCTGACGTCACTTTCCTGCGCCGCGCGCTTACTTTGAGATTGCGATTTCGTTTTCGAGTTGTGGTAACTCTTGTGCAGGGCAGCACCACGAAAATTAAAAAGCAATGCCCTCAGTTTTCTTTTTGATTGTGTCATAAAAGGTGCGACACGAATAAGAAAATGAAAATGCATATAGGAATATTTATTAATGATTTTAATTATGAGTCAAATAATGCAGCTTTGTTCTTAAAATGAAAAAGCATTCTGCTATTGCTTTTTCATTTTTGAATTTTACATTTCATATTGAATTTTGGTAACTCTTTGCTGGTGCATGTTTTGAAAATTGAATCTCAAATGTGTTTTCCTTCATTTGAATTAAGTACAAGAATGAGCAGTCATGAATAAGAAAATGAAAATGCAGTTTGGATTATTTATTAACGATTTTTTTTATGAGTCAAATAATGCAGCCACGTTCTTAAAATGAAAAAGCATTTCTGCTGTTGCTTTTTCATTTGGATTATGGTAACTGTCTGCTTCCACACTCCAGTGGTTCTGCACATTAGTATAAATAGAGTGATTCTCTATCATGACATCACAGGACGGCGGCACACTGACTCATTCCATGAACCTGGACACTGATGATCCAGACTTTGGACCAGATGAGCCAACAGGCCACAGTGGAAACGGGTCAGAACATGGGACTGGCTGCTGAAAGTATACAGGTAGGTGGCGCTGTCATCCCAAGTTGTGTGGTGTGGAGGATCAGGGCCAAAGTTCCAGATGCTCACAGATGTGACTGTGGATTCAGGAGGAGTGTTTGAAGGCTGGACTCCCAACAGTGATTGGCTGCTGAGTACCTCTCAATCACAATCAGGTTTTTTAGTGGCTGTGAGATTGAAAGTGAGATTGCATTGTCCAGGGAGGAGGACAGCAGTCAGTCATGTTTCACCTCCAGTCAACACGCAGTGGTTCACATGAAGGTCCAAGAGGCCTACAGACCTACACAGAGTCTGGATGTGGCAGCACAGTTGGATCATTGTCTTTGTTGTGTTGTTTGGTTATTGTGATCCAATGTAATGTGAGAGAAGGACGAGTGCAGTTCTATTGGAGTGAGTTTCTTACAAATACAGATCGCACGATTTCTATCCCAATTGTTAAGTGGGAAAGAGACCTGTCTCTCCAGCCTCACTCTAATTTCTGGAGAACAATCTGCCTGAACACGTTTTCACTGATAAAACAACCTATTCTACAATTAATACATTTTAAAGTACTCCACAGGATCCACTACACTGGACAGCGGATGTTTCAGATGGGCATGACCGCCTCTCAGACCTGCTCACACTGCACAGTTAATGTCCCAGATAATTACCTACACGCTGTATGGCATTGCCCACCAGTAAATAAATTCTGGCACGTAGTATGCAATGATCTATCAGCACAGGTTGGTTACAACATCACAGCCACTCCTTCTTTTTGTCTCTTAGGGGACCTCAGTGATATCACATCAGATAAGGCAGAATCTCGCATGCTGATGACCTCCTTATCTATCGCTAAGAAAACAATCCTCACAAACTGGAAAACAAAACAACACCTGCACATTGCACAATATAGCAACTGCTTTGCGGGTTGGTGGGGGGTCGGGGGTTGGGTGCCCCGGCGGGGGATGTCTACCACGCGGGGGGCTGGGCCTGATGGTTGGTGGGTGGTGCTCCGGGGGTGGTGCTCCGGGGGGGGGGGGGGGGGGTCCCTGGCTCTGGTCTGGGGGCCCCCTTGTTGGTGGGAGGGCTGGTCCGTCCCTGTGTCTGGGGACTGGCGCTGGATCGTACGCGGTGGGGTCGCATGCCTGGGGTGGGGCTGCGCGTTCGCTGGCTACCGCTCCTGTGTGCCCGGGTGCGGTGGGGGGTGGGCCCCCTTTGGCTCCTGGATCCCTGTGGTGTCCCCGGCCCCGATGTCGCTGAGGGGGCACCCTGACCGGGAGTCCCCCCTGGTCACATAATAGGTGTTTTTTTTGTTTTGTTTTTTTTTCCCTAAATTTTTAATTTATTTATTTATTTTCTTCTGTTTCGGCGGATTTGTGTCTTGGGTGGTCGCTGCCCGGCCTTCTGGCCTTAAGACCCTCTCCAATCTTAATAGCATTATAGACACTTAGGGCTTGGGGGGGTGGTTCGTGCACTGCGGCCGCCGCCCTGCTCAGCAGCAGTGTGGTTGCCCCAGGGCCTTACCACCCCTCCATTTTAAACGCACCATAGTTCAACACACCAGCAAGTGCACATATACACACATTGACACCCCTACACACAGTGGGGTCGGCCTGCTAGCGGGTGCGGGATCCGGCATCTTTCCCACCCTGGATGGGCCCTGTGCGGTCCGGTGCCCCTGGGGTGCGAGACCGGCTGGGCCTATGGGGACCTCGCCACTTGCAGCGGAGTCCCCCTTCCTCCAATCCTGGGACCGGGCCGCTGCCCGGGTGGTCCCCCTGCGCCGCTCGGGGGCGGCTGGGCGGCGACGACCCGAGACACGGGGGTCTGACAGTGGTGGGTGGTCGATGCGCCATACTGGGTCCGTAGGGGGGGGGCCTCTGGGTGCCCGGGCCTGCTTTGGGTACCGATCCTCCTGGTGGGTGAAGGGGCTGGGTCCTGTCATGGGGATGAGTCCGGTCTCGCTTGCCCTGTGGGGCCCCCATCCGGAGAAAATCAGTGTGTAGTTCAAACTTTGTGCGTCTTTGTGTTCAGTTTTTCTGCTGTAGTTGTGCTTTTCTTTTCATTCCAGATGAATTCCACTCAATTTCCTTTTCAAACCTTGTAGGTGTTGAGTGAGCTGCAGCGCCCCCTGGCTACAAGTTTCATACTGTGACTCTGCCGACCGAGGTAAAAAACCAACAAACTCTGACACTTTGCTGAGGACCTCCTGGAGGAGCTGAAGGTGCAGAACCTTCTCAGGCCTCTCTGAGGAGGAACTTGCGGCTGTCGGTCCTCTGCTGCCCCCTGTTGGTCACATAGGCCTCTTCCACCTCCGTTCGTCTGTTCAGCACATATTTAATTTTTTAATGGCTCTATAAACGTCACTGATGAGACGATTTTATGATTCCTGCAGTTAAAATTTTTTAATTCCAAATCTGCAAAGACCTTCTGATCAATGAAGACAGAGTTAAAAATGATTTCAAAATTGACCCGTTTGAGAAAAGCTGCACTGTGGCATTGTTTGCATGTTGTTTTAGCTCTCAGTTGCTTCATTTCGCATTTTTCTTAAAAGCTTTGTTTAGTGGTCCATTGTGGTCAATGGGACACTGAACATCCGTTTTGTGTGCCCGAGTTTTAAGAGGATCAGGTGCGGACATTTTAGCATTTAAATTATTATGGCTTATTAGCATAGGTACGTAGTACCTCACCTGTCCGTTCTTTTTACAGTGCTTCCTGAACACCTCACCGGCACACTCCAGCCGCCTGCTAGCACAAAGCTGCGCAGAGCCTCCTCGTTGTTCTCCTCACCTGGAGGACGCTTGGTGATCAAGACCTGTGGCCCAAAACTCGGTCCTATAAGATAAGTGCAGGAACACTGCTGCTTCGCCCGCACTTGATTGTGCTAGCCGCCCTGTACAGACGGTCGACGGTGCATGTTGCTTCCGTCCCGCCTTGGTTTTACTTGTTGTTTTTCCTCGTTTGCTTACGTCGCCACTGCTGACCCTCAGACAGCAGACGTTACACTATCAAGTTGCCGGTCCAGCTACAGTGGTGTGTGTGTGTGTGTGTGTGTGTGTGTGTGTGTGTGTGTGTGTGTGTGTGTGTGTGTGTGTGTGTGTGTGTGTGTGTGTGTGTGTGTGTGTGCGCGCGTGCGCGTGTGCGTGCGTGCGTGCGTGTGTGTGTGTAATTGCATTGTTTGTTTGTTTTTCTTGCTATTTCAGTACATGTGACAGATTTTAGGGAACTTTTAGTAACCAACTGTTTATCTTTTCTTTTGTAGTCGCTGAGAGCTGCTGGTGGTGGCGGTGTCCCGGGTGGTGGGCCACTTCGAGTGCTGTGACCCGGGATTGTGGTTGTTTTCTTCTTCTTTTTTTGCACTTCACTTTCTTTGCAGGTGTGTCACGTGTGAGTGGGGTGTTCCTTGTTTTCTTTGGTTCCTCCCCCGTTTGGCCCCCTCATCGGTAAGCCTCAGTTTCTACACCAAGAATAAGGAGCTCAGTAGCTCCGTTTTAAGTGTTGGGCTGTTTGTTCCTTTTATTTTTAAATGTTGAATAAAAGTTGGTTTGATATTTTAAACATTCTGAACCACGTCTCCTACTCCTTCCTCGTAGAACTTACCTGTGTGCCTAATTATTACTTTTGTGTTTAGTAGAACTCCCTGGGTGAAATTCCCAGGGTGGCGTTGTCGGTTCCTTTTCATTTTGTTAAATTCCCAAGATTAAATCTTGCTTTATCAGATAGCCATAACCACTCTCATCGCCACAGGATATTTGAGTCAACTGAGTCAAACTGTCGTGTCTACTTCCCAGTCTCAATAAAAATGTTCACTACTGCTTTGTGCGAGCTTCTTAAATGGAGGTTTGTCGGGTTTTTCCCTTTTTAGAAGCAAGGCACATATTTTGTGTCTTTCCACCACAAGACATTGGCTTTTGTCACTCTCTTCGTCGTATTGGGGAAAAAGTGGCATATCGGACTTTCCCGCCGCGAGTCGCTCGTCAACATACTGCTGTGAAAGAGGGGTGACGTCACAGAAAGCGAGGTGCATTTAGGTGCTGCTGCTTAAAACTAAAAGATTTTCCTGTGCAAATATTCATTTGACAGACGTAAACGAAGTGAAATATGACTTCAATTTAAGTTTGTTTCAGTTTGTTTTTATAAACACACAAAACAGTTTGAGTTAGTTATCGTTTTTGAAAAAAGTTCTTGACTTCTACTTTAGAGATATTGATGACGAGTTGTTGTGTATCAACGGTGTGACTATGTGGTTCGGCAAGCGATGGTGCTGTCTGTACATAGCTTAGCAAACGGCTAGCGCTAGCACCCCCTTTCAATGCCAGAGTGAAAAGATCCACACGGAGTGTTATGACCCACGGGTGGGTCTAGGTGCCTCTATGTTTGTGTCTGTGTGTGAGAGAGAGAGTGGATGACGCCTTGCAGGTGCAGTCCTGGATGTCGGCTGCTGATTGGACGCGCCACGGCTGAGAAGGAGGAGCAGTCAAGCCAGCCTGACGGTCATCCCTCCTCCGCTCCCAACTCTGCAGTTAGTCACTTCTGAAACGGTGTTAGAGCACGCAGCCGTAGGGGTGGGCTAACATTTTCTTTGTCCCCTCTTTTCTCATGTTTAATAAGTATGTTAGCCCTAAGGAGGTTAGCCCTTCTGTATTTGGGTTCTCTTTCTTTCTTTCGTTTGTTCTTAAGGCGAGCTAGTTGGAGTTTGGTTTATTATTTGCTGCCCACCGGTTAAGTTGTTTTGTTTATTTCATTTACTGATTAATAAAAATTTTTTTGTTGAAACTGCCAACTGCAGTGAAAAATTAATGAGGCTTGGGAGTGGGGGAAGGTGTCCCACACGTTGCGTCTCGGTCCCCCTCGATGGGACGTAACACGGAGTTTTCGCCGTGACAGCAGGTTCAGCTCCTACCGTGTTACAGGTGACGTCGTCACGTTAGCCTGTTCCATCCCTGCTAAATTCTTTAAAGAACTACCATAAGTAAACTTTTAAATTATAATACGTTCTACACTAATTGTAATTTCCTGCCCGTGGTTCTATATTGCAACAGTTGACGGCTCATATCAGCAGATAAACAGCAACAATCTGGGCATTGCGGGTGATTCATAAATATGTAATTTCTTATTAATTAGCCCATAAGTGTTGTACACCAGTGTGACACCAATTGCTTGTTGCTGACAGCAGTGAAGAAATGACACTCTAGTGGTTCTGCACATTAGTATAAATAGAGTGATTCTCTATCATTACATCACAGGACGGCGGCACTCTGACAGATTCCATGAACCTGGACACTGATGATCCAGACTCCGGTCCAGATGACACAACAGGCCACAGTGGAAACGGGTCAGAGCATGGACTGGCTGCTGAAAGGATACAGGTAGGTGGCGCTGTCATCTCAAGTTGTGTGGTGTGGAGGATCGGGGCCAAAGTTCCAGATGCTCACAGATGTGACTGTGGATTCAGGAGGAGTGTTTGAAGGCTGGACTCCCAACAGTGATTGGCTGCTGAGGACCTCTCAATCACAATCAGGTTTTTTAGTGGCTGTGAGATTGAAAGTGAGTGAACATCATTAAATAAAGAGCTCCTGCAGGGTCCCAATTTGACAAGTACACTGCTAGGTGTGCTGCTTCATTTTCGCCAAGGCCCTGTAGCATTCATGACTGACATTGAGGGAACGTTTCATCAAGTAAGAGTTTCCAACCAGAATGTAAACTTCTTACGCTTCCTCTGGTGGCCAGATGGGGACATTACAAAGGACCTACAAGAGCACAGGATGCTGGTCCACATCTTTGGGGCAGTGTCATCCCCAAGCTGTGCTTCATTCGCCCTGCTGAAAGCAGCTGACGACAATCAGCATGACTTCCCAGCCGAGGTTATAAACACTGTTTGTCAAAATTTCTATGTGGATGATTGTCTAAAGGCCGTCAGCACGGTGGAACAAGCAATACATCTGTACCAGCAGCTAACAGACCTGTGCGGTAGAGGTGGATTTAAGCTCAATAAGTGTGTGAGCAATCATCGCTCGGTGCTGGCCGCCATTCCTGAAGAGCAGAGAGCTAAAGAGGTAAAAACACTTAACCTTGACAGAGACCAGCTCCCTATGGAGAGGGCCCTTGGAGCTCAGTGGGATGTACAGCAAGATACATTCACATTCAGCATCAGAACCAAGCTGGGATGGGATGAGGAAATCCCTCAGGTCATGGTACATCCCATATATAGTTTTTCAAGCGCCAAACTACAACAAAGGAACTCATCTATAACAAATCTACAACCTTGTTTTAATTCTGATTAATAAACTAAAGCTTATTCGATTATCATTATGTTGTTTTTTTTAAACGCTCATACAAAACAAAAAAAGTGGAGGGAGAGTAGTCTGAATCGGGTTCTGGAGCATTGCTCTACCTCATCCATCGCACTCATTAGCATCACATCCACTTGTAGTGCATCATTTCCGCCAGCAAGCTTCTCCTGTTAGACCTTCCCCGAGGTGATTGGTGGGGTGACGAGCACCCAGCACGTGACCTCTACGACGAGTTTCTACCCACGGAATTGCCATAGGAAGACATGGATTAAATAGTATGGCTTGTCCACCAGAAGGCTGTATTATGGTGTACATAATATAAAACTTCGGCCCAGTTCTGCTTGTATTGCAATGGTTGGTGTTCCTGAAGTTTCATTTTTCGTCCCTTTTTATTTTTTACATCCATGTTTGTGATGGAATAGTATTGTGAATCGCTAGCTCGCATTGCATGCTGGTAAACAGCGTCACTCAAGGAAGTTTTGGCTTCGCTGACACGGTCCTGAAGGGAAGTGGGTTTTAGTGCACTGGAACGGGATGAATGTGTTCAATCAAGCAGTACAAACCTGATTAATTGTCTTAATACTTCACTTGGAATGGCCATATTGTTTAGGATTAGAATTAGATGACAACTTGTTCACAATATTTGCAACTATTCAATTTGACCAGCAGGTGTCAGTAGAAGACGAAATTTCATGTTGACTATTTCCTAATGGAAGTGCTCTCTTTACGTTGGATTTTTCTCATAATTATTTGAAGTGTAGGCCTGTATCTGCACACAATTTGGAATTCGTCCCAGCGCCCTGAGCTGTAAATTTGGACGGTGTAAAATGAAAATGGCCATCTGCAGCAGAATGAAAGTGAGATTGCATTGTCCAGGTAGGAGGACAGCAGTCAGTCATGTTTCACCTCCAGTCAACACGCAGTGGTTCACATGAAGGTCCAAGAGGCCTACAGACCTACACTGAGTCTGGACGTGGCAGTACAGTTGGATCATTGTCTTTGTTGTGTTGTTTGGTCATTGTGATCCAATGTAATGTGAGAGAAGGACGAGTGCAGTTATATTGGAGTGAGTTATTTAGAGTGTAATAGAAGTTATAATGCAGAGTCTGTTTTTATGAAATGTTCTATCACCTGGCACCCATCCATCCATCCATCCATCCATCCATCTTCTACTGCCGTATCCGGAGTCAGGTCTCGGGGGCAGCAGCCTCAGCAGAGACCCCCAGACTTCCCTGGACCCAGTCACCTCCTCCAGCTCCTCCAGTGGGACCCCAAGGCTTCCCAGTCCAGCCCAGAGACCTGGTCAGCACCACTCTGACTCCCCGAGTCCCTGCTGCTCAGGTGAGGCTTCAAAGATCTGGCTGCACCTGATTGGACGGTCGTGGAGGATCTCCTTGGTCTTCTTGGTCTTCTTGGTCTCCAGCTGTTTGACCTCATGCTCTCTGTTGACCTCCTCACTCAGTCCCTCAGTGATGTAGAGCTCAGTGTAGATGCTGTTGAGGAGAGTTTGACTTCCTGCTTCTTCACCTTCAGTCACACGTTCACATCTCCTCTCCAGACTGATCTTCTGCTGCTGTAGAAGCTCCTGCAGACCACCAACCTCTGGAGCTGAGAGAAGGTTGGAGAAGAAAACATCAGTGTGACAGTGTGAGCATCATTTTCTGTCCACGACTTGAAGCTGAAAGCATCCAAACTCCATTTTTCAGCTGCTGTTGTCTGACTGTTTGCTCTAAATGTCCTCCAGTGGATCTTCTCACTGGAGGTCCTGACCACGGTTATAATAGTTAACGAAAACGAACAAAATAACGAAAACTTCAATTGAAAAAAACAATTGTCACGTTCCCAGGGGTTAGGATTTTGGTACCTGCCTCGTTGGGGTTGGAAGCGAGCAGAGCTGAGACCATAAGGGTGACGTAGCAACGTTCAGGACACTGATTGGCCAAAGGCCGTCTTTCACGAAAGACCAAAACCGCCATTTTTAAATGCCTCGCGTGTGGATTTTTACATTAACACGTATTAAGAACTGAAAAGCTTATGAAACTGTACCATGGGTGAACAAAGAACTACAGACGTTTCTGTTCTCTGTGGCCGAAGAAAAAGCACAATGCAGACAGTTGTGCAGAAAGTTTAGTGTTAGCTAAAATATCGGGCACACAGACGTACTTATTATGTATACATTTCTTTCCATTGTAACAGGTCACTACAAGATCTGCAATCCATTACCTAGAATTGGTTTTCCTTAAAGTGATGTACAGGATTACTAATCTGACTTTGATGGGCAAATTTGACAACAGAATACAATTATGAAGCACTAAAACACAGGACCACAAAACAATTAAATGCATCTTGAAATAATGATATGCTTTGTTAAATGAAATAAAATGGCATTTTCAACTAAGTAATAAAATAGTCGGTGGTGCAGTGGTTAGCGCTGCCGCCTCACAGCAAGAAGGTCGTGGGTTCGATTCCGGGGCCTGGACCTGGGACCTTTCTGTGTGGAGTTTGCATGTTTTCCCTGTGTCTGCGTGGGTTCTCTCCGGGTTCTCGGGCTTCCTCCCACACTCCAAAAACATGCACGTGAGGTCAATTGAACATTCTAAATTGTCCGTAGGTGTGCATGTGTGTGTGAATGGTTGTTTGTCTCTATGTGGCCCTGCGATGAACTGGTGACTTGTCCAGGGTGTCACCCTGCCTTCGCCCTAAGACAGCTGGGATAGGCTCCAGCAGACCCCCGTGACCCTGAATAGGAATAAGCGGGTATAGAAGATGAATGAATGAAATCTTTATTGAATGAATGACACATTTTATTTCACTCGTTGTTTATGTAATTATTATTTTTTGCTCCATAGCGTTCATGATTCAGCATTACATGTTAAGCGTGATGAATTGCATGAAAAGAGAGAGCACTCGCTGATAAATTAACATGGTGTGCTGTTTAATTCCATGAGGACGACAAAATATTTGCAAATTTGTGTTAGCTACATACATCGACAGGTGCAAGAGAAAGGGAGGAACTTTCAGGGAGGAACTTTCAAGATCGTTGAGTTTTTATTTTTTATTTTTTTTAGTTCTGATGAAATAAATAGACCAATCATTTCATTACTTTGTCTGCTTTCCAAAGAGAGTTGCTTCAAAGAATTATCATTTATTATTCAGTGGCACATTGCTCACTTGTTTCATACACAAATAATAGTATATTATTATAATAATACTATTTTATTAATGTAATAATAATAATAATAATAATAATAATAATCATCATCATCATCATCATTATTTCTAAAATTTCCAAACAACAATCGTCAGTTGTTCCGTAAAAAATACATTCATTTCCATGTTGAATTTTGTACGGTTCGTGAGCGCGCACGTCTGTCAGTGATGGCCACCACACTGACACAACTGCGCATGCTCTATTATCCCATCAATGCGGAAGTCAAAAAGTTTTTGGGAGTCATGCGCTGGGTGAGCAACTTCATTGAAAGCAATGGGAGCCATCTTGGACTCTGGGGGCTTGCCGCACTGTCACGCAGGTTGTGACGTTGAGGGCCGGCGACGCACAGGTATGACGTGAATGATTGACAGCTACCATTCGTTCCCGTTAGCGAGAG
This sequence comes from Nelusetta ayraudi, assembly GCF_046127955.1. Classification (NCBI taxonomy): domain Eukaryota; kingdom Metazoa; phylum Chordata; class Actinopteri; order Tetraodontiformes; family Monacanthidae; genus Nelusetta; species Nelusetta ayraudi. The sequence continues at coordinate 496,011 of NW_027466094.1, forward strand.
GATTAAAAACAAACAGACACCATAATGGCATCAAAAAGGAGTTATCCCAGCAGTGCGGAAAAACGGAAGGAAAAGAAAACTGATCAAGAAAAACTTGCAAAGGGGAAAGGTAAGTTATTTGTTTGTGATGTGGGCTGGAGAGGTGGAGGTGAAACGCTGTTGTGTCCCCCCCCCCAAGTTTGTTTATTTGTCCTGCTAGCCAGCTAGCTAGCGTCGGATAAATGTTAGCTGGCTGGCTAATATTTGTTCGTCATGAATCAGCGTTTTTGTTTGTTTTATGAAAGTTGACCATATCCTGCCATGTTGGCCTATCCTGCCATGGGAATGACTGATTGACTCCACACCCGTTTATTCACATTCTAACAGGGAGGGCATGTTGTAGTTGTTGTTGTAGTCAGTCCCCTGTTATTGTTCAGTGGAAGTTGTCTCTCACATATTTGACTCTTAATGTTATTTTAGCCTTAACTTAGGATGAATTTACTAAGCTTAGTTTGTATTTTGTAGGCCCTTCATTAGAAATGTGCTACTGTTTTATAATTCAAAGAAATATTTTTTGGAAATACTTTATTTGGCATGGTGTTGACTATTTTAGACTGTTGTGGCAGTGGGTCATTTATCTTAGTTTTATTACTTTAACTAGTACAGTGTGTAAAGTAATGCCAAAAACTCTTAGAAATGACAGTTTTGTAATTGGGTAAAAGCTTTAAAGGGACACTGCAACCATAATGTTTAATTTAAAAACAAATGAATTTTTAATTTTCCTATATTACTGCAACATCACTGTAATAATAAAATAGGAAAATGCGCTTCTGATCTGTTTTGCTTGATGATCTAATGAGCTTCGTCTCTGCAGGAGCAATTCTAAAATATGTTGGCGCTCCAGACATTGAGCCAGAGGGATCTCCCGAACATCCTGACCAGGAAGCTCCAGGACCAACACGTTCCTCAGAACCTCCTTCTGTCCAGGTGAATAATGTGTGTTATTCTTAGTAGCTAAGCTGATAAGTGTGGGACGAAACTAAGGCAGTTAAGCATTATTTTGATTGTTGGTTTGCTTTTTAGTGTTGCACTTGTTGGTTTGTTGGATTTTCTTATTTAAAGTAAGCATTTTTTTTTTTTTTTTAATGAATACTCAATCTGTTGTATTTATTGACATATAGAGGATTCTTTTCCTAGTATTATAGTGTTTGTTTGTTTTTAAATCAGTTTAACTTGCCTGAGTTGCTCAACTGAAGATGTTTAATTTTACCTGTAGCCTGTTTTGCTTACGAGGTGTAATAGATTGTGGAATCTTAGTAGACCTTAGTAGACGCACGCTGCTGAGAGTGGCAGCGATCAGCTCCGATGACCGTGGTGCTTGTAAATAAGGCAAATGCGCCATCTAGTGGGATGCAGCATGTTTATTCGTGTTGGAGCAATGCCAAGTACTACTAACAAAACAAAAGATGCACAGGGTAAAAAAAATAATCATAAACTCAAGCCCAACAAAGATAACAGATGGGCATAACTGTAACATTACATAGTAATGATTACTAGTACTACCAAAATTTCTCTATTTTACTTTTCAACTCGAACTTGAACTATTCATCCCCCTTTTTTCAGCAGCCATTAAGACAAAAGGATGACACTTATGCATTGCATCAAACTGTGATGCACAAAATCAATTAAATGAAATCAAAACAATAAATAAAGTGTGGATTAAACAGGGGGCAGTGCAATACAGTACAGGACTCAACTGATATAGTGCAGTTAGGCAGTATAGCCTATAACAGCTGTTCAGCATCCATAGTAATCCACAGTCAGTGCCATAATCATCCAGTCAGTGTCATATTCATCCATAGTCAGTATAATATATATGATATCGCGCAGACCCTCGTCCTCCACCACATTAATTGGCCTGCAAGCCGTAGCCACACCCATTTAGCCCCCGCTGTTGAAAGTTGGCGTGTGGTGGACGCGGCCAGTGGTCTCCGTGCCACACCATCCAACGTGGTTTGCTTTACCTCAGAAGGGGGCGGAGGGCTCTCCGTGTCAGCTGTATGCTTCGCAGACAAGTGAAACGTAAGACTGCTCGTACTCCGGTGGAAACTAAATACAGCTTTACAGTAAATGCATATCACTTTTGTCCTGTCAAGACTGCCATCTGGCAGGGTTTTGAAGTGGAACTTTCCATTTACAATTGACGCCTTATCCATGTTAGTCCTTCCTAGTGCTCATCTACGCTCAGTGTCTTTTTCTTTTTTTTGTTGTGCTTACAAGCCGGCTGCAAGCGTGTGACTGTGTGCTGTGAGTCAATTCATTTCCCGTTTCCACAATCTACGGAGCGGCCAAAGGTTCAAAAAGCACCGTGTGCGTTAATCGCGCGATAAAAAAATTGTCGGCGATAAAGCGGCGTTGACACCTTTACTTTTTATATGAAGAAACGGATCAAATTTTTCCAACCAATTGTTCACCACTTCTTTGAACTTGTGGATGAATGCTGTGCATCCCACATGGAACGCCAACCTTCCTCTGATATTTCCATGCTTAGTTCTTTCTGCCATTTGGCTTTGATGTATCCTGCGTTTGTTGCTGTTCTGTTTCTGAAGGCCCTGATAGATTTTAGAAATGATTTTTCTCTTCATCTTTTTACAGGCTTCAATCAGAATATCTATCACTATATTGAATTTAGGAGTATCGGGGTTAATTCTTCTCCAAATGTTTTATACCACTCACTAGGAAACCCATAACCCATCATTTTTGACATCATTAGCTGCACACCATTTATCAAAGAGGTTGCTTTTCTCCCATGCAAACTCGACAAAGGTTTGACCACTAGATTTTCTATGGCTCCTAAATTTTTGCCGGTAGGGCTCAGGAGCAAGCTCATAAGCAGGAAAAATTGCTTCCTTTACAACATCATATTGCAGGCTGTCTTCTAAGAAAAGAGCAGACACCAACTCCTGTGCTTTTCCCACCCGCTTGTAGTAGTTTCACAGCATCGACATGTTTATTTGTTTGTATCCGAGTGTTATGTAAATCTATAGATTTGGGTTTACATTGTTGTCAGTTCCTTTTGTCTGCTGTGTGTCCGTTTGGGCACTAGATGGCGCAGTAGATCCTATGTTCCCTTTTTTTTCCTTGTTCCAGGTGCGGAAAGGTGATTGGCTGGTGCCAATATTTAAGGAGGAGGACTTCAACACCTCGGTCTCTTTGTCCTTCTCCCAGCTCCCAACCAGAGGCCATGTGCCGCAGCAGCAGCATTCTGTGTTCAGCCATCAATTCTGTTTTGTAATCTATTTCAGTTCCCTTTGTGTCCACGTAGCCCGTAGGGGAGGGAAACCATTTGTGTTGTGACCCTTTTCTCCTGTGTTTTAGTTAAGGAGGTTAGTTTGACTGTCATTTATTTGATTGTTTTCTTCATAGGTAAGATCCATAAGAGAGCCATTTAGTTTGTTGTTTTGGCCATGCCCTCCCTGACGCCAGTGCAATGATGGTGACGTTTAATAAAAACCATCCTGTGGACGAAGCACCTTTGTCTAATTTGAGAGCTGGGAGAAGGGGGGGAGCCTTTATGTTGTGTCCTGGTTCCCCCTAGGCCGGGGCATAACACCGAGAGCTAATGGTTCATGATTCAAAAACCTTCATTTTCGTCTTCGTGCCTCTTCCTGTTTTGAGTACTGTCGCTATGTGACGGACAATAAAGTTTCTTTGAATCTGCAATATATGCAACGCTACAGTACCTCGCGGGGGGAACTTTGGCAAAAAATTTCAACACCACAAATTTAATCAGGCACTTGGAAAAGATACACACGGAGGAGCATGTCGAGTTCAAGAAACGCAGCGCGGAGAAAGAAAAAGAAAAGCAAACTCTGAAACGGATGCTAAAGCAAACAACTTTAGACGGTGCAAGGGGTGTACAGAAACAAGTATTTATTGCCCCTAACGTGATCGGATTGGTGATCGGTGATCGGTTTATTTAAACTCACTGATCGGTGATCGGCACAAAAATCGTGATCGTGTAAAGCCTAGTGTTTTCCTTTCTATGTTTATTGGCATAAAATCACATCTTTCTTATTTTAATCAGGTGGAGGCGACGCCACAGATGACCAGAGCTGTGCCCGTGGTTCCTGTGGCTCCCGTGGTTGCCTTCTGTTGCCTCTGACTGCTCCGCTCGTTCTACGCCTCGCACATGTGATTTGTGATCCATCATCAGTTAGTACTAGTGAAGATGCAGTGGCAGATTATGGCACTGGTATTAGGTTAGCCAAGGTTCTGCATGGTTCTTTTCATCAAGGCGAAACCGGTCACGGTTTAAAATTCCAGCACCAACTGGCAACAGTGAGTCACTTCAGAAGAGCAAAACTCCTCACTTTGACATGGATAATTCTGACGTAGAGTTTGTCAGTGCTGTGACCAATGAAGAGTGTAACTTCTCTCCCCTTGATGTTGATGTTTGTTTAGACCTTTGCAAAAACTTGAAGATTCATTTGGACCGTGCGAGTTTTCCAATTTCTGATTGCAATGGCCCATTAGGTTCGCCGTGTACAAATGAGAATGTAGAGGCTGATGGAAACTGCTTCTTCAGAGCCATCAGTCAAGCTGTGACTGGTTTATAGACACAGAAGTGGAAATTCAGGTTGCAGCAGATTGTTTACGATTAGATGTGTACACTTTTATCGATGGTCATGGGTTGAAGTGCAGCTCTTGCAAGAAACAATTCTCACATTGTATATATTTATGGATATATTTGTTTTATATGGAAGCAGTTACATAATCCAAATTAAAATAAGAATATAATAACAGAAATGCTTTTTCATTTTGAGAACGAAGCTGCATTATTTGACTCATAATTAAAATGGTTAATAAGTCATTCAATCTGCATTTTCATTTTCTTCTTCAAGACTGCTCATTCTTGTACTTAATTCAAATGAAGGAAAACACATTTGAGATTTAATTTTCAAAACATGCACCAGCAAAGAGTTACCAAAATTCAATATGAAATGTAAAATTCAAAAATGAAAAAGCAATAGCAGAATGCTTTTTCATTTTAAGAACAAAGCTGCATTATTTGACTCATAATTAAAATCATTAATAAATATTCCTATATGCATTTTCATTTTCTTATTCGTGTCGCACCTTTTATGACACAATCAAAAAGAAAACTGAGAGCATTGCTTTTTAATTTTCGTGGTCCTGCCCTGCACAAGAGTTACCACAACTCGAAAACGAAATCGCAATCTCAAAGTAAGCGCGCGGCGCAGGAAAGTGACGTCAGCAGCTCTCCACCTCCGCTGTGGGTATGGCGGTATGACGCCAAGTGTCATTTGCCTCCTGTTATGTGTAAATTCTAATGTTTGTGAATTTAATAGATGTATATATATACTGTATATTTAAAAAAACAAACAAACAAAAAATAAAGGTATAGTGGTATGACACCACTTTGCCATCGTTACTTTTCACGTCATTGAAGTTGCCGGTAAACGAGATTTAAATCGCCGAAAAACGTGGACCAATGACGGATCTCGTCGGTTGGACAGATTTGAACATGGCGCACATTGACACAATTGTTCAAACCCTGCTGGATTTAGCTTCCCAGGTGGAGTTGAATAGTGTATCTGAATCTGATGCTCGGGACCGAGTTGAGCAGGTATTCTGCCGTCCCAGATACGGACGCAAACAAGGTTGCCCTAGCCAACCTGTTGTCAGTTATGGAACACCTTGATGCACCAGCACAACATCAAAGCTAAAGCTATTTGTTACATGGGTGGAGTAACAGCTGTTCGGCGTCGGCCACCAGTCCATCCGTCGAAGGATGCGAAGCAACAGATCAATCCGTCGACTGGTGGCAGATGCTGGTGCGAGATCTGTCAGTGGTCCACGTTTTTCGGCGATTTCAACTTCAATGACGTGAAAGAAGGAATGACGGCAAAGTGGTGTCATACCGCCATACCTTTTTTTTCTTTTCTTTTCTTTTTAAATAAAAAAAATAATAATATATATATATATATCTTTCTTAAATTCACAAACATTAGAATTTACACATAACAGGAGGCAAATGACACTTGGTGTCATACCGCCATACCCACAGCGGAGGTGCTGACGTCACTTTCCTGCGCCGCGCGCTTACTTTGAGATTGCGATTTCGTTTTCGAGTTGTGGTAACTCTTGTGCAGGGCAGGACCACGAAAATTAAAAAGCAATGCCCTCAGTTTTCTTTTTGATTGTGTCATAAAAGGTGCAACACGAATAAGAAAATGAAAATGCATATAGGAATATTTATTAATGATTTTAATTATGAGTCAAATAATGCAGCTTTGTTCTTAAAATGAAAAAGCATTCTGCTATTGCTTTTTCATTTTTGAATTTTGAATTTTGGTAACTCTTTGCTGGTGCATGTTTTGAAAATTAAATCTCAAATGTGTTTTCCTTCATTTGAATTAAGTACAAGAATGAAGAATGAGCAGTCTTGAAGAAGAAAATGAAAATGCAGATTGAATGACTTATTAACCATTTTAATTATGAGTCAAATAATGCAGCTTCGTTCTTAAAATTTAAAAGCATTTCTGCTATTGCATTTTTGTTTGGATTATGGTAACTATCTGCTTCCATAGTTACACCTGTGTTACAGACTAGTAAATGCTTCAGCAGAGTTTTATGAGTTTTTTTTTTTTTGTTGTTGTTGAAAGTGAAAATGTTGTTTTGAAAATGACTGCTTACAGGTCCATCTGTTTACTCTAACCAAGCATTCAGAACAAGTTGTCCAACACCGGTTTAATTTTTCAGGAATTGTTGACTTTAAAGAATCACGTTAATGTTCATTAATTCATGGAAGTGAAGAATAATTAAAGTAAATCTTAAAGTAACCTTGTGCTTCTGTGTTTCTCAATGTTTCAACAACTTTGTTCTGAACATAGTTAAGTTCTTTCACATGGCTACTTTTATTTAACAGCTCTTTGCACACACGACCTTCAGGTCAAAAAGTAAATTCAGTAAATAGCATCACCATAAGGATTGCGTAATAACAGAAACAAAGGAGTGCAGTAAATAACCGATATCCCTGTGTATTTTTAAAAGGAACACTAGAGATTTAACAAGACACAAAATAACAGGAGGTTCACAACAATTTAGTGTCCATTCTCTGGATAGGGTCAGGGGGAGGCGCACTGCAGTGGAATAAGTGTCCATCCTGTGGAGAGGGTCGGGTGGTTTAGAGAGATGCAGTGATGGCCTCTCTTAGGTGAAAATACAAGTTCACAGCCTGATACGGATCTGTTGGTGGAGCAAGATGGGACTCAGCCATAAAGATGATACAGAGTTCATAAATATCTGGATTACATGGTACAGCCAGCCGAAAGACACATTCATTTTTGCACAGTTGAATGTGTTCATCTTCAACAGGGGAGAGAAAATCTGTTGTTCGCTAAAGTTCAGGAACAGCATGCGTCACATTAGGCCGACCGCTGGGGACGTTCAGGTTTCTTGATGGCCTGATGTTGTGTGCATTCCACACCTGTGCAGTGTCATCCAACTCATCCTGTTGAAAATGTATACATTTAGGAAGAGCTGTGCCAGCAGAACATAAATAAAACACTAAATTACAGCATTCACACATGAGCAACCCCACCCTCTCCCTCCCTCCCTGTCTCTGTTCATCCCTCCCCTCCCCCCCCTCTTTCTCCCCATCTCTTATCCTCTCTGTTTCTACCCTTCTGTTCCATCTCTCTCCCCTTCCATCTCTGTTCCTTTCCCTTTTCTACCCCTTCTCTTTAGCATTCTTTTTCCTTTCCTCCCGTCTCTGTCTGTCTGTCTTCCCAACACCCCCTTTCCCGTTTCTGTCCTCCCTCCCCTCTCTCTCACTCACATACACATGCGCACAAAATGAAAATAAAACATTATTCATGAACTCACCTGTATGGAGGCCCATACAACAAAACTGCAGGAGACTTTTGTCCAGAAACTCGCCATCAAAATGCCCGTTGTCTCTGAGGTCTGATAACAAGGCTAACCAGAACTCCATGCGCTGGCCACGCAGGAAACCCCACCAATATTCAATTATTTGATTGGCGGTGCTGGCCCCCTCCAAGTAACTATCGAGGGTGTCGTCTGGTTGAACAGGGACGAGGAAACGCTGGAAGCCTCTAACATGGCCATTTTCGGTTCCAAGGTCGCCTCGAACAACTCTAGGGCACCCCCCAAAACGCTGTACCGCTTCTATGTAGCACCCTCCAATTACTTTTGGGTCACTACTTGTTGTGTAAGCATTGAGCCAGATTATTTTTCTTGAAAAGCCATCGATACATCCATTCACACAAATACCATATGGCTTCAGTTCATCATATGAGTCCAGGTGCCAGATGAAGTTGAGAAGTTTGAGAAGTAATTCCTCCGTTTGAGACGCCCCGCTTGCCTTAATGACACTCCTCTTGGATCCAGCTCCTTCAAAACCTTCCTTTTCTCACACGCAGTCCATTCTCTCTGCATTTAGCATACATCCACCTGTACCCATGAAGCTGCCCAGGGTAATGTAGCTGGTTGCTAATGGATTCAAACAGGATCGCCAGGTCGGAATAGGCTTTGCGTGGCACGAGTCCCCTTGGAATGTACAGCTGCATCCCACTCTAGATTCATCAAACCCGACAAAGAAAACAAATCCTGAGTCACTAAATATTAAGAAGATGATTAAAAGGATTGGTATGTTTGATGTATGGAGGGATTTTCATCCATCCACTAAACAATTGACTTTTTACTCTCACCCTCATTCAGTTTACTTGAGGATCGATTATTTCTTTATGTTCTGAACAGACAGACACAGGGTTTTAGATTGTAGAATTGGTGTTAGCGACATATCAGATCACTCAGGTGTATATGTGAAAATAAATATAGGTGTCCCACACAAAAACACTATTTGGAGACTCAACACCTCCCTATTAAATGACACCCGATTTGAAGATTACATTAGGAAAGAAATGAAGGAATATACAGACCTTAACGGTAGCACAGTGACGTCACAGAGTATTTTATGGGATGCTGGAAAAGCAGTATTGCGTTGCGTGGGAAGATTATAAATTGGGCATCACAAAGGAAAAAAGAAAAACTTAAACACCTTAACGACTTGACAAGTAAATTAGACTCACTGGAACAGAAGCATGTAGAGACTAACGACCCCACCTTATTGGAACAAATAACCGTAGTAAAATCAGAACTAAATAAGAAACTGAAGGACCAGGAGGAACTTACACTTAAGTATATCAAACAAACCCACGATGAAAATGGACCCCGTGCTAAAGAACTCTTAGCCTGGAGACTTAAAAAACAACAGTCTGGAAGATCCATATATAAAGTAAAGGACCCGGTCACCAACCAGATGTGTTATAAGCCAGAAGCATTACAGTCTTTTGAATCATACTTCAGGAATTTATACACTCAACCCGAATTAGCAAAAGCAGTAACAGTCAATCAATTTTTTTGAAATCCCTAGACCTGCCATCTGTTGTCACAGAACAAAATAAGTGCTTAACTACAGAGATTACAAATGCAGAGGTCGACAAGGCAATTTCTAAACTGAAAACAAGCAAAGCAGCCGGGGGAGATGGACTACCAGCAGAATGGTATAAGACTTTTAGGGACTCTGTGACCCCACTGCTATTTATTAAATTGTTTTAACTATGTCTGAAAAGGTGGCGAGACCCCACCATCTTGGAAACAGGCCATATTATCTGTAATACTGAAACCAGGGAAAGATAGGACAGATTGCAGCTCATACAGACCTATCTCAGTTTTAAACACTGATTATAAAATTTTCACTTCAATTATTGTCAACACACTAGAAAATATTATCCCTAACCTAATTGACACGGACCAGACAGGTTTTGTTAAAACTAGACAAACACAAGACAATGTTAGGCGAGCTATACATCTGTTACATATAATGAGCAAAGGAAACACAATGTCCTTAGCAATTAGCTTTGACACAGAAAAAGCTTTTGACTCTGTTCTATGGGAATTTTTATACCTGGTCCTGCAACGTTTTGGCTTTAACAATACAGTTATAAAATGTTTAAAATTCACCTGTGGCCCGGATCAGAATAAATGGCAGTCTTTCAGGTACAATCCGTTTGGAGAGGGGTTGCTGACAGGGCTGCCCACTGAGCCCCATTTATAGAGCTACTTGTTCAAAAGATTAGGGAAGACCCAGAAATCACGGGAATACTATTCAAGGGGAAAGAATATAAGACATGTTTATATGCAGATGACATCCTGGTGACTTTATCCGACCCGGATACTTGATTTTTACAACCGAATAGATACTTAAAAAATGGTTATTTTACCACAATTGTTATTTCTACTCCAATCGCTGCCTGTAGAAATACCCAATAAGAAATTCAGTGAATGGAATCGGATCATTTCTAGATTCATATGGCAGAACAAGAAACCAAGGGTATGCTACAAAACATTACACTTAACAGGGAGGGATGTCACTCCCATGCTCGGAGGACGACTATAAAGCAGCACAACTGCAGTATATAGTCTACTGGTGCAGGGCGGGTTACGATGCAAAATGGAAGGAGCTAGAATTTGACCAACTAGATATCCCACTTCAATCTCTGCTGGGTGACAAAGCTTTCAAGACTATATACTCTAATAATCTATGTGATGTTATAAAAACTCCCCTAAATATTTGGTACAAAGAGATGAGCAAAGCACACCTGGAAAAAAAATCTCGGTTATTAAGATGGGTCGAACATGATAGAGTATTCTTGTGTTATTCTTTACCTTGGTTTATATTGTATGATCACTAGTAGCACGTGTAAACTGTTAGAATCCTAGGCTAACATATACGCATCGTATTTCACTTTGTTTTATGGCCTGCCACTGATGTGCTCATCCTCTCCCTGTACAGGATATGAGCTGTGAAATCGGTCAACTATCGTATAGTCGTTGGTTTGTCTCTCTCTGTTCTCCTCCCTGTTCTTTCCTTATCTTATCCCCTCCCAGTCCTGTGTATAAGAGACCTTCTTCCTCCTTCCCACCTCGCACTCGCACTCCCATTTTACTGTGTTTTGTGCCTCGGAGCTCCGATCCCTTTTTTTATTGTTTGTTCATTAAATTACTTATTATCCCAGTATTCCTGCATCGGCATCTTCGCTCTTTTCCACAACAATTTGGCGTCACGAACAGGATTGCTGGAGACCCGTCAGTGGAACTCTGGGACGTTGAGGGCCCGGGACCAGGAACGGAGGAAACTCCTCGTTCCCCCTCTACCTTGAACCAAGCATTCAGAGATGAGAGGATCGGCGTCTAAGAGTGGATCTGATCAGCTTCACGTCTATCCAAGCGAACCTGGAAGGGAAGTGCTGATTCAGAGATCGGGTGAGAAGTAATTGTTCTTGTCTCAGACATATCAGTGACCAGTGGGTTGTTTTCCTTGTCGTCTACGAACGAACGGTCCCGGGGCAGGACGGAGCGCATACGTTAACCGTGCCTGTCAGGTCGGTGTTGATTCTGAATCAACACTGAAATTCCCGCTCCGCAAGTGAGCCGGAAGCTTCTGGTAGGTAAACTACCAGAGGGGTGAGTTTTTTCTCCACCTTTTTGCTCCAGAGTAAGAAAAAGGGGTGCACGGGGACGCCTGTGTATTTTCTGACTTGGAATTTTGTGAAAACTTAGTGAAAAGTCAGAGTAATAAGTCTAGCTAGACAGTGCTGGGGAAGAACCAGAGCAAAGTGGCTGCTGCTGTTCCCCAGGGGGGACCAATTGTGGACGACATGCGGAAAAAATACGGTCCAGATTGTCTTGATATGTTGGATGTTTGGGTTGAAAAGTGTGGTTTCCCAGAGGGGGGATCACTGAGTTTGGAGGAATTGAGAAACCTCCGGGATAAATTGAAGATAGCAGAGGGAAAGGTTACAAAAAAGAAAAAAACAAACAAATATGCAATTCAGATCATCAAAGATCATGAAGGGTGTTTTTCATTTTGGAAAACTGAAGCAGAAGTCAGGGACAGGAAACAAGTAAAAAAAACAAAAACAAACGTGTGAACAGCGCTGGGCGCTGGAGCACAGGGGTGACAGAGATAGCGGCAGAGGGTGCACACACTCACACACACTCCCCAGAGGAGGGAGAAAAGGAGCCGCTCACACACGAGCATTCAAATGCACCAAATCGTCTGTATCCTTCTCTTACAGGCCCGAGGGACCCTCTCCTGGACATGCCTGTCTTCCCTCCTCCCGCCTGCCCTCATCCAACGCTACCACCGTACAACCCTGCGCACTCCAGCACCGACGCCGCAGCGTCGCCACGTTCATCAGGACTGCCGTCAACCAAACGGCCAGCCTCATCACTGCTTTCAGACAAGGGCTGCTCCCCCAGATCGCCAAAGCAGTTAACAGAAGCTGCTGGGTGGGGATTGAAGATGCCCGGCTGACAGAGGTCCGACGTCATGCAGTGCACGCTGAGAGGCTTCTGCAGGAGGCCAGCGATGCAGAGGACAAGAAGATAAAGCGTGCCTCCCTCACCATGATGAAGCACCTCAGTGACACGGCGAGACGGACCCCCGGCCTACAGCGTCTTTGCAGGGAAGTGATGCACACACACACATGCAACACGCTTCTTGCAATGAAGAAATGCTTGCTGTCCCCTCTAACTTCCCTTTCCCCTGCAGACACGTACACTGATTCATATTCTGATGTTGATTATTCGGAAACGTATAGTGATTTACATGTTGATAATGATTTTTCTTCTGACAATGATTTAGGTTCGACTGATTGCTCTCAGCCTGACGGTGAGACATGCATTGACACTGACACAGAGTTCGAGGTTGATTTACGTGACCAAATTTTGAGCACCATTGACAGGTTTAGAGCGTCGTCACGTGCCGCCTCCTCCCACATACACGTTGTATAAAGAAGCTGCTTTTGAGAAACTGCCGCGGGTCACTTTTAGAATCATGGGTAAAAATATCACGTTCCTAGCCGATAGCGGAGCAACATTGTCGCTCCTTCGTGCAGAAGAACTTCCCCAGTGTAAAAAAAAAAGTGGGAGATATGTTTATTCTGTCGGGGCAGCTGGAACGAAGAAGAGAGAGCCTCTCACCACTCCACTTACTTGTATTGACTACGGCGACGAGACATGCACATCACAAAACCAAATTAAACACAGCTTTGTATTGTCAGAAGTGTGTCCGATGAATTTGTTGGGAAGAGATTTGCTTCTAGCCATGGGCATGAATCTCATCTCCACCCCCGACGGGTTGATTGTTGCCAGGTCGTTATCTTCCTCGACCTTGGCTCAAATTGCTAAGCCTCTCTTGCATGTCTATCAGTGGTTGCTTCCCCTCGAGGCCCCAGAAGAATTGATAGTGGCGGCTAACGATAAGGTGCCGGGTGATGCTCACTTCATGAAAGATCCCAATTTGCACTGCACAGCCAGTGCAACTCGTGAAAGAAAGAGTGTGTTTGAGAGTCAGTTTTTTTTTTCCCAAGCGTGAATGATGGCCTCTTTGTTTCTACGTTGTTTTGGGGCCCCCAACGATGCGTTGCCTCTGTTTCACTCACACCAGAGCAGAGTGCATTTCTTTTTTTACCCAACACATTTCACTTTCCAAGAGTCCAGGCGATGAGTGGAAGGACCTAGGTCCGTTTTTGATGAAATGCCTGTCGACCAAAGACTGGCACCGAAAGGAGCGGGGACATTTTTACTCCCCCACCCTGAATGTGCATAAGACTGATTTTCCACTGGAAACACAGGCTCTTCGCTGTCTGCACCTGACAGAGACACGTGACAGCGAGCGCCACAACACGAGTTTTGCATGTTTCACTGACACATCGCAGCTGCCCGAGGAACTGAGTGAGGTTCCCTCCTCACTGTGGGCTGCTCACAAATACAATGTGGGACTGATCAAAGGTGCCGAACGGGTGAAGATCACACCCAAAAGTGATATTCGGCCCAACCAGCCGCAATATCCTCTGAAGCCAGAAACTGTTGAAGGGATCACTCCTGTTTTTGATTCTCTTCTCGAAGCAGGTGTCATTGTCCCATGCCCCGACTCGCCAGTGCGCACGCCCATGTTCCCTGTAAAAAAGGCCAGAGTTCCTCCTCAACGTGATGACTGGAAGTTTGTTCAACATTTGAGAGCAGTTAACGCTGCTGTCCACGCCAGGGCACCGAACGTGCCCAACCCACACACAACTGCCTTGCAGAGCTAGACACAATTTTCTCCCCCCGACCTGACCTGACCTGACGAACCCCTTGCTAATGCTGATTTTGTTTTCTACGCAGATGGTTCAGCATTCCGGGACGACAAAGGCGCCAACAGAGTTGGTTACGCAGTTGTCTCCGACTCGGAGGTCATCTGCTCTGACTCCCTTCCATGTCACCTCTCAGCACAAGGGGCAGAGCTGGTTGCGCTAACTGAAGCGTGTAGATTTGCAGAGGGCAAGTCTGTCACAATCTACACAGACTCCCGTTATGCGTTTGGTGTCGTTCATGACTTTGGGGCACTGTGGAAATGCAGGGACTTCCTCAAGTCAGACGGGAAGCCGGTGTTAAATCATGTGCTTATTGCTGACCTCTTGCGAGCCATACTTTTGCCCTCCCAAATAGCAGTGTGTAAATGTTCTGCTCACACTAACCTTCGTGACCCTGTTTCCCAGGGCAACGCCAGAGCTGACGCGGCAGCAAAGTCCGCTGCGAGGCAGCCTGCACCCTCGTCAGCCCCGATGATGACAGCCTCATTTGAGGAGGCTGATGCATCACTGGCTGAAATGCAGTCCCTCGCCACAGCGAAGGAGAAGGCCGCTTGGCGCTCCGCCGGCGCATGCTGGGACCACGTTACTGACATTTGGGTGGGACCAAACGGTAACCCGTGTCTGCCAAAACATTTATTTCCACATTTCGCTAAATTGACGCACGGTTTAGACCATGTGTCAAAAGGGGGGATGTTGGAATTAATTGATCAATTTTGGTTCACTGGAGGGTTTTCAGTCGTAGCACAGAAGCATTGTGAAGCGTGTTTAATCTGCCAGTGGAGTTGTTACAACACCTCAGTTATTGCTTTTGCCACTTCGATCTCCAGCTGTGTATCGGGGAGCCCCTTCACATTTAGGCCATCCATGTTTAGCACAAACTCTTCTCACATTTCTTGCAGAGGAACCTCTTGTCCTGCCACTTTCCAGCGATGTCCGCTCAGAAACTTGTGAGGATGCCTTGCCTTGTCTTGCCATGTGAAAAATGATTTCCGAGTAGGGTTCCAGAGACATTTACAATGAACAATTAGCTTTTCTCCTACAACCAGTGAGCAAATCTGCAGCGCTCTGCCTGAGTCAACACGGGCCTCTAACTTGCTGATCTCGTACCTCTCTCCAAAGACGAGGGTAAAACGCACTGTTTTTTGTCTTTGTGTTTTCGTGATTTTATTTTTTGTTCTTCAAACTATAAAAATAGAATCAAGCCATTTTCAAATGTTCTTGTATTCAATATCACACCGTTAAAAGGAAAAATGTCTCATATTTCATATTTGTGTTTTTTTTCTTTGTAAAACGAAAAACAAATTAGCGTCTGTTTTTGGTTTTTCAATCCAATGACCAAAACATACTCGGACCATAATGGACTTATTGGTGGTTTTATTTATGAGTCAAATAATGCAGCCACGTTCTTAAAATGAAAAAGCATTTCTGCTGTTGCTTTTTCATTTGGATTATGGTAACTGTCTGCTTCCACACTCCAGTGGTTCTGCACATTAGTATAAATAGAGTGATTCTCTATCATGACATCACAGGACGGCGGCACACTGACTCATTCCATGAACCTGGACACTGATGATCCAGACTTTGGACCAGATGACACAACAGGCCACAGTGGAAACGGGTCAGAACATGGGACTGGCTGCTGAAAGGATACAGGTAGGTGGCGCTGTCATCCCAAGTTGTGTGGTGTGGAGGATCGGGGCCAAAGTTCCAGATGCTCACAGATGTGACTGTGGATTCAGGAGGAGTGTTTGAAGGCTGGACTCCCAACAGTGATTGGCTGCTGAGGACCTCTCAATCACAATCCGGTTTTTTAGTGGCTGTGTGATTGAAAGTGAGTGAACATCATTAAATAAAGAGCTCCTGCAGGGTCCCAATTTGACAAGTACACTGCTAGTTGTGCTGCTTCGTTTTCGCCAAGGCCCTGTAGCATTCATGACCGACATTGAGGGAACGTTTCATCAAGTAAGAGTTTCCAACCAGGATGTAAACTTCTTACGCTTCCTCTGGTGGCCAGATGGGGACATTACAAAGGACCTACAAGAGCACAGGATGCTGGTCCACATCTTTGGGGCAGTGTCATCCCCAAGCCCCAATCCTCGACGACAATCAGCATGACTTCCCAGCCGAGGTTATAAACACTGTTTGTCAAAATTTCTACGTGGATGATTGTCTAAAGGCCGTCAGCACGGTGGAACAAGCAATACATGTGTACCAGCAGCTAACAGACCTGTGCGGTAGAGGTGGATTTAAGCTCAATAAGTGGGTGAGCAATCATCGCTCGGTGCTGGCCGCCATTCCTGAAGAGCAGAGAGCTAAAGAGGTAAAAACACTTAACCTTGACAGAGACCAGCTCCCTATGGAGAGGGCCCTTGGAGCTCAGTGGGATGTACAGCAACAAGATACATTCACATTCAGCATCAGAACCAAGCTGGGATGGGATGAGGAAATCCCTCAAGTCATGGTACATCCCATATATAGTTTTTCAAGCGCCAAACTACAACAAAGGAACTCATCTATAACAAAACTACAACCTTGTAAGGGCAAAACCTACTTGTTTTAATTCTGATTAATAAACCAAAGCTTATTCGATTATCATGATGTTGTTTTTTTTAAACGCTCATACAAAACAAAAAAAGTGGAGGGAGAGTAGTCTTAATCGGGTTCTGGAGCATTGCTCTACCACATCCATCGCACTCATGAGCGTCACATCCACTTGTAGTGCATCATTTCCGCCAGCAAGCTTCTCCTGTTAGACCTTCTCCGAGGTGGTTGGTGGGGTGACGAGCACCCAGCACATAATATAAAACTTATATAAAACTTCGGCCCAGTTCTGCTTGTATTGCAATGGTTGTTGTTCCTGAAGTTTCATTTTTCGTCCCTTTTTATTTTTTACATCCATGTTTGTGATGGAATAGTATTGTGAATCGCTAGCTCGCATTGCATGCTGGGACACAACGTCACTCAAGGAAGTTTTGGCTTCGCTGACACGGTCCTGAAGGGAAGTGGGTTTTAGTGCACTGGAACGGGATGAATGTGTTCAATCAAGCAGTACAAACCTGATTAATTGTCTTAATACTTCACTTCGAATGGCCATATTGTTTAGGATTAGAATTAGATGACAACTTCTTCACAATATTTGCAACTATTCAGTTTGACCAGCAGGTGTCAGTAGAAGACGAAATTTCATGTTGACTATTTCCTAATGGAAGTGCTCTCTTTACGTTGGATTTTTCTCATAATTATTTGAAGTGTAGGCCTGTATCTGCACACAATTTGGAATTCGTCCCAGCGCCCTGAGCTGTAAATTTGGACGGTGTAAAATGAAAATGGCCATCTGCAGCAGAATGAAAGTGAGATTGCATTGTCCAGGTAGGAGGACAGCAGTCAGTCATGTTTCACCTCCAGTCAACACGCAGTGGTTCACATGAAGGTCCAAGAGGCCTACAGACCTACACAGAGTCTGGACGTGGCAGTACAGTTGGATCATTGTCTTTGTTGTGTTGTTTGGTCATTGTGATCCAATGTAATGTGAGAGAAGGACGAGTGCAGTTATATTGGAGTGAGTTATTTAGAGTGTAATAGAAGTTATAATGCAGAGTCTGTTTTTATGAAATGTTCTATCACCTGGCATCCATCCATCCATCCATCCATCCATCCATCTTCTACTGCCGTATCCGGAGTCAGGTCTCGGGGGCAGCAGCCTCAGCAGAGACCCCCAGACTTCCCTGGACCCAGTCACCTCCTCCAGCTCCTCCAGTGGGACCCCAAGGCTTCCCAGTCCAGCCCAGAGACCTGGTCAGCACCACTCTGACTCCCTGAGTCCCTGCTGCTCAGGTGAGGCTTCAAAGATCTGGCTGCACCTGATTGGACGGTCGTGGAGGATCTCCTTGGTCTTCTTGGTCTTCTTGGTCTCCAGCTGTTTGACCTCATGCTCTCTGTTGACCTCCTCACTCAGTCCCTCAGTGATGTAGAGCTCAGTGTAGATGCTGTTGAGGAGAGTTTGACTTCCTGCTTCTTCACCTTCAGTCACACGTTCACATCTCCTCTCCAGACTGATCTTCTGCTGCTGTAGAAGCTCCTGCAGACCACCAACCTCTGGAGCTGAGAGAAGGTTGGAGAAGAAAACATCAGTGTGACAGTGTGAGCATCATTTTCTGTCCACGACTTGAAGCTGAAAGCATCCAAACTCCATTTTTCAGCTGATGTGGTGAAGCTGCTGTTGTCTGACTGTTTGCTCTAAATGTCCTCCAGTGGATCTTCTCACTGGAGGTCCTGACCACGGTTATAATAGTATAACGAAAACGAACAAAATAACGAAAACTTCAATTGAAAAAAACAATTGTCACGTTGCCAGGGGTTAGGATTTTGGTACCTGCCTCGTTGGGGTTCGAAGCGAGCAGAGCTGAGACCATAAGGGTGACGTAGCAACGTTCAGGACACTGATTGGCCAAAGGCAGTCTTTCACGAAAGACCAAAACCGCCATTTTTAAATGCCTCGCGTGTGGATTTTTACATTAACACGTATTAAAAACTGAAAAGCTTATGAAACTGTACCATGGGTGAACAAAGAACTACAGACGTTTCTGTTCTCTGTGGCCGAAGAAAAAGCACAATGCAGACAGTTGTGCAGAAAGTTTAGTGTTAGCTAAAATATCGGGCACACAGACGTACTTATTATGTATACATTTCTTTCCATTGTAACAGGTGCTACAAGATCTGCAATGCATTACCTAGAATTGGTTTTCCTTAAACTGATGTAGAGGATTACTAATTTGACTTTGATGGGCAAATTTGACAACAGAATACAATTATGAAGCACTAAAACACAGGACCACAAAACAATTAAATGCATGATGAAATAATGATATGCTTTGTTAAATGAAATAAAATGGCATTTTCAACTAAGTAATAAAATAGTCGGTGGTGCAGTGGTTAGCGCTGCCGCCTCACAGCAAGAAGGTCGTGGGTTCGATTCCGGGGCCTGGACCTGGGACCTTTCTGTGTGGAGTTTGCATGTTCTCCCTGTGTCTGCGTGGGTTCTGTCCGGGTTCTCCGGCTTCCTCCCACACTCCAAAAACATGCACGTGAGGTCAATTGAACATTCTAAATTGTCCGTAGGTGTGCATGTGAGTGTGAATGGTTGTTTGTCTCTATGTGGCCCTGCGATGAACTGGCGACTTGTCCAGGGTGTCACCCTGCCTTCGCCCTAAGACAGCTGGGATAGTCGTTTATGTAATTATTATTTTTTGCTCCATAGCTTTCATGATTCAGCATTACATGTTAAGCGTGATGAATTGCATGAAAAGAGAGAGAGCACTCGCTGATAATTTAACATGATGTGCTGTTTAATTCCATGAGGACGACAAAATATTTGCAAATTTGTGTTAGCGACACACATCGACAGGTGCAAGAGAAAGGGAGGAACTTTCAGGGAGGAACTTTCAAGATCGTTGAGTTTTTATTTTTTTTAATTTTTTTTAGTTCTGATGAAATAAATAGACCAATCATTTCATTACTTTGTCTGCTTTCCAAAGAGAGTTGCTTCAAAGAATTATCATTTATTATTCAGTGGCACATTGCTCACTTGTTTAAGACACAAATAATAGTATATTATTATAATAATACTATAATAATAATAATCATAATAATAATAATAATAATGATCATCATCATCATCATCATTATTATTTCTAAAATTTCCAAACAACAATCGTCAGTTGTTCCGTAAAAAATACATTGATTTCCATGTTGAATTTTGTACGGTTCGTGAGCGCGCACGTCTGTCAGTGACGGTCTCCACACTGACACAACTGCGCATGCTCTATTATCCCATCAATGCGGAAGTCAAAAAGTTTTTGGGAGCCATGCGTTGGGTGAGCAACTTCATTGAAAGCAATGGGACGCCATCTTGGACTCTGGGGGCTTGCCGCACTGTCACGCAGGTTGTGACGTGGAGGGCTGGCGACGCGCAGGTATGATGTGAATGATTGACAGCTACCATTCGTTCCCGTTAGCGAGAGGATTAAAAACAAACAGACACCATAATGGCATCAAAAAGGACTTATCCCAGCGGTGCGGACAAACGGAAGGAAAAGAAAACTGATCAAGAAAAACTTGCAAAGGGGAAAGGTAAGTTATTTGTTTGTGATGTGGGCTGGAGAGGTGGAGGGGAAACGCTGTTGCCTCCCTCCCCAAGTTTGTTTATTTGTCCTGCTAGCCAGCTAGCTAGCTAGCGTCGGATAAATGTTAGCTGGCTGGCTAATATTTGTTCGTCATGAATCAGCGTTTTTGTTTGTTTTATGAAAGTTGACCATGTCCTGCCAAGTTGGCCTATCCTGCCATGGGAATGACTGATTGACTCCACACCCGTTTATTCACATTCTAACAGGGAGGGCGGGAGGGAGGGCATGTTGTAGTTGTTGTTGTAGTCAGTCCCCTGTTATTGTTCAGTGGAAGTTGTCTCTCACATATTTGACTCTTAATGTTATTTTAGCCTTAATTTAGGATGAATTTACTAAGCTTAGTTTGTATTTTGTAGGCCCTTCATTAGAAATGTGCTACTGTTTTATAATTCAAAGAAATATTTTATGGAAATACTTTATTTGGCATGGTGTTGACTATTTTAGACTGTTGTGGCAGTGGGTCATTTATCTTAGTTTTATTACTTTAACTAGTACAGTGTGTAAAGTAATGCCAAAAACTCTTAAAAATGACAGTTTTGTAATTGGGTAAAAGCTTTAAAGGGACACTGCAACCATAATGTTTAATTTAAAAACAAATGAATTTTTAATTTTCCTATATTACTGCAACATCACTATAATAATAAAATAGGAAAATGTGCTTCTGATCTGTTTTGCTTGATGATCTAATGAGCTTTGTCTCTGCAGGAGCAATTCTAAAATATGTTGGCGCTCCAGACATTGAGCCAGAGGGATCTCCCGAACATCCTGACCAGGAAGCTCCAGGACGCTCCAGGACCAACACGTTCCTCAGAACCTCCTTCTGTCCAGGTGAATAATGTGTGTTATTCTTAGTAGCTAAGCTGATAAGTGTGGGACGAAACTAAGGCAGTTAAGCATTATTTTGATTGTTGGTTTGCTTTTTAGTGTTGCACTTGTTGGTTTGTTGGATTTTCTTATTTAAAGTAAGCATTTTTTTTTTTTTTTAATGAATACTCAATCTGTTGTATTTATTGACATATAGAGGATTCTTTTCCTAGTATTATAGTGTTTGTTTGTTTTTAAATCAGTTTAACTTGCCTGAGTTGCTCAACTGAAGATGTTTAATTTTACCTGTAGCCTGTTTTGCTTACGAGGTGTAATAGATTGTGGAATCTTAGTAGACCTTAGTAGACGCACGCTGCTGAGAGTGGCAGCGATCAGCTCCGATGACCGTGGTGCTTGTAAATAAGGCAAATGCGCCATCTAGTGGGATGCAGCATGTTTATTCGTGTTGGAGCAATGCCAAGTACTACTAACAAAACAAAAGATGCACAGGGTAAAAAAAATAATCATAAACTCAAGCCCAACAAAGATAACAGATGGGCATAACTGTAACATTACATAGTAATGATTACTAGTACTACCAAAATTTCTCTATTTTACTTTTCAACTCGAACTTGAACTATTCATCCCCCTTTTTTCAGCAGCCATTAAGACAAAAGGATGACACTTATGCATTGCATCAAACTGTGATGCACAAAATCAATTAAATGAAATCAAAACAATAAATAAAGTGTGGATTAAACAGGGGGCAGTGCAATACAGTACAGGACTCAACTGATATAGTGCAGTTAGGCAGTATAGCCTATAACAGCTGTTCAGCATCCATAGTAATCCACAGTCAGTGCCATAATCATCCAGTCAGTGTCATATTCATCCATAGTCAGTATAATATATATGATATCGCGCAGACCCTCGTCCTCCACCACATTAATTGGCTGTTGAAAGTTGGCGTGTGGTGGACGCGGCCAGTGGTCTCCGTGCCACACCATCCAACGTGGTTTGCTTTACCTCAGAAGGGGGCGGAGGGCTCTCCGCGTCAGCTGTATGCTTCGCAGACAAGTGAAAGTTAGACTGCTCGTACTTAGGTGGAAACTAAATACAGCTTTACAGTAAATGCATATCACTTTTGTCCCGTCAAGACTGCCATCTGGCAGGGTTTTGAAGTGGAACTTTCCATTTACAATTGACGCCTTATCCATGTTAGTCCTTCCTAGTGCTCATCTACGCTCAGTGTCTTTTTCTTTTTTTTGTTGTGCTTACAAGCCGGCTGCAAGCGTGTGACTGTGTGCTGTGAGTCAATTCATTTCCCGTTTCCACAATCTACGGAGCGGCCAAAGGTTCAAAAAGCACTTTAATGAATTAATTTAATTAATTAACTATGTGGCAGGTGGGTTTGCCCCCACCTTCACGTCATCAATCACACCTGCGCCGGAGTGCAATCTTTGCGTCCCTCAGTGCGTTGCATCAGTTAAAAAATGTAGGTTTGTTAATGATTGGACTGTCTTTATAGCTGCCTACATCGATGAAGCCTTGCTCCACACCCTCTGTCGTGATGATTTGAGAGACCTTTTTCCTGGACCAGAACACTTTCTCAGGAGGAAACGGATTTGGGCCCTTATTAGTGTAGATGTGATTGGTTACCTACTTTGCTCTGAAAACATCGAGCATAACACTTTCTTTTTTCTTTTTTCCTAATTGGGTCTATTGTTTCTCTCCTGTTCATAATGTTTTGGATCTGGTTTCCTCTCGGCTGAGAATTCCACCGTACCAGACAAGGCTGCCCCGAATGAAGCCAGGAACTGTGTCTTCACCAGGAGGAACATCTCCAATCTGTCCTCAGACATCCACTCCTTTGGTGAAAAGCAGCCCAAAGAGGACCCCACAGCTTCCTGCTCCTCCACAATATGTTGTCTATACTAGACATGGGCAAACCCCGGCCCGCGGGCCACATCCGGCCCGCTGCGTGTCTCTGTCCGGCCCGCGTGAAGCCAGTCATAACCCCCCAACGAAACTTTGTCGGCACGTAACTTTGCTGAGTTAGTGTAGCGCGATAGCGATAGCGTGCTTCCCCCCCGTCAACGAGGTGTAGGTACAGAATTAGTCCGGGTGCAGAATCGTTCCAGGCAGAAGTGACTGCCGATACGGCAACTCCATTGGGACATACCTCTACATCGCGTTCGAACGTGATATATGGATAGATCGCGGTACGTTTATAGAGTTGCCGTATGTGACGTAATTGGCAGTCGCCTCTGTCCAGTGGGCGAATGCCAACAACGTCACATACGGCAACTCTATTAGGACAAACTACATCGGTTGATTAAGGTTATCTTTTTTTTTCTGTCAATTCCTGCCGTATTTACAGTACTTTGTATTATATTGTATACACGAAATTCTCTCTCTCTCTCTCTCTCTCTCTCTCTCTCTCTCTCTCTCTCTCTCTCTCTCTCTTCACATATATATATATATATATATATATATACATATATATACGAATGTATGTATTCAACACACACTATCTATCTATCTATATATCTATCTATCTATCACTTGCGAAATAGCGTTTTGACCGTGATCTATCCATATATCACGTTCAACCGCGATGTAGAGGTATTTCCCAATGGAGTTGCCGTATCGGGCAGTCACTACGCCCAGAACGATTCTGCACCCGGACTAATTCTGTACCTACCTACAACCCCCCCTTCTGTGGCCCGCCGACTCGATGCAGGTCTGTCATGTGGCCCGTTGCTAAAAACGTTTGCCCACCCTCTATACAGACAGTGAGTTGGAGCAAGCTCGTAAGCACTACTTCCAGATGGCCCGCCCTGCCAGTGAGGGGAAATGTGTCATGTTCAAAGAGCTGAGATGCAGGCTGGTGACAAACACTGTCACCAGCATGATTTCTATCTTGAGAGCCAGTCAGCAAGGAGAGGGGGTCTGGTACCCTTCTAAGCATGAAGTCACTGCAATGTCTCAAAGACTAGTGGATTATTATCCCATGCTGAAGGATTAAGACAAAACAATGAAACATGTAAGTGATTATATTATTTTGCGCACTTAGATTTTGAAGCGTGTGGTTATTTTTGGCTGATACTTTTTTTTATCTGTGCATGTTCACTTTCCATCTTTATTTGTTCTTTCAATGAGTGAAATTTTATTTACCAAGCGAGCACTTACAAGAATCTTCACAAGAGATTCACCAGAGAGGGGCCACAAGAAGAAAAGGCATCGCACTGACTTCTCAGCAAGTGACCAAGAAGAAGATCATGATGCAGACTCAATTGGTGGATCAACAATTATTTTGTGTCACACACCAGGGCGCAGTTCTGATAATGGCCACACTTCACGTGAGTAGAAACATGTCCATTTTAATAATAATAACAATGTATGAAAGCTAGGCAATGTTATGATAGTTTTGGATATCATGATATATCACAGGCATTTTTACATTTGAATTGTCATTTGATATATTTTGACGCTCCAAACAATTTCATCCATTTGACTGATTTACTGATTTGTCTCCTCCATTTCATCAGCCAAAGATGGTCTGACAGCACAGGCCAGACATTATCAGACCCTGCAGGAGCTGTACAAGAAACCAAAACCCAACCAAGATGCTTTCTCCCAAATTCTTCACCTGCAGTTTCAAGCAAGAAGATCCTTCATTGATAGTGATGTTCTGAAAGAACAGGACAAGGCCAACTAAAGATCCTTGACACATGGATATGCATCCAGGATCTTTATCGTGTAAGTGATTAACTTGTTTTGGTTTATGATGAAAAGCAAGCATTTTTGCAGATTTTAACATTGACTTGCATTATAGGCGATGAATGAGCTGCGGCGCATTCTGGATAAGGGCAACAGAAAATTCATTGATGAACTAAAAAAAGAGATGGGAAGACTTCTGCACCAATGTGTAATTTTATGGTGTTTGGAAAAAAAATGAAGTGATGAAGCCACGCATAACGCTGGATGTAGGTGAGTCATTTTGCTGTGTCTCTAATTGACTGTGTAGCTGTTTCCTTGGACATAGGATGGTTTATGTTGCGCTGAATGAATAGATGCAGAATGGTAATACTCTTCATGCTGAAAAAATAAGATTTTTTTTGTGGTCAACACAAACCTAATAAGACTCATTTTTAGGAAGACTAACTTTGAACTCAAAGTTGATTTGTTCTATTCCAGTGGAATATTCCATCGCGCTGCTCAGGGCACTCCCCACACTCTTTCCTTCACCAAGTCCACCACCGAAGAAGCTGGGACATGCCAGTGAGGCACTGCTTCATGTCATTCAGGTGAAAGTTTGTTTGCATTTTCTCACATTCAACACTTCATAGTTCCATGCATGGATGTGGCGTTTCCTTCTTCTTTTTCTTTAGCCAACAGAAGATCCCACAATGTACTCGCAGAAGAGGTCTTTCTGCACTCCTGTGTTGCTGTTTGATGGGACCCGCTGTCTCATCTGTCTTGGAGCCACGGAAGACTTGAGTGACGGTCTGCTTCATCTGATGGGTTACTACTATGCCCTGCACCTCACATATCCAAAAGTGTGTGGCAACCCTTCTCTCTGTCATTCAGACAGAAGTGCTACAGGACACTATCCATGAGTGAGACACCACAGCCTCATCCAAAAAAGACCATGGCAGAATGGAAAGATTTTATTGGGGAGTAGAGCTGTGTACTAGGCATAGGTAGTGATAGACTCCCCTGGTAGTTGTAACTTGAGGGTGGGTGGGAGTCTGTTGGAACAAACATGTTATCAGTGGTGATAGGAACACAACACTATATGCTGTCCCCATACTGTTTTTTTTTTTTTTTTTTTGTGTAACTGAGAGAATATTGTAACAATTGTTACTTGCGTTCTAGAAATGATTGCTTGAGGTTGTTTTAAGATGCAATGCCTTAGTGACGTTTTTATTACAAGGCAGTGAAGGCACTGTCAGCAATTTAAGTGAATAAATAGTTGTTGACAATATTAATTCTGTTTGCTGAATTTTTTTTTTGTTGGGGGGAATGGGCGTAGGGGGGGTGGATGCTTTGTCTCATTTTGAGAAAAAAAAGCTAATATTGTGAACACTTAAATTAAGAAGAATTGCACTGTTAGTAGGTCTGGTTTTAAGATCTTTTCATTCAAATTAAGAAAGAAGCAAAGGTGAAAAAAGAATTGAGAAGCTAGTATCAAGTTTATTTGACTGAGTACAGTCCTTGGAATGAGTGCTTTACTGTTTATTTCAAGAGTTTTTCCATTCTTCAAATGCCTAGATATATCGTCTTATTTTAAGAAATCTTACCAAGTCTAAATATCTTACTGCATTGGCAGATAATTTGACTTGTTTCTAGCCTGTTCTTTCTAAAATTAAGTGTTTATTTCTTAGATATATTTTGCAGTGTGTGGACACCGAGGGGAGCTCTACAATTGGCTCATTCAACCGACCAACGAGCCAATCAGCAGCGGCGTCACAGGCCCTCCTCCTTCTTTGTTCTCTCTCTCACTTTGACTTCGGCACTGGACAGCCAGGTTTGTGGAGGGAAGGTTGGAACAAGGTAAGGACGGGGTACCCCATACATTCATGTACGTAGAGTCACTAAGTCTTAAACTCACCAGGTTTGTATCGCTTATCGATAACCCTAATGCCATACAAGTCTATGAGGGTCAAAGGTCAACTTTGTCCTAGGGACATGGGGCCACTTTCAGGTTCATCAGGATCCTCCTGGACACACCCACACCAAATTTGGGGCTTCTAGCCCATGAGGAACCCCGAAACCCTCACTCTAATTCCAGCCTTATCGCTAACCCTAATGCCATACAAGTCTATGAGGGTCAAAGGTCAACTTGTCCGAGAGACATGGGGCCATTTGCTTTTTCATCAGGAGCCCCCAAGAAGCGCACACGCCAAATTTGGGGCTTCTAGTTCTTGAGGAACCCCGAAACCCTAACCCTAATTTCAGCTAACCCTAGTTTCAGCCTTATCGTTAACCCTAATTCAATGCAAGTCTATGGAGGTCAAAGGTCAACTTTGTCCTAGAGACATGGGGCCACTTTCAGGTTCATCAGGATCCTCCTGGACACACCCATGCCAAATTTGGGGCTTCTAGCCCATGAGGAACCCCGAAACCCTCACTCTAATTCCAGCCTTATCGCTAAACCCTAATGCAGTGCAAGTCTATGAAGGTCAAAGCTCAACTTTGTCCGTGAAACATCAAGTGTTTTTTTCATGAATCATTCATCAATGTTAAGAGTTTGCTTTGTGGAGAATTCACAATAAAAATACATTGACACTGTCAAAGATGGACTCAAGCACTATTATTGAACTATACTGTATTTTTTGAGTGATGTGAAGCTTTTGACAAGCGCTGCGCAAAGGAGGCCCATTTGTTTTTGTTTTTTTTGAAGGGGGCCCAAAATTCCTGGCGGCGCCCCTGAGCGGGCATCTCCAGCACCAAGGCAGTGGAGCTGCCGGCCACGAGAGAAGAATTAACCAGTCCATTGAAACCATTTGTTTGGTCTAGTGAGTGGCAACAGTCCTTTGAGGATCTTAAGTGCCTTCTCAGCTGTAACCCTTTCGTGTCTGCTCCAAATTTTTCCTCATTGGCTAGAAGCCCCAAATCTAGCGTGGGCGCTTCTTGGGGGCTCCTGATGAAAAAGCAAGTGGCCCCATGTCTCTAGGACAAAGTTGAAAATTCACCCCATAGACTTGCATTGAATTAGGGTTAACAATAAGGCTGAAACTAGGGTTAGGGTTAGGGTTAGCTGAAATTAGGGTTAGGGTTTCCGGGTTCCTCAAGTACTAGAAGCCCCAAATTTGTCGTGGGTGCTTCTTGGGGGCTCCTGATGAAAAAGCAAGTGGCCCCATATCTGTAGGACAAAGTGGAAATTTCACCCCATAGACTTGTATGGCATTAGGGTTAGGGTCCAAGAGTACACATACACATTTTCTTTTGCTTTATTGATTTCAGCTCATCGTCTCCAGCTGCAAAGGTACAGAAACCTTTCTGTGTTTTGATGTCGTGTGTGAGAAAACATCACTTTTTTCTGTAAACTTGTGTTATCATTGTCCTTCATTGAAAATGACACAATCTTTCATTTCATTGTTCAGATGCCGAACACCAAGGCATTCCGTCGCTCTCTGGCCATGAAACGACGCCTGGAGCAAAAACGGGATTGGACACCTTTTCCACCTCGGAAGGACTTTGAACGTCGTGAGTACTTCCACGTTCATGATTTCATGTTCTGCCTGTGTTGTTATGTTGTATTCCAAATAAATCTTACAAAAACATATTTAGATTTTTCTTTTTTGTCAATTTACACAGGGCGCGGTACTGGTCAGCGACCTGGGTGCGACGATGGCCCGTTTTGCTCCTGACTGACAAAACAGTGCAAGTTCGTTCTTAAGGCCCAGCAACCAGACAAGAAGGTATGGGTCGTGATTTTGTCAAGCCACGAGTTTCTTTATGTTTTTGTTCCGGTGGTGGGAGACTCACATCTCTGTCCACTTGTGGATGGTTTTGTGTTCTCGCCCCGGGCAACAACCTTGAACACGGGCTTGTAACAGACTCCGCCCAGAATTTTGCTGCGCTACTGGCAACTGTGTTGGACCGCTGGCCCAAGGTTTGTTTATCTGCTGTGACAAACAAATTTGAACACATGAACGTCATCGCCACTTTGTTTTATCAATATCAAGTAATTCCATGATCCATAGTTCAATAACAAGAATATTCATGAATTTATTTTGCATTTTTATGTTTGTTTGGGTTTTTTTTTTTATATACAACTATTTTGTAGGTGTTTGTGCTTGACTTTCCACCTCGCCTGACTGTCAAGCCAGAACTACAAACAGCGCTACGTCAAGTATATCATCGTGTTGCTGCACGCATGGGTGTGTAAAATACATATTTTTGTTGTATTTTTTTCTCTTCAGTGACACTGTCCTAACAGATATTTCTTAGAATTGTGTGATTACATAATTAATTATGTGACACTTCTTCCAGGTTTAACATTTGTGTATATGGCCGATCACCTCCCCCTTCGTCAGCTGTACATGGTGGTGTTATGATGGTGTAAGTTTTGCCTTCTTCAGCCTTACTTGCTCTTCATTTGATATGACAAATATGTGTTAACATGTTGTTTTCTGTTTAGGTGCACCTCAGGACTGATTTTGGTGGAGCGTCTGCATGCTGCATGCTCCATCAGCTCGCACCCCCTTCACCTAGGCCAGGGGTGTTGTGCCACAACCAATCATCGCCCAGGATGTCTCCCAGAGTGGTTGTGACAGGTTCTGTCCACATGCCAGTGTATGGACCTGCTCCTGAATGGACTTTTGTTGGACAGGAGGTTGAGGTAACCTGTTCATCCCTCTTTTTTTTTTTTTTTTTCCCCAATCGTGTATTTGTCAAACTGTGCAACTTTTTATTTTAAAAATGAACACTTATCCTAAGTTGACTCTGTTGACTTTATAGACAGTACCAACAGCTGTTGAGACTGCATTTCACACAGACATCCCGTCCAATCCCGTGTGGTTCAGTGAGGCTGTGCTGCTGGACCACATGGAGACCGTCGTGGAGTCATCTGGCAGGGTTTCCCCAGCTGCCACACAATTATTCATACACTTATCAACTTGGGGTGGGTGAAAAAAAAAAAATCAATATTGCAATATATTGTTGTCCTTTCTGTCGCAATAAATAATCGATACACTGACTGCAAATATCAATATTTTTTTCCAAACACCACCTGTCCACCTGTCCCGGGAAAGATAAAATCTCTCCCGGGACACAATTTGTCCCGTTTTTTAGGGAAAATGACAAAACCTCATTTAATTTCCGTCTGTGGTCTAGATAGGGTTGCCAACCCTCCCGTAAAATACGCGATTGTCCCATATTTGGCAACTAAAAAGCCTGTCCCGTAATGAACTGATGGGGGACGCACTTCACTTTGTCCCGTATATTTTGGGGACGCGGTTATTTATTTATTTATTTTGTCTGCATCATTTTTTATTGATTTTCAGAATCGAGGCAGTGAAAGGATTTTTTTCCCTCTTTCATCTTCCCGTCGGTTTGTATATCCCAAGTCCCCAAGTTGAGATAAAACAAGTTGCTACTGACTTTACATTACCAGAAAGCACTGTCCTTGTTTACATGAAAGTTATTAATGTTCATGCACTTTAATATGTTTGCTTGTGCAGTGCACGTTTGTTTGTCCATTATACAAAGTTTTGGAATAAATGCAAGATCACAGGCATTTTCCTTTTTATGGGTATTTTTTTCTTTTTCAGTCACATATCGTCTGCAAAATTTCGAAGATATCGAAGATATCGTGTGTCGTGATGTTGTCATTATCTTGGGCCAAATATCGTCACAGTATCGAATCGTGGGTTAGCCGTATCGCCCCAGCCCTATTATCAACACAAGATCACATATGTACAGTACATGTACAGTTTAATTAGTGTGTTACTTTTGTAAGACAGTCAAATCCACATCCTGAAGTGTTTTCTCTAACAATGGAAGTTCTTCAAAGACTGGGGTTACAACTGTATCAATCTCACCTATTGTAATTAACTAACATGATTTACATGTCGCGGGAAAGGAACCACCGAGGGCCAAAAGGTATCTCCTTGTGTTTGTTGGATTTGCATTCAGGGACTGTCTCTGCCTTTTGTTTAGAACTTTCCTTTGAAATGTTGTGAGTGTCAGTGCGAGAGGTATGAAGGTCTTGGTGATCTATTGTTGCTGTGGAAAATTACCCCTGATTTGCTGTGGAAAATTACCCCTGATGACCAAAAGGTTCCCGAGTAGGAAGAGTTGATCTGATTTGAATCTTTTAAATATGCATTTTAGCAGTGTCTCTGTTCTGGGAGGATATTTAAGGGAAGGAACAAGAATCTGAAGGTCTCTTCTTTTTTCTCTCTCCTTTTCTGGGACCCACTCTCTCTCTCTCTCTCTCTCTTTTTCCTCTTTTTCACTCTCTCTCTCTCTCTCTCTCTCTCTTTTTTCTTCTTCTTTTTCTTTGACTTCTTGATTTTTTTTACCATCATTTTTACACAACCAGTCTGTTACATTTTTGCTGCATTTTTACTCTGGACATCGCAATAAACTGATATGTTATCCATTCCCCTTCAATATTAACTTGTTGAGACTTTTGTTTCTATGTGGAGAGCAATCTGACATCAGATATTGATTTAGTCTTCAGTTATATGGTAAATTCATTCGAGTAATGCTTGTACTCTTTACCTCTGAGTTGAATAGAAAAGATTGAGTGTCATGTTTT
>NW_027466094.1:532500-657500 GCF_046127955.1 Nelusetta ayraudi
ATTCATGAACTCACCTGTATGGAGGCCCATATAACAAAACTGCAGGAGACTTTTGTCCAGAAACTCGCCATCAAGATGCCTGTTGTCTCTGAGGTCTGATAACAAGGCTAACCAGAACTCCATGCGCTTGCCACGCAGGAAACCCCACCAATATTCAATTCTTTGATTGGCGGTGCTGGCCCCCTCCAAGTAACTATCGAGGGTGTCGTCTGGTTGAACAGGGACGAGGAAACACTGGAAGCCTCTAACATGGCCATTTTCGGTTCCAAGGTCGCCTCGAACAACTCTAGGACACCCCCCAAAACGCTGTACCGCTTCTATGTAGCACCCTCCAATTACTTTTGGGTCACTACTTGTTGTGTAAGCATTGAGACAGATTATTTTTCTTGAAAAGCCATCGATACATCCATTCACACAAATACCATATGGCTTCAGTTCATCATATGAGTCCAGGTGCCAGATGAAGTTGAGAAGTTTGAGAAGTAATTCCTCCGTTTGAGACGCCCCGCTTGCCTTAATGACACTCCTCTAGGATCCAGCTCCTTCAAAACCAAACGCACAGACTCTTTTCTCATACGCAGTCCATTTTCTCTGCATTTAGCATACATCCACCTGTACCCGTGAAGCTGCCCGGGGTAATGTAGCTGGTTGCTAATGGATTCAAACAGGATCGCCAGGTCGGAAGAAGCTTTGCGTGGCACGAGTCCCCTTGGAATGTACAGCTGCATCCCACTCTAGACTCATCAAACCCGACAAAGAAAACAAATCCTGAGTCACTAAATATTAAGAAGATGATTAAAAGGATTGGTATGTTTGATGTATGGAGGGATTTTCATCCATCCACTAAACAATTGACTTTTTACTCTCACCCTCATTCAGTTTACTCGAGGATCGATTATTTCTTTCTGTTCAGAACAAACAGACACAGGGTTTTAGATTGTAGAATTGGTGTTAGCGACATATCAGATCACTCAGGTGTATATGTGAAAATAAATGTAGGTGTCCCACACAAAAACACTATTTGGAGACTCAACACCTCCCTATTAAATGACACCCGATTTGAAGATTACATTAGGAAAGAAATGAAGGAATATACAGACCTTAACGGTAGCACCGTGACGTCACAGAGTATTTTATGGGATGCTGGAAAAGCAGTATTGCGTGGGAAGATTATAAGTTGGGCATCACAAAGGAAAAAAGAAAAACTTAAACACCTTAACGACTTGACAAGTAAATTAGACTCACTGGAACAGTAGCATGTAGAGACTAACGACCCCACCTTATTGGAACAAATAACCGTAGTAAAATCAGAACTAAATAAGAAACTGAACGACCAGGAGGAACTTACACTTAAGTATATCAAACAAACTCACTATGAAAATGGACCCCGTGCTAAAAAACTCTTAGCCTGGAGACTTAAAAAACAACAGTCTGGAAGATCCATATATAAAGTAAAGGACCCGGTCACCAACCAGATGTGTTATAAGCCAGAAGCAATACATAAGTCTTTTGAATCATACTTCAGGAATTTATACACTCAACCCGAATTAGCAGAAGCAGTAATAGTCAATCAATTTTTTGAAATCCCTAGACCTGCCATCTGTTGTCACAGAACAAAATAAGTGCTTAACTACAGAGATTACAAATGCAGAGGTCGACAAGGCAATTTCTAAACTGAAAACAAGCAAAGCAGCCGGGGGAGATGGACTACCAGCAGAATGGTATAAGACTTTTAGGGACTCTGTGACCCCACTGCTATTTATTAAATTGTTTTAACTATGTCTGAAAAGGTGGCGAGACCCCACCATCTTGGAAACAGGCCATATTATCTGTAATACTGAAACCAGGGAAAGATAGGACAGATTGCAGCTCATACAGACCTATCTCAGTTTTAAACACTGATTATAA
The DNA here is from genome assembly GCF_046127955.1 of Nelusetta ayraudi. Lineage (NCBI taxonomy): Eukaryota > Metazoa > Chordata > Actinopteri > Tetraodontiformes > Monacanthidae > Nelusetta > Nelusetta ayraudi. The sequence goes on from NW_027466094.1 coordinate 534,409, forward strand.
AATTTTCACTTCAATTATTGTCAACACACTAGAAAATATTATCCCTAACCTAATTGACACGGACCAGACAGGTTTTGTTAAAACTAGACAAACACAAGACAATGTTAGGCGAGCTATACATCTGTTACATATAATGAGCAAAGGAAACACAATGTCCTTAGCAATTAGCTTTGACACAGAAAAAGCTTTTGACTCTGTTCTATGGGAATTTTTATACCTGGTCCTGCAACGTTTTGGCTTTAACAATACAGTTATAAAATGTTTAAAATTCACCTGTGGCCCGGATCAGAATAAATGGCAGTCTTTCAGGTACAATCCGTTTGGAGAGGGGTTGCTGACAGGGCTGCCCACTGAGCCCCATCTTGTTTGCTCTATTTATAGAGCTACTTGTTCAAAAGATTAGGGAAGACCCAGAAATCACGGGAATACTATTCAAGGGGAAAGAATATAAGACATGTTTATATGCAGATGACATCCTGGTGACTTTATCCGACCCGGATACCAGTCTCCCTAAATTAATGCCCTCCTTCGACCAATGTGGTTAATATTCGGGATACAAATTGAACATAGAGAAAACTCAAACTCTTACTTTGAATTACATACCTCAAGAAAACATACGTAAGTCCTTTAAATTTAAATGGAAAACCAGAATTTTGAAATACCTAGGTCTTCATATTCCCAAGACCCCCAAAGATTTATATAGTGTAAACTACGGTAGAATCACAACCAAAATTAAAAATGATCTGGACAGTTGGACTCCCCTAGTACTTGATTTTTACAACCAAATAGATACTTAAAAAATGGTTATTTTACCACAATTGTTATTTCTACTCCAATCGCTACCTGTAGAAATACCCAATAAGAAATTCAGTGAATGGAATCGGATCATTTCTAGATTCATATGGCAGAACAAGAAACCAAGGGTACGCTACAAAACATTACACTTAACAGGGAGGGATGTCACTCCCATGCTTGGAGGACTACTATAAAGCAGCACAACTGCAGTATATAGTCTACTGGTGCAGGGCGGGTTACGATGCAAAATGGAAGGAGCTAGAATTTGACCAACTAGATATCCCACTTCAATCTCTGCTGGGTGACAAAGCTTTCAAGACTATATACTCTAATAATCTATGTGATGTTATAAAAACTCCCCTAAATATTTGGTACAAAGAGATGAGCAAAGCGCACCTGGAAAAAAAATCTCGGTTATTAAGATGGGTCGAACATGATAGAGTATTCTTGTGTTATTCTTTATCTTGGTTTATATTGTATGATCACTAGTAGCACGTGTAAACTGTTAGAATCCTAGGCTAACATATACGCATCGTATTTCACTTTGTTTTATGGCCTGCCACTGATGTGCTCATCCTCTCCCTGTACAGGATATGAGCTGTGAAATCGGTCAACTATCGTATAGTCGTTGGTTTGTCTCTCTCTGTTCTCCTCCCTGTTCTTTCCTTATCTTATCCCCTCCCAGTCCTGTGTATAAGAGACCTTCTTCCTCCTTCCCACCTCGCACTCGCACTCCCATTTTACTGTGTTTTGTGCCTCGGAGCTCCGATCCCTTTTTTTATTGTTTGTTCATTAAATTACTTATTATCCCAGTATTCCTCTTCGCTCTTTTCCACAACAATTTGGCGTCACAAACAGGATTGCTGGAGACCCGTCAGTGGAACTCTGGGACGTTGAGGGCCCGGGACCAGGAACGGAGGAAACTCCTCGTTCCCCCTCTACCTCGAACCAAGCATTCAGAGATGAGAGGATCGGCGTCTAAGAGTGGATCTGATCGGCTTCACGTCTATCCAAGCGAACCTGGAAAGGAAGTGCTGATTCAGAGATCGGGTGAGAAGTAATTGTTCTTGTCTCAGACATATCAGTGACCAGTGGGTTGTTTTCCTTGTCGTCTACGAACGGTCCCGGGGCAGGACGGAGCGCATACGTTAACCGTGCCTGTCAGGTCGGTGTTGATTCTGAATCAACACTGAAATTCCCACTCCACAAGTGAGCCGGAAGCTTCTGGTAGGTAAACTACCAGAGGGGTGAGTTTTTTCTCCACCTTTTTGCTCCAGAGTAAGAAAAAGGGGTGCACGGGGACGCCTGTGTATTTTCTGACTTGGAATTTTGTGAAAACTTAGTGAAAAGTCAGAGTAATAAGTCTAACTAGACAGTGCTGGGGAAGAACCAGAGCAAAGTGGCTGCTGCTGTTCCCCAGGGGGGACCAATTGTGGACGACATGAGGAAAAAATATGGTCCAGATTGTCTTGACATGTTGGGAATTTGGGTTGAAAAGTATGATTTCCCAGCAGGGGGATCACTGAGTTTGGAGGAATTGAGAAACCTCCGGGATAAATTGAAGATAGCAGAGGGAAAGGTTACAAAAAAGAAAAAAACAAACAAATATGCAATTCAGATCATCAAAGATCATGAAAGGTGTTTTTCATTTTGGAAAACTGAAGCAGAAGTCAGGGACAGGAAACAAGTAAAAAAAACAAAAACAAACGTGTGAACAGCGCTGGGCGCTGGAGCACAGGGGTGACAGAGATAACGGCAGAGGGTGCACACACTCACACACACTCCCAGGAGGAGGGAGAAAAGGAGCAGCTCACACACGAGCATTCAAATGCACCAAATCGTCTGTATCCTTCTCTTACAGGCCCGAAGGACCCTCTCCTGGACATGCCTGTCTTCCCTCCTCCCGCCTGCCCTCATCCAACGCTACCACCGTACAACCCTGCGCACTCCAGCACCGACGCCGCAGCGTCGCCACGTTCATCAGGACTGCCGTCAACCAAACGGCCAGCCTCATCACTGCTTTCAGACAAGGGCTGCTCCCCCAGATCGCCAAAGCAGTTAACACAAGCTGCTGCGTGGGGATTGAAGATGCCCGGCTGACAGAGGTCCGACGTCATGCAGTGCACGCTGAGAGGCTTCTGCAGGAGGCCAGCGATGCAGAGGACAAGAAGATAAAGCGTGCCTCCCTCACCATGATGAAGCTCCTCAGTGACACGGCGAGACGGCCCTACAGGAACAACGACAACCGACGAAGGGCGACTAGCGGAGACAGAGGCGAAAAGGGGGCGTGCCACATCTGCGGCCGAATGGGTCACTGGGCCAGAGAATGCCCTGACAAAGGAAGACACCGCGGGCAGAACCATGCCCACCGCAGCCAAGAGAGTGATCGCGAGGGCCGGAAAAGAGGATCCAACTCAGAGCAGCTGAGGGGGGAGAGTGGAGTGCGGGACACGGCATGGACCCGGCGAGACGGACCCCCGGCCTACAGCGTCTTCGCAGGGAAGTGATGCACACACACACATGCAACACGCTTCTTGCAATGAAGAAATGCTTGCTGTCCCCTCTAACTTCCCTTTCCCCTGCAGACACGTACACTGATTCATATTCTGATGTTGATTATTCGGAAACGTATACTGATTTACATGTTGATGATGATTTTTCTTCTGACAATGATTTAGGTTCGACTGATTGCTCTCAGCCTGACGGTGAGACATGCATTGACACTGACACAGAGTTCGAGGTTGATTTACGTGACCAAATTTTGAGCACCATTGACAGGTTTAGAGCGTCGTCACGTGCCGCCTCCTCCCACATACACGTTGTATAAAGAAGCTGCTTTTGAGAAACTGCCGCGGGTCACTTTTAGAATCATGGGTAAAAATATCACGTTCCTAGCCGATAGCGGAGCAACATTGTCGTTCCTTCGTGTAGAAGAACTTCCCCAGTGTAAAAAAAAAAAGTGGGAGATATGTTTATTCTGTCGGAGCAGCTGGAACGAAGAAGAGAGAGCCTCTCACCACTCCACTTACTTGTATTGACTACGGCGACGAGACATGCACATCACAAAACCAAATTAAACACAGCTTTGTATTGTCAGAAGTGTGTCCGATGAATTTGTTGGGAAGAGATTTGCTTCTAGCCATGGGCATGAATCTCATCTCCACCCCCGACGGGTTGATTGTTGCCAGGTCGTTATCTTCCTCGACCTTGGCTATCAGTGGTTGCTTCCCCTCGAGGCCCCAGAAGAATTGATAGTGGCGGCTAACGATAAGGTGCCGGGTGATGCTCACTTCATGAAAGCTCCCAATTTGCACTGCACAGCCAGTGCAACTCGTGAAAGAAAGAGTGTGTTTGAGAGTCAGTTTTTTTTTTTTTTTTTTTTTTCCCAAGCGTGAATGATGACCTCTTTGTTTCTCCGTTGTTTTTGGGCCCCCAACGATGCGTTGCCTCTGTTTCACTTACACCAGAGCAGAGTGCATTTCTTTTTTTTCTGTCCGTGGGTCTACCCCACACATTTCACTTTCCAAGAGTCCAGGCGATGAGTGGAAGGAGCTAGGTCCGTTTTTGACGAAATGCCTGTCGACCAAAGACTGGCACCGAAAGGAGCGGGGACAATTTTACTCCCCCACCCTGAATGTGCATAAGACTGATTTTCCACTGGAAACACAGGCTCTTCGCTGTCTGCACCTGACAGAGACACGTGACAGCGAGCGCCACAACACGAGTTTTGCATGTTTCACTGACACATCGCAGCTGCCCGAGGAACTGAGTGAGGTTCCCTCCTCACTGTGGGCTGCTCACAAATACGATGTGGGACTGATCAAAGGTGCCGAACCGGTGAAGATCACACCCAAAAGTGATATTCGGCCCAACCAGCCGCAATATCCTCTGAAGCCAGAAGCTGTTGAAGGGATCACTCCTGTTTTTGATTCTCTTCTCGAAGCAGGTGTCATTGTCCCATGCCCCGACTCGCCAGTGCGCACGCCCATGTTCCCTGTAAAAAAGGCCAGAGTTCCTCCTCAACGTGATGACTGGAGGTTTGTTCAACATTTGAGAGCAGTTAACGCTGCTGTCCACGCCAGGGCACCGAACGTGCCCAACCCACACACGACTGCCTAGCAGAGCTAGACACAATTTTCTCCCCCCGACCTGACCTGACCTGACGAACCCCTTGCTAATGCTGATTTTGTTTTCTACGCAGATGGTTCAGCATTCCGGGACGACAAAGGCGCCAACAGAGTTGGTTACGCAGTTGTCTCCGACTCGGAGGTCATCTGCTCTGACTCCCTTCCATGTCACCTCTCAGCACAAGGGGCAGAGCTGGTTGCGCTAACTGAAGCGTGTAAATTTGCAGAGGGCAAGTCTGTCACAATCTACACAGACTCCCGTTATGCGTTTGGTGTCGTTCATGACTTTGGGGCACTGTGGAAATGCAGGGACTTCCTCAAGTCAGACGTCTGCCAAAACATTTATTTTCACATTTCGCTAAATTGACGCACGGTTTAGACCATGTGTCAAAAGGGGGGATGTTGGAATTAATTAATCAATTTTGGTTCACTAGAGGGTTTTCAGTCGTAGCACAGAAGCATTGTGAAGCGTGTTTAATCTGCCAGTGGAGTTGTTACAACACCTCAGTTATTGCTTTTGCCACTTCGATCTCCAGCTGTGTATCGGGGAGCCCCTTCACATTTAGGCCATCCATGTTCAGCACAAACTCTTCTCACATTTCTTGCAGAGGAACCTCTTGTCCTGCCACTTTCCAGCGATGTCCGCTCAGAAACTTGTGAGGATGCCTTGCCTTGTCTTGCCATGTGAAAAATGATTTCCGAGTAGGGTTCCAGAGACATTTACAATGAACAATTAGCTTTTCTCCTACAACCAGTGAGCAAATCTGCAGCGCTCTGCCTGAGTCAACACGAGCCTCTAACTTGCTGATCTCGTACCTCCGTCCAAAGACCAGGGTAAAACGCACTGTTTTTTGTCTTTGTGTTTTAGTGATTTTATTTTTTGTTCTTCAAACTATAAAAATAGAATCAAGCCATTTTCAAATTTTCTTGTATTTAATATCACACAGTTAAAAGGAAAAATGTCTCATATTTCATATTTGTTTTTTTTTCATTGTAAAACGAAAAACAAATTAGCGTCCGTTTTTGGTTTTTCAATCCAATGACCAAAACATACTCGGACCATAATGGACTTATTGGTGATTTTATTTATGAGTCAAATAATGCAGCCACGTTCTTAAAATGAAAAAGCATTTCTGCTGTTGCTTTTTCATTTGGATTATGGTAACTGTCTGCTTCCACACTCCAGTGGTTCTGCACATTAGTATAAATAGAGTGATTCTCTATCATGACATCACAGGACGGTGGCACACTGACTCATTCCATGAACCTGGACACTGATGATCCAGACTTTGGACCAGATGAGCCAACAGGCCACAGTGGAAACGGGTCAGAACATGGGACTGGCTGCTGAAAGTATACAGGTAGGTGGCGCTGTCATCCCAAGTTGTGTGGTGTGGAGGATCGGGGCCAAAGTTCCAGATGCTCACAGATGTGACTGTGGATTCAGGAGGAGTGTTTGAAGGCTGGACTCCCAACAGTGATTGGCTGCTGAGTACCTCTCAATCACAATCAGGTTTTTTAGTGGCTGTGAGATTGAAAGTGAGATTGCATTGTCCAGGGAGGAGGACAGCAGTCAGTCATGTTTCACCTCCAGTCAACACGCAGTGGTTCACGTGAAGGTCCAAGAGGCCTACAGACCTACACAGAGTCTGGATGTGGCAGCACAGTGGCATCATTGTCTTTGTTCTGTTGTTTGGTCATTGTGATCCAATGTAATGTGAGAGAAGGACGAGTGCAGTTCTATTGGAGTGAGTTGCTTACAAATACAGATTGCACAATTTCTATCCCAATTGTTAAGTGGGAAAGAGACCTGTCTCTCCAGCCTCACTCTAATTTCTGGAGAACAATCTGCCTGAACACCTTTTCACTGATAAAACAACCTATTCTACAATTAATACATTTTAAAGTACTCCACAGGATCCACTACACCGGGCAGCGGATGTTTCAGATGGGCATGACCGCCTCTCAGACCTGCTCACACTGCACAGTTAATGTCCCAGATTATTACCTACACGCTGTATGGCATTGCCCACCAGTAAATAAATTCTGGCACGTAGTATGCAATGATCTATCAGCACAGGTTGGTTACAACATCACAGCCACTCCTTCTTTTTGTCTCTTAGGGGACCTCAGTGATATCAAATCAGATAAGGCAGAATCTCGCATGCTGATCACCTCCTTATCTATCGCTAAGAAAACAATCCTCACAAACTGGAAAACAAAACAACACCTGCACATTGCACAATATAGCAACTTACTGTTAGATCACACCTCCTTGGTAGGAATGTCTGCTTCATCCTATAACTAACTAGTAATCAATCAATAGCTGAGGCTGCTGGTTGATGTGGGCAGCCGTGGTCGTGCTGCCGCGGGCCGGGTGCGGTCTGGTGGGGGGGGGGGGCTGGGCGTGGGGGTTGGGCTGCTTTGCGGGTTGGTGGGGGGTCGGGGGTTGGGTGCCCCGGCGGGGGATGTCTACCACGCGGGGGGCTGGGCCTGATGGTTGGTGGGTGGTGCTCAGGGGGTGGTGCTCCGGGGGGGGGTCCCTGGCTCTGGTCTGGGGGCCCCCTTGTTGGTGGGAGGGCTGGTCCGTCCCTGTGTCTGGGGACTGGCGCTGGATCATACGCGGTGGGGTCGCATGCCTGGGGTGGGGCTGCGCGTTCGCCGGCTACCGCTCCTGTGTGCCCGGGTGGTGCCTTCTGCCCCACCTTCGCCCTCCCTCTCCCTGGTCGCTGCCGCTGCCCCGGGGCCCTCGGGCGGTGGGGGGTGGGCCCCCTTTGGCTCCTGGATCCCTGTGGTGTCCCCGGCCCCGATGTCGCTGAGGGGGCGCCCTGACCGGGAGTCCCCCCTGGTCACATAATAGGTGTATTTTTTTTATTATTTTTTTTTTTTCCCTACATTTTTAATTAATTAATTTATTTTCTTCTGTTTTGGGGGATTTGTGTCTTGGGTGGTCGCTGCCCGGCCTTCTGGCCGGGCGCCGCGGGGGACTCGATGTGGGCGGCGACTGGGTCCCCGGTGGGCCTGCCCCCAGTACGGTCTCCTCACCCTTGCTATGGGGCACCGACTGCACCCTCGTTGGCGAGGACCTGGCCCCCGCACAGTCAATGACCCACTGACATTATCACGAGGGCTTTGGATGAGGGTCTCCATCGCCCTGCTCAGCAGCAGTGTGGTTGCCCCAGGGCCTTACCACCCCTCCATTTTAAACGCACCATAGCTCAACACACCAGCAAGTGCACATATACACACACTGACACCCCTACACACAGTGGGGTCGGCCTGCTAGCGGGGGCGGGATCCGGCATCTTTCCCACCCTGGATGGACCCTGTGCAGTCCGGTGCCCCTGGGGTGCGAGACCGGCTGGGCTTATGGGGACCTCGCCACTTGCAGCGGAGTCCCCCTTCCCCCAATCCAGGGACCGGGCCGCTGCCCGGGTGGTCCCCCTGCGCCGCTTGGGGGCGGCTGGGCGGCGACGACCCGAGTTTTCTTTATCTTTTTATTTTATGTATGTATTTATTTATTTTCTTCTTTTACAGGGCACAGGGGGAAGAAGGGGGACTCTCGCTTGGGGGCCCGCTTTGCCGGCGTTGGGGACGGGGGTGCGGCTGTGGCCTCGGGGGCCGGGGGGGGGCTGTCCCCTGGCGCCGGGGGGTCCCGGGGCGGTGGGGGCGGCTGGGGGGGTGGGGGGTGGAGGGGGGCGGTCGATGCGCCATACTGGGTCCGTAGGGGGGGGGCCTCTGGGTGCCCGGGCCTGCTTTGGGTACCGATCCTCCCGGTGGGTGAAGGGGCTGGGTCCTGTCACTGATGATGAAAATCAGTGTGTAGTTCAAACTTTGTGCGTCTTTGTGTTCAGTTTTTCTGCTGTAGTTGTGCTTTTCTTTTCATTCCAGATGAATTCCACTCAATTTCCTTTTCAAACCATGTAGGTGTTGAGTGAGCTGCAGTGCCCCCTGGCTGCAAGCTTCATACTGTGACTCTGCCGACCGAGGTAAAAAACCAACAAACTCTGACACTTTGCTGAGGACCTCCTGGAGGAGCTGAAGGTGCAGAACCTTCTCAGGCCTCTCTGAGGAGGAACTTGCGGCTGTCGGTCCTCTGCTGCCCCCTGCTGGTCACACAGGCCTCTTACACCTCCGTTCGTCTGTTCAGCACATATTTAATTTTTTAATGGCTCTATAAACGTCACTGATGAGACGATTTTATGATTCCTGCAGTTAAAATTTTTTAATTCCAAATCTGCAAAAAGCTTCTGATCAATGAAGACAGAGTTGATTAAAATGATTTCAAAATTGACCCGTTTGAGAAAAGCTGCACTGTGGCATTGTTTGCATGTTGTTTTAGCTCTCAGTTGCTTCATTTCGCATTTTTCTTAAAAGCTTTGTTTAGTGGTCCATTGTGGTCAATGGGACACTGAACATCCGCTTTGTGTGCCCGAGTTTTAAGAGGATCAGGTGCGGACATTTTAGCATTTAAATTATGATGGCTTATTAGCATAGGTACGTAGTACCTCACCTGTCCGTTCTTTTTACAGTGCTTCCTGAACACCTCACCGGCACACTACAGCCGCCTGCTAGCACAAAGCTGCGCAGAGCCTCCTCGTTGTTCTCCTCACCTGGAGGACGCTTGGTGATCAAGACCTGTGGCCCAAAACTCGGTCCTATAAGATAAGTGCAGGAACACTGCCGCTTCGCCCGCACTTGATTGTGCTAGCCGCCCCGTACAGACGGTGGACGGTGCATGTTGCTTCCGTCCTGCCTTGGTTTTACTTGTTGTTTTTCCGTTCTCGCGTTGTTTGTCTTCGTTTGCTTACGTCGCCACTGCTGACCCTCAGACAGCAGACGTTACACTATCAAGTCGCCGGTCCAGCTACAGTGGTGTGCGTGTTTTTAATTGCATTGTTTGTTTGTTTTTCTTGCTATTTCAGTACATGTGACTTTGGTTCCTCCCCCGTTTGGCCCCCTCATCGGTAAGCCTCAGTTTCTACACCAAGAATAAGGAGCTCAGTAGCTCTGTTTTAAGTGTTGGTCTGTTTGTTCCTTTTATTTTTAAATGTTGAATAAAAGTTAGTTTGATATTTTAAACATTCTGAACCACGTCTCCTACTCCTTCCTCGTAGAACTTACCTGTGTGCCTAATTATTACTTTTGTGTTTAGTAGAACTCCCTGGGTGGAATTCCCAGGGTGGCGTTGTCGGTTCCTTTTCATTTTGTTAAATTCCCAATATTAAATCTTGCTTTATCAGATAGCCATAACCACTCTCATCGCCACAGGATATTTGAGTCAACTGAGTCAAACTGTCATGTCTACTTCCCAGTCTCAATAAACATGTTCACTACTGCTTTGTGCGAGCTTCTTAAATGGAGGTTTGTCTGGGTTTTTCCCTTTTTAGAAGCAAGCCACATATTTTGTGTCTTTCCACCACAAGACATTGGCTTTTGTCACTCTCTTTGTCGTATTGGGAAAAAGTGGCATATCGGACTTTCCCGCCGCGAGTCGCTCGTCAACATACTGCTGTGAAAGAGGGGTGATGTCACAGAACGCGAGGTGCATTTAGGTGCTACTGCGTAAAACTAAAAGATTTTCCTGGGCAAATATTCATTTGACAGACGTAAACGAAGTGAAATATGACTTCAATTTAAGTTTGTTTTAGTTTGTTTTTATAAACACACAAAAAAGTTTGAGTTAGTTATCGTTTTTGAAAAAAGTTCTTGACTTCTACTTTAGAGATATTGATGACGAGTTGTTGTATATAAACGGTGTGACTATGTGGTTCGGCAAGCGGTGGTGCTGTCTGTACATAGCTTAGCAAACGGATAGCGCTAGCACCCCCTTTCAATGCCAGAGTGAAAAGATCCATACGGAGTGTTATGACCCACGGGTGGGTCTAGGTGCCTCTATCTTTGTGTCTGTGTGTGTGTGTGTGTGTGTATGTGTGAGAGAGAGTGGATGACGCCTTGCAGGTGCGGTCCTGGATGTCGGCTGCTGATTGGACGCGCCACGGCTGAGAAGGAGGAGCAGTCGAGCCAGCCTGACGGTCGTCCCTCCTCCGCTCCCAACTCTGCAGTTAGTCACTTCTGAAATGGTGTTAGAGCACGCAGCCGTAGGTAGTGATGGCCGATCGAGGCTTTGTTGAAGCTTCGACACTTGTTTCAAAAAATGGTTCATTACTCGAGGCTTCAATGACACAGTGCTCGAGGAGGTCATCTAGTGCTCAATAAAATGAAGTGCAATGGAAACGTGTTCATTGTTTCATAGGTTGTTTGGGATTTGATTCGCCATGCATTCTTGTTGGACAACACTACATGCTTGTATGGTTCAATGCTGATACAATAAAATAAAAATGAAAAATAAAGACAATGTCTCTTTTTTGGCACGACTGATTGTAGTAGACTATAGCTCTTATACTGAGCCTCACAGTTTGTGCAATGAATTATATTATATCCTAAAACAAGACTAAATAGCCCATAGTTTAAAAATATGTTCAATAGTAAGTGTTCAGTGCGTCAGATGTCAAATGTGATCTATTTAAAATGTAGAATAGATGAGCTAAATAACACATATATAATACACATTGATGGGAATTGAACCATCGCCTCAGTCTTGCAAGTCCAAGATTGTCATAATGTACCACAAACCCAAATCACACTCCCTTTTTTTCATCTAAGCTGTTTGAGTAGCGTTAGCACACCGTGGTTCCTCATCAACTACAGGCCTACACTTCAAATAATTATGAGAAAAATCCAACGTAAAGAGAGCACTTCCATTAGGAAATAGTCAACATGAAATTTCGTCCTCTACTGACACCTGCTGGTCAAATTGAATAGTTGCAAATATTGTGAAGAAATTGTCATCTAATTCTAATCCTAAACAATATGGCCATTCCAAGTGAAGTATTAAGACAATTAATCAGGTTTGTACTGCTTGATTGAACACATTCATCCCGTTCCAGTGCACTAAAACCCACTTCCCTTCAGGACCGTGTCAGCGAAGCCAAAACTTCCTTGAGTGACGCTGTTTCCCAGCATGCAATGCGAGCTAGCGATTCACAATACTATTTCATCACAAACATGGATGTAAAAAATAAAAAGGGAAAAAGGGAAAAATGAAACTTCAGGAACAGCAACCATTGCAATACAAGCAGAACTGGGCCGAAGTTTTATAATGTGTACACCATAATACAGCCTTCTGGTGGACAAGCCATACTATTTAAGCCGTGTCTTCCTATGGTACTTCCGTGGGTGGAAGCTCGTCGTAGAGGTCACGTGCTGGTTGCGAGTCACTGCACCGATCACCTCGGGGCCCTTGCAGGGTATCTGATTCAAGTGAGTATATAGGAAATATGGTTCAATGTATTCAGTCGTAACAAGAGAAGCTTGCTGGCAAAAATAATGCACTACAAGTGAATGTCACACTTTTTTTTTTGTTTTGTATGAGCATTTAAAAAAAACAACATAATAATATGGATTTTGACCATGTATGTTTTGGAGTTCAATGAAAGAGGTTAATATATATATATATATATATATATATATATATATATATATATATATATAGTCAGCTGCTTTCAGTTGACATATTAAATCTATTATGATATGGAACGATAGTTCATAATGTACGTGTTACTTGCTTTGCAGATAAGGTGTACCCTATTTCTTGTGCTCCTGGTTATTTTAAAAGGCAGACAAGAACATTGTTTGCTGTTGGAGGGCTACAACAACACTTCGATGCTACGCTTTGTGCCGTCGCTACGGACCCCAAAATCTCGTTCTTGTTGGATTCGGGTTCTGCGCAGACTGGTGGGAGAGTTTGTGTACAGGTTATGCAAAGGAACGGTGTCTTCAGTTATACACACGCTCATTAAAGTGCCGACCGTGGAGGAAGCTGGTGCCGCTGCACGCCGTTTCCAGCAGAATAACAGCGAAATTACCAAAATAAAAACAAATCAGGAAAACATGTCTTTGCTGTGCTTTTATTTACAAAGTTAAAATTCTTCTAACTTATAAAAAATGTGAACGAAAAGGTAGAAATATAAATACGAAGGAATACGTATTTGTTCAAGGGTGCGCAAAGCCGGAGCCCTGCATTTGCTGCGCTACCCTTTTTAAAAAGGTCTCCGTTGCGCGTTATTTTAATATGTCCATCTATTTTAGAAGAGAATGCATCGCCCCGGTCTCATCCTCTCTCCAAATGTCTGTTTTGTTAGACGCGCGGCTCGTGCCATTCATTTCAATGGAAGCGGAAGCGCCACGAAGCGGAAGCGCCACGAAGCGGAGCGCCGACGAATTTCGCGAGCGAGGCTCCAACTGGTTCACACCAGACGCGAACAGCTCCGCGATGGTCGACAAGCGCTTCTGCTCAGCTGCAGTCTTTTTTTCACTCCCACTTGAGCTTCTTTTTTTTTTCTTTAAAAAAAATTAGATAAAAAAAATCATTTTCATCATCGCCCCCCCTCGCCCCGTAGCCAGCCTGCTCCGTAGCTTACTTTTGTGTGTGTGTGTGTGTGTGTGTGTGTGTGTGTGTGTGTGTGTGTGTGTGTGTGTGTGTAAATAAATAGAAACACGCACTCAGGTGTCCATCTCAAGACAAGACCTCTTTCATAATGATCATTGACCGGCATCTCTAGGATCAAACAGACGTATTTTGATCAAGTCTTCCTCTGTGTGTGTGTGTGTGTGTGTGTGTGTGTGTGTGTGTGTGTGTGTGTGTGTGTGTGTGTGTGTGTTTAATCTCTCTCGCACTCTGATATAATGTACTGACAAATATAACATACAAATATGATATATGATCGAATTTGTCATTCGGTTTTTATTTTGAAATTAGTTTATTTTGAAAATTCACCGGATTTTCTCGTTTTTATTGAGCGACTTCCTGTACTGTAGACGAGGATCGCTCGCGGCTCGCGCACGAAATAGAGCAGACGCCGAAACAACAAATGCATGCCGCGAGCCGCGCGCCTGTTCGCGTCTACTGTGAACCACCACATTGATTAACGTGGGCGCCGAATGGAAGCGTTCGGCGGCGCTTCACTTCCACGTCCAGTGAACTGACGTTAAATGCATGGCGCGATCCGCGAGGGGAGCCGCGCGCCTGTTCGCGTCTGGTGTGAACTACTACATTGATTAACATGGGCGCCGAATGGAAGCGCTCGGCGGCGCTTCGCGGCGTTTCGTGGCGCTTCCGCGTCCAGTGTGAACCGGGCGTTACTCGCTCGGAAAAATGTGTCGCCTGAGCCTCTGCCCCCTCCGTGCCCATTGGCGGAGGGACGGCTCATTGAAAAAAAAAAAAAAAAAAAAATCGGTGTTCCTTCAGCGCGCCTGGGAAACTCTGAAATTATGAATAACTTAAGCTTGTTTTTGTCCCATTTGCCTGCATCAGCCCGTCATGATATTGTTAAATTAATTGAGAGCCACCCACTATTGTTTTCTGACCACCCCCGCCGTACGTCAGTTTTGCACCATGACATAGAAGTAGAGGGACATGCCACAACTAAGCAGCACGCACACAGAGTCATTATTGGGAAGTTAAGAAAGAAGCTTTGGCTCTCCTTCTGACAGTGCCCATCTTGATGTTCATTTGGGGTCAGGTTTTTACAGACTATAATGCCCTCGTAGATGCGGTGGTCTCTGCCCCTGCAAGACTTCAATCTCCAGATTTGCCACAGGAAGGGGGGTTGATAATGTTTTGGCAGGTGCATTATGACGTGGGCTAGCTGCGGAATTCTTATTTCGGGGGAACTGAGGTTTTTCTTGTTTAGTTTTGTTTGTAGGTATGTTAATAGGGTTTAGTTTTGAAGGGAGGGGGTGATATGACCCACAGGTGGGTCTAGATGCCTCTATGTTTGTGTGTGTGTGTGTGTGTGTGTGTGTGTGTGTGTGTGTGTGTGTGTGTGTGAGAGAGTAGATGACGCCTTGCAGGTGCGGTCCTGGATGTCGGCTGCTGATTGGACGCACCACGGCTGAGAAGGAGGAGCAGTCGAGCCAGCCTGACGGTCATCCCTCCTCCGACCTCTCAATCACAATCAGGTTTTTTAGTGGCTGTGAGATTGAAAGTGAGTGAACATCATTAAATAAAGAGATCCTGCAGGGTCCCAATTTGACAAGTACACTGCTAGGTTTGCTGCTTCGTTTTCGCCAAGGCCCTGTAGCATTCATGACTGACATTGAGGGAACGTTTCATCAAGTAAGAGTTTCCAACCAGGATGTAAACTTCTTACGCTTCCTCTGGTGGCCAGATGGGGACATTACAAAGGACCTACAAGAGCACAGGATGCTGGTCCACATCTTTGGGGCAGTGTCATCCCCAAGCTGTGCTTCATTCGACGACAATCAGCATGACTTCCCAGCCGAGGTTATAAACACTGTTGGTCAAAATTTCTACGTGGATGATTGTCTAAAGGCCGTCAGCACGGTGGAACAAGCAATACATGTGTACCAGCAGCTAACAGACCTGTGCGGTAGAGGTGGATTTAAGCTCAATAAGTGGGTGAGCAATCATCGCTCGGTGCTGGCCGCCATTCCTGAAGAGCAGAGAGCTAAAGAGGTAAAAACACTTAACCTTGACAGAGACCAGCTCCCTATGGAGAGGGCCCTTGGAGCTCAGTGGGATGTACAGCAAGATACATTCACATTCAGCATCAGAACCAAGCTGGGATGGGATGAGGAAATCCCTCAGGTCATGGTACATCCCATATATAGTTTTTCAAGCGCCAAACTACAACAAAGGAACTCATCTATAACAAAACTACAACCTTGTAAGGGCAAAACCTACTTGTTTTAATTCTGATTAATAAACTAAAGCTTATTCGATTATCATTATGTTGTTTTTTTTAAACGCTCATACAAAACAAAAAAAGTGGAGGGAGAGTAGTCTGAATCGGGTTCTGGAGCATTGCTCCACCTCATCCACCGCACTCATTAGCGTCACATCCACTTGTAGTGCATAATTTCCGCCAACAAGCTTCTCCTGTTACGACTGCACATGTTGACCCATATTTTCTGTTCACTCGCTCACCCGTATCAGGTGATACCCTGCAAGGGTAACCATTGGCTCTTGTCTTAGACCTTCCCCGAGGTGGTTGGTGGGGTGACCCACCCAGCACGTGACCTCTACGATGAGCTCCCACCCACTAAAGTGCCATAGGAGGACACGGATTAAATAGTATGGCTTGTCCACCAGAAGGCTGTATTTTGGTGTACATAATATAAAACTTCTGCCCAGTTCTGCTTGTATTGCAATGGTTGGTGTTCCTGAAGTTTCATTTTTCGTCCCTTTTTATTTTTTACATTCATGTTTGTGATGAAATAGTATTGTGAATCGCTAGCTCGCATTGCATGCTGGGAAACAGCGTCACTCAAGGAAGTTTTGGCTTCGCTGACACGGTCCTGAAGGGAAGTGGGTTTTAGTGCACTGGAACGGGATGAATGTGTTCAATCAAGCAGTACAAACCTGATTAATTGTCTTAATACTTCACTTGGAATGGCCATATTGTTTAGGATTAGAATTAGATGACAATTTCTTCACAATATTTGCAACTATTCAATTTGACCAGCAGGTGTCAGTAGAGGACGAAATTTCATGTTGACTATTTCCTAATGGAAGTGCTCTCTTTACGTTGGATTTTTCTCATAATTATTTGAAGTGTAGGCCTGTATCTGCACACAATTTGGAATTCGTCCCAGCGCCCTGAGCTGTAAATTTGGACGGTGTAAAATGAAAATGGCCATCTGCAGCAGAATGAACGTGAGATTGCATTGTCCAGGTAGGAGGACAGCAGTCAGTCATGTTTCACCTCCAGTCAACACGCAGTGGTTCACATGAAGGTCCAAGAGGCCTACAGACCTACACTGAGTCAGGACGTGGCAGTACAGTTGGATCATTGTGTTTGTTGTGTTGTTTGGTCATTGTGATCCAATGTAATGTGAGAGAAGGACGAGTGCAGTTATATTGGAGTGAGTTATTTAGAGTGTAATAGAAGTTATAATGCAGAGTCTGTTTTTATGAAATGTTCTATCACCTGGCATCCATCCATCCATCCATCCATCCATCCATCTTCTACTGCCGTATCCGGAGTCAGGTCTCGGGGGCAGCAGCCTCAGCAGAGACCCCCAGACTTCCCTGGACCCAGTCACCTCCTCCAGCTCCTCCAGTGGGACCCCAAGGCTTCCCAGTCCAGCCCAGAGACCTGGTCAGCACCACTCTGACTCCCTGAGTCCCTGCTGCTCAGGTGAGGCTTCAAAGATCTGGCTGCACCTGATTGGACGGTCGTGGAGGATCTCCTTGGTCTTCTTGGTCTTCTTGGTCTCCAGCTGTTTGACCTCATGCTCTCTGTTGACCTCCTCACTCAGTCCCTCAGTGATGTAGAGCTCAGTGTAGATGCTGTTGAGGAGAGTTTGACTTCCTGCTTCTTCACCTTCAGTCACACGTTCACATCTCCTCTCCAGACTGATCTTCTGCTGCTGTAGAAGCTCCTGCAGACCACCAACCTCTGGAGCTGAGAGAAGGTTGGAGAAGAAAACATCAGTGTGACAGTGTGAGCATCATTTTCTGTCCACGACTTGAAGCTGAAAGCATCCAAACTCCATTTTTCAGCTGATGTGGTGAAGCTGCTGTTGTCTGACTGTTTGCTCTAAATGTCCTCCAGTGGATCTTCTCACTAGAGGTCCTGACCACGGTTATAATAGTTAACGAAAACGAACAAAATAACGAAAACTTCAATTGAAAAAAACAATTGTCACGTTCCCAGGGGTTAGGATTTTGGTACCTGCCTCGTTGGGGTTTTGAAGCGAGCAGAGCTGAGACCATAAGGGTGACGTAGCAACGTTCAGGACACTGATTGGCCAAAGGCAGTCTTTCACGAAAGTCCAAAACCGCCATTTTTAAATGCCTCGCGTGTGGATTTTTACATTAACACGTATTAAGAACTGAAAAGCTTATGAAACTGTACCATGGGTGAACAAAGAACTACAGACGTTTCTGTTCTCTGTGGCCGAAGAAAAAGCACAATGCAGACAGTTGTGCAGAAAGTTTAGTGTTAGCTAAAATATCGGGCACACAGACGTACTTATTATGTATACATTTCTTTCCATTGTAACAGGTCACTACAAGATCTGCAATCCATTACCTAGAATTGGTTTTCCTTAAACTGATGTACAGGATTACTAATCTGACTTTGATGGGCAAATTTGACAACAGAATACAATTATGAAGCACTAAAACACAGGACCACAAAAAAAAAAATTAAATGCATGATGAAATAATGATATGCTTTGTTAAATGAAATAAAATGGCATTTTCAACTAAGTAATAAAATAGTCGGTGGTGCAGTGGTTAGCGCTGCCGCCTCACAGCAAGAAGGTCGTGGGTTCGATTCCGGGGCCTGGACCTGGGACCTTTCTGTGTGGAGTTTGCATGTTCTCCCTGTGTCTTTGTGGGTTCTCTGCGGGTTCTCCGGCTTCCTCCCACACTCCAAAAACATGCATGTGAGGTCAATTGAACGTTCTAAATTGTCCGTAGGTGTGCATGTGAGTGTGAATGGTTGTTTGTCTCTATGTGGCCCTGCGATGAACTGGCGACTTGTCCAGGGTGTCACCCTGCCTTCGCCCTAAGACAGCTGGAATAGGCTCCAGCAGACCCCCGTGACCCTGAATAGGAATAAGCGGGTATAGAAGATGAATGAATGAAATCTTTATTGAATGAATGACACATTTTATTTCACTCGTGGTTTATGTAATTATTATTTTTTGCTCCATAGCTTTCATGATTCAGCATTACATGTTAAGCGTGATGAATTGCATGAAAAGAGAGAGCACTCGCTGATAAATTAACATGGTGTGCTGTTTAATTCCACGAGGACGACAAAATATTTGCAAATTTGTGTTAGCTACACACATCGACAGGTGCAAGAGAAAGGGAGGAACTTTCAAGATCGTTGAGTTTTTTTTTATTTTTTTTTTAGTTCTGATGAAATAAATAGACCAATCATTTCATTACTTTGTCTGCTTTCCAAAGAGGTTATTCATTAAAAAAATATGTGTGGCAGTGCTGTTATGGTCCATAGAGAGTTGCTTCAAAGAATTATCATTTATTATTCAGTGGCACATTGCTCACTTGTTTAATACACAAATAATAGTATATTATTATAATAATACTATTTTATTAATATAATAATAATAATAATAATAATAATAATAATAATAATAATAATCATTATTATTTATAAAATTTCCAAACAACAATCGTCAGTTGTTCCGTAAAAAATACATTGATATCCATGTTGAATTTTGTACGGTTCGTGAGCGCGCACGTCTGTCAGTGACGGTCTCCACACTGACACAACTGCGCATGCTCTATTATCCCATCAATGCGGAAGTCAAAAAGTTTTTGGGCGCCATGCGCTGGGTGAGCAACTTCATTGAAAGGAATGGGACGCCGTCTTGGACTCTGGGGGCTTGCCGCACTGTCAGGCAGGTTGTGACGTTGCGGGCCTTCGACGCACAGGTATGACGTGAATGATTGACAGCTACCATTCGTTCCCGTTAGCGAGAGGATTAAAAACAAACAGACGCCATAATGGCATCAAAAAGGACTTCCAGCGGTGCGGAAAAACGGAAGGAAAAGAAAACTGATCAAGAAAAACTTGCAAAGGGGAAAGGTAAGTTATTTGTTTGTGATGTGGGCTGGAGAGGTGGAGGGGAAACGCCGTTGTCCCCCCCCAAGTTTGTTTATTTGTCCTGCTAGCCAGCTAGCTAGCTAGCGTCGGATAAATGTTAGCTGGCTGGCTAATATTTGTTCGTCATGAATCAGCGTTTTTGTTTGTTTTATGAAAGTTGACCATGTCCTGCCATGTTGGCCTATCCTGCCATGGGAATGACTGATTGACTCCACACCCGTTTATTCACATTCTAACAGGGAGGGAGGGACGGAGGGCATGTTGTAGTTGTTGTTGTAGTCAGTCCCCTGTTATTGTTCAGTTCACATATTTGACTCTTAATGTTATTTTAGCCTTAACTTGATGAATTTACTAAGCTTAGTTTGTATTTTGTAGGCCCTTAATTAGAAATGTGCTACTGTTTTATAATTCAAAGAAATATTTTATGGAAATACTTTATTTGGCATGGTGTTGACTATTTTAGACTGTTGTGGCAGTGGGTCATTTATCTTAGTTTTATTACTTTAACTAGTACAGTGTGTAAAGTAATGCCAAAAACTCTTAAAAATGACAGTTTTGTAATTGGGTAAAAGCTTTAAAGGGACACTGCAACCATAATGTTTAATTTAAAAACAAATGAATTTTTAATTTTCCTATATTACTGCAACATCACTGTAATAATAAAATAGGAAAATGCGCTTCTGATCTATTTTGCTTGATGATCTAATGAGCTTTGTCTCTGCAGGAGCAATTCTAAAATATGTTGGCGCTCCAGACATTGAGCCAGAGGGATCTCCCGAACATCCTGACCAGGAAGCTCCAGGACCAACACGTTCCTCAGAACCTCCTTCTGTCCAGGTGAATAATGTGTGTTATTCTTAGTAGCTAAGCTGATAAGTGTGGGACAAAACTAAGGCAATTAAGCATTACTTTGATTGTTGTTTTGCTTTTTAGTGTTGCACTTGTTGGTTTGTTGGATTTTCTTATTTAAAGTAAGCATTTTTTTTTTTATGAATACTCAATCTGTTGTATTTATTGACATATAGAGGATTCTTTTCCTAGTATTATAGTGTTTGTTTGTTTTTAAATCAGTTTAACTTGCCTGAGTTGCTCAACTGAAGATGTTTAATTTTACCTGTAGCCTGTTTTGCTCACGAGGTGTAATAGATTGTGGAATCTTAGTAGACCTTAGTAGACGCACGCTGCTGAGAGTGGCAGCGATCAGCTCCGATGACCATGGTGCTTGTAAATAAGGCAAATGCGCCATCTAGTGGGATGCAGCATGTTTATTCGTGTTGGAGCAATGACAAGTACGACTAACAAAACAAAAGATGCACAGGGTAAAAAAAAAAATAATCATAAACTCAAGCCCAGCAAAGATAACAGATGGGCATAACTGTAACATTACATAGTAATGATTACTAGTACTACCAAAATTTCTCTATTTTACTTTTCAACTCGAACTATTCATCCCCCTTTTTCAGCAGCCATTAAGACAAAAGGATGACACTTATGCATTGCATCAAACTGTGATGCACAAAATCAATTAAATTAAATCAAAACAATAAATAAAGTGTGCATTAAACAGGGGGCAGTGCAATACAGTACAGGACTCAACTGATATAGTGCAGTTAGGCAGTATAGCCTATAACAGCTGTTCAGCATCCATAGTAATCCACAGTCAGTGCCATAATCATCCAGTCAGTGTCATATTCATCCATAGTCAGTATAATATATATGATATCGCGCAGACCCTCGTCCTCCACCACATTAATTGGCCTGCAAGCCGTAGCCACACCCATTTAGCCCCCGCTGTTGAAAGGTGGCGTGTGGTGGACGCGGCCAGTGGTCTCCGTGCCACACCATCCAACGTGGTTTGCTTTACCTCAGAAGGGGGCGGAGGGCTCTCCGCGTCAGCTGTATGCTTCGCAGACAAGTGAAACGTAAGACTGCTCCTACTCCGGTGGAAACTAAATACAGCTTTACAGTAAATGCATATCACTTTTGTCCTGTCAAGACTGCCATCTGGCAGGGTTTTGAAGTGGAACTTTCCATTTACAATTGACGCCTTATCCATGTTAGTCCTTCCTAGTGCTCATCTACGCTCAGTGTCTTTTTCTTTTTTTTGTTGTGCTTACAAGCCGGCTGCAAGCGTGTGACTGTGTGCTGTGAGTCAATTCATTTCCCGTTTCCACAATCTACGGAGCGGCCAAAGGTTCAAAAAGCACTTTAATGAATTAATTGAATTAATTAACTATGTGGCAGGTGGGTTTGCCCCCACCTTCACGTCATCAATCACACCTGCGCCGGAGTGCAATCTTTGCGTCCCTCAGTGCGTTTACATGGTACTAGAGAAATTTGAATTATTGCCTTCGTCCGATTATGATCGGAGTTTGAGAACTCCGATTGGAATCGGAGAACTCCGATTGAGACACCCAGATAATGCGATTGGAATTCAAATTTCTCGGCCATGTATACGCCTTAGTCGGATTATTAACTGGACAACGCAAGTGCGCACGCGCCACCGCAGAACTACGTCGTCTAACAAAACAGACGGCGTGAAACAACCAGCAAACGCGAATAAGAATGTTGACATTTGGAGAGAGGATGAGACCGGGGCGATGCTTTCTCTTCTAAAAGAGATGGACATATTAAAATAACACACAACAGAGACCTTTTTTAAAAGGGTAGCGCAGCAAATGCAGGGCCTCGGCTTTGCGCAGCCCTGAACAAATACGTATTCCTTCGTATTTATATTTCTACCTTTTCGTTCACATTTTTTGTAAGTTAGAAGAATTTCAACTTTGTAAATAAAAGCACAGCAAAGAGATGTTTTTCTGATTTGTTTTTATTTCGATAATTTCGCGGTTATTCTGCTGGAAACGGCGTGCAGCGGCACAAGCTTCCTCCACGGTCGGCACTTTAATGAGCGTGTATAACTGAAGACACCGTTCCTTTGCAAAACCTGTACACAAACTCTCCCACCAGTCTGCGCAGAACCCGCATCCAACAAGAACGAGAGTTTGGGGTCCGTGGCGACGGCACAAAGCGTAGCATTGAAGACATTGTGTTGTTGTAGCCCTCCAACAGCAAACAACGTTCTTGTCTCATGGTTATCTTTTAAGATAACCATGAGACAAGAAATAGGGTACAGCTTATTTGCAAAGTAAGTAACACGTACATTATGAACTATCATTCTATATCATAATGATGTAATATGTCAACCGAAAGCAGCTGACCAGCTGAAAAGGCTCACTCCACCCCCTACTGTTGGGAGGAGGACACGTTCCCGTCAGTAATTCAAATTTCTCAGCTGCATGTATAGGGGGACAAGGTGAGAACTCCGATTGGACGAGAAAACCGAATTATTGCTTAGTCCGATTAAGCTCTTCCTGCAACTCCCCAGGTGGCATTGTCAGGCAACCCCCCCCCAATTTTCCTTTATACCCAGCATCTGAATTGTCTCCACATCCGCCAGACCCTCCCCCTCGCCACATCTAGTCTTTTTTTGATAGGCTGCCCTCGCTATTAACCTCCCTCTCATCACAGCTTTAATTGTGTCCCACAGTATGGTAGTGTCTACTGGACTATCTATGTTCTCCTCCATAGAGCATTTAATCTCTTTCTTAACCTCCTCCAGTGTTTTTGGATTATTTAGCATACCCACATTTAATCTCCAAAGTGTGTTTTTCTTCCTCTTATTTAGACAAATAATAAGGTAATTAATACTGTGTCAGTACAAGTCAGTCGTTCCTATTTTACATTCCTCTATTCTGTATCTGTCTGTAATGTTAATAAAAAAAATAGTCCTCTGTAACGGGTGGAGGTCTCTCCAAACATCAAACGTCCCGAGTTCTGCTAGAGAGACGTTGACAAGTTTCGACAGGCGGGTCTGACTTCTGTTGCCATTAGTTGTGTCGAGTTTAGCTTTTAAATCATGTTGATTTAGCTCTTGCTGAGAGAGATGTGTTTCCTGTAGATCAGGCATGGCCAAACTACGGCGTGTCTCTGTCCGGCCCGCGTGAAG
The DNA here is from genome assembly GCF_046127955.1 of Nelusetta ayraudi. NCBI lineage: Eukaryota > Metazoa > Chordata > Actinopteri > Tetraodontiformes > Monacanthidae > Nelusetta > Nelusetta ayraudi. Next base: position 558,006 of record NW_027466094.1, read on the forward strand.
GCAGTCAAAAATCTAACCTAACTTAGAAATGACACTTGAACCTGCAATGAGTATTTTAGTCGTTCTAAATGAGTCCAACGTTAGAAAAAAAGGAGCAACCCGGACTTCCCACAGTCTCTTTTCTATTAACATGGGAATTCAATTTTAATAGTTTGTCAACTAAAAACACTGGTCATACTAGAACATCCCTACCAGCTTTCTTCATTTTATTCTCTGAATTTAATCAAAGAATCTTTGAAACTCTTGTAGCTTTTCTCTGGCTCGTGTCGCTGCTGATGCGTAGCCCCTCCAGGATCCCTCCTTGCACTGCCACTCCGTCGTAGTGCGGGGCACCGAGTGCCGCAGGCCCCTCCGCACCCGTCGCCACCGCTGTCTTCTCCGCCAGGCCGCGTCTCGCCAATTCCTCCTTTACCTCCTCTGCGCTGTTGTAGGTTCGAGTTCCCGTATCCCAGTGGGTCCTCATCTTGGTGAATGGCGTCTGGAACCGGATGCCCTTCTCCTTCAGGATTCTTTTAGCAGTGTTGTACTCCTTTCTCTTTTGGACCCTCTCTGTCGCGTAATCGTGATGGAATGACGGTACTTTCTTCCCCAGTTCTATTTTCTTTGTCCATAGCTCTCTCAGGACCCTCTCTTTGGTAGTAAATTCCAGAAAGTTAACAATGATGGGTCTCGGTTGGGCACCGTCCGCTGGCTTCTGTGCAAATGAGCGGTGTGCTCTCTGAATTTGGAAATTAAAATCTGCTGGCAGGTGCAGTTTGCTTTTCAGCAGGTCTTCCACAAACTTGGCCACAGATTCTCCCTCCTCTCCTTCAGTGACTCCATAGATACGTAGGTTGTTTCTCCTCGGCCTGGACTCCAGGTCAGTTAACTTGTCCTGAAGAGCTTTTTGTTCTCTCAGTGATATGACCAGAGCGTCATTAGCTTCCTGTGCCCAACGTTCTAGCTTTTCAATCCGCGACTCAGCCTGGTTGATCTTGCCGGTCTGGAGCTCCTGTTCAGTGATGACTTTCGCAAGTTGTTGATTTATTTCGTCTTTGAAGTCGTCCAAGTCTTTTTCCACGTCGTTCCTCAGTGTTTCTCCAAACGTGCGAAGGACTTCTTTTGATTCCGTTTTTAAATCCCGTATCACCTTGCTAATAATTTCTATGTCCGAGCCCTTTTTCGCGTCGTTAGTCACGAGGAGTTCGTTTCGCCATCTCTCTCTGTTTCAGAGCAAGCTGGTAGTTCCGCCATATTGTCTGTTACCGTGTTTCTGTTTTGGTTGAATGGAGTTTTCCTTCCCATTCCAACGTTCCCCTGATCACTTTGTAGTTAATATGATATCTGACAATAGTTATTCAAGTTTTCGGGGAGTTTTTACCCTGGACGGTCGAGAGCCCTGGTGTCGCGCAGTCTACCGCTTTATGGCCAAACCAGAAGTCCCTTCCCTCTAGCCTTTTCAAGGGGGAGGTGGCTAGACTCGGCTCTTGTGGGACGAGAAGCAGAAGGCCTGTCCGATCGGGGGGGAAGATGAGATGACATTTTTGTGGGTCAACACAAACTCATCTGCGAGGACAGCAGCCTTGGACAATGACGACACTTTCTGTTCATTCAAGAACATTACCACCTTCTCTGGCAAAGAGTCTTTAAAATCTTCTAAAAGAACGAGCTCACGGAGTGACTCAAAGTCATTTTTGACATCATTAGCTGCACACCATTTATCAAAGAGGTTGCTTTTCTCCCATGCAAACTCGACAAAGGTTTGACCACTAGATTTTCTATGGTTCCTAAATTTTTGCCGGTAGGGCTCAGGAACAAGCTCATAAGCAGGAAAAATTGCTTCCTTTCCAACATCATATTGCAGGCTGTCTTCTAAGAAAAGAGCAGACACCAACTCCTGTGCTTTTCCCACCCGCTTGCATTGGAGAAGGACAGGCCTCGTGTCTCTTGGCCAGTTGAGTGGCGAAGCTATTCGCTCCAAGGCACTGAAGTATGAATCAACTTCTGCCTCACGAAATGCTGGCACCAGAAAAATGTTTTTACTGGGGCTGGGCAACGATTAAAAATTTTAATCGCAATTAATCGCATGATTTACCTGATCAATCACGATTAATCACGTCGTATACGCAAAAGCCAATAATGAATTTAAAAGAAGTCTTTCATACACTTTAATTTAAATGTTCTGCCATATAAACAAAAGCACCATAACATTTATCGTGCAAACACTTAACATCAGCACTTTACACAGAAACATTTTTAATGTAAATCTAAAGTTTAAAAAAAATGCAAATACAAAATTAAAGCTTATTGCCAATGCCAGGGCATTACTGTTATCCTGTTCCTTATGAAAAATAAAAAAAATCTACCTACAAAATCCTGAGCCACAATAATAACAGGCAATTTCTGAGGTAACAGCAGAAACATTTTTCTTTTATCAGGGAGCAGCATAACCAGTCTGCGTTCCCTTGCAAATGTCCCAGTTAGAAAGGGTGAGGCACAAAAACGTTCACTTTTGGGTTTTTCTTCACAGGGGACTAGAATGTAAAGTCCACATTTATACTGGAGTTCCTTTGGAGAATCTCACTCAACTCAGTGCAGTTTGTCAGTTCCTGGAACTTGACGGCCAGTTATTTTAAATGTACTGCCATATGAATTAAAGTGCCATAACATTTACTGTGCAAACACACTTTTAACATCAGCGTTTTTGAACAATTAGCAGCTAAGAAAAAAAAAAATAGTGTAAATTTAAACTCAACTTAAACAATGTTATCAAAGCAATACAAAATTAAAGCTGTAAGCAGCGTTTGCGGGACTGAGCCCACCTGGCCACTGCCTGCTGTGACGTCCGCCACCTGGCCACGAGCCCCCGACACCCGCCAACGCTTCCCAACGCCTGGCGATTCCGCCCTGAAACCCGCCGATGCCCCATTATTGACGCCGACGCCTGCTGATGACACATCAAGCACTGACTTGACATTACTGACTTCACATTTAGAAACATTTGATTTCTAAATTTGATTGATTACTATATCATTTTGGAGATAATAAGCCTTAAAGTTGGCTTTTTGTTTTGTTTTGCGACAGCTCCAATATTCCATTTTTACTGTACAATAACATCAAATTGCTCCATAAGCTCTGGCAATGGTTGGTACAGTTGACCTCAGGACAACCTTGAATATATCTTCTCTTAATATTCTTGAATATTCTCACTTAATGTACCAGCTCCTTCCTGTAGACATGATATATACAGTTAGTTATTCTTTGTTTGACGCAAGTGTTATATTAAGTTCCTACTATCTGTACCGGTACTTCTTGTTAATTTGAAATAAACACTAACAGCATAATGTCAAAACAAAAACCGAACAAGTCAAACAGGAGCAGATCAGAAAACAAGGAGGCTTTGTACTAAAATATGGATAAAATATAAACAGGGAGTTGTCTAATGTCGTCAAGGAAGCCAACATTACGTTACCTGATGATCAGCATGTTGACTCAGAAAATCCTCAGGCTCCTGCTGCGACATTTCATTTGGGGCGACGATTGTGACTTCACTGCTGGTCCCGTGAGAAACTCAAATCGGTCCTTCACGTTTGTGTTGCGTGGCATGGGTTAGGACATTGAGAGGCATTATAGTGTGGTTATGTGCACCAAATCGGACTCGGCTTCTAGCTCGATAGCCGCGCATAATTTATGCAAACGCAATGCTCTGTTTATGTGAACTCACGGAGTCCGACTCCGTGCACGTGCTCATCTCGACTCGATGGATTTATGAGCTTGATGACAAGTGTCACAAGTGTGTATTTTGTATTGGATTGATGTACTGCAATTCTAGTCATGTGAACAAGCAATTAGCATTCCTAGTTATATGTGGCATGACGAAATACTGTACTACCAAGTTTGTATTGCAGTATCTTCAGTTTATGGGGTAGAGGGTGCTCAAATTGGATTGATTGAAGATGTAGTTTAGGTACAATTTGCTTGTTTTTATCAAAATTTAAGTTGATTGCAGTTCAAGGTGGCACAATCCTATCAGATGTTGTCATTTGGTCACGAAGAACACTGGTATTTGATGATTATTACCATAAGTACCACCATGTTGCAGGCATTGTGGTTACAAGTTTCACTCCAATTTTGATTGTTGTCTGTATGACTAGCAATCCGTTGAGCTGTCTAGGGTTATCATTCAGATAAGGTGTCACAACTTTTAATTGCATGGGAACTTTGGGATCCATGGCAGATGGGCATTGTAAAAAAACGGATCTTGAGTCGGAAGGCTAGCTTGTCCTAATTGTGACCTTAATATGATGATTTTTTTTTCCCTGCCAGATTGAGGAGAAATGAAATGGACATCCAAACCGGGGCCAATAATGGATGAGCTGGATGATGTCACAGTATCAATTTTAAATGGTATGTCATGTGTAGGTATGAAAAAAATTCCATTACTGTGATTTGTCCGCTAAGTAATTAAAATAACTGTATGCTGACACTGATTTCAAAAATAAGTATTTTACAAATTTGAGACAAAATGTCTAAACTAAATTGCATTTACAATTAATTCTGATAACAGAAATTGGCACAAAACAAACTTGGTTTGACTTGTCAAGTTGAATTAAATTCATTAGTGAAAAAATGTATGAGTTGTTAAGTATAAAAGGTTTGTTAATGATTGGACTGTCTTTATAGCTGCCAACATCGATGAAGTCTTGCTCCACACCCTCAGTCGTGATGATTTGAGAGACCTTTTTCCTGGACCAGAACACTTTCTCAGGAGGAAACGGATTTGGGCCCTTATTAGTGTAGATGTGATTGGTTACCTACTTTGCTCTGAAAACATCGAGCATAACACTTTTTTTTTTTTTTTTTTTTTCCTAATTGGGTCTATTGTTTCTCTCTTGTTCATAATGTTTTGGATCTGGTTTCCTCTCGGCTGAGAATTCCACCGTACCAGACAAGACTGCACCGAATGAAGCCAGGAACTGTGTCTTCATTCTGCATCCATTTGACTGATTTACTGATTTGTCTCCTCCATTTCATCAGCCAAAGATGGTCTGACAGCACAGGCCAGACATTATCAGACCCTGCAGGAGCTGTACAAGAAACCAAAACCCAACCAAGATGCTGTCTCCCAAATTCTTGACCTGCAGTTTCAAGCAAGAAGATCCTTCATTGATAGTGATGTTCTGAAAGAACAGGACAAGGCCAACAAAGATCCTGGATGCATATCCATGTGTCAAGGATCTTTATCGTGTAAGTGATTAACTTGTTTTGGTTTATGATGAAAAGCAAGCATTTTTGCAGATTTTAACATTGACTTGCATTATAGGCGATGAATGAGCTGCGGCGCATTCTGGATAAGGGCAACAGAAAATTCATTGATGAACTAAAAAAAGAGATGGGAAGACTTCTGCACCAATGTGTAATTTTATGGTGTTTGGAAAAAAAATGAAGTGATGAAGCCACGCATAACGCTGGATGTAGGTGAGTGGGACATGCCAGTGAGGCACTGCTTCATGTCATTCAGGTGAAAGTTTGTTCGCATTTTCTCACATTCAACACTTCATAGTTCCATGCATGGATGTGGCGTTTCCTTCTTCTTTTTCTTTAGCCAACAGAAGATCCCACAATGTACTCGCAGAAGAGGTCTTTCTGCACTCCTGTGTTGCTGTTTGATGGGACCCGCTGTCTCATCTGTCTTGGAGCCACTCCCGCCACCACGCTTGCCAAGGAAGACTTGAGTGACGGTCTGCTTCATCTGATGGGTTACTACTATGCCCTGCACCTCACATATTCAAAAGTGTGTGGCAACCCTTCTCTCTGTCATTCAGACAGAAGTGCTACAGGACACTATCCATGAGTGAGACACCACAGCCTCATACAAAAAAGACCATGGCAGAATGGAAAGATTTTATTGGGGAGTAGAGCTGTGTACTAGGCATAGGTAGTGATACACTCTCCTGGTAGTTGTAACTTGAGGGTGGGTGGAGTCTGTTGGAACAAACATGTTATCAGTATATATCAACACTATATGCTGTCCCCATGCTGTTTTTTTGTTTTTTTTTGTGTAACTGAGTGTCAGGGAATCTGAATCAATATTCAATAATGATGACGGTGAATATTGTAACAATTGTTACTTGCGTTCTAGAAATGATTGCTTGAGATTGTTTTAAGATGCAATGCCTTAGTGACGTTTTTATTACAAGGCAGTGAAGGCACTGTCAGCAATTTAAGTGAATAAATAGTTGTTGACAATATTAATTCTGTTTGCTGAATTATTTTTTTTTGGGGGGGAGTGGGCGTAGGGGGGGTGGATGCTTTGTCTCATTTTGAGAAAAAAAAAGCTAATATTGTGAACACTTAAATTAAGAAGAATTGCACTGTTAGTAGGTCTGGTTTTAAGATCTTTTCATTCAAATTAAGAAAGAAGCAAACGTGAAAAAAGAATTGAGAAGCTAGTATCAAGTTTATTTGACTTAGTACAGTCCTTGGAATGAGTGCTTTACTGTTTATTTCAAGAGTTTTTCCATTCTTCAAATGCCTAGATATATCGTCTTATTTTAAGAAATCTTACCAAGTCTAAATATCTTACTGCATTGGCAGATAATTTGACCTGTTTCTAGCCTGTTCTTTCTCAAATTAAGTGTTTGTTTCTTAGATATATTTTGCAGTGTGTGGACACTGAGGGGAGCTCTAGAATTGGCTCATTCAACCGACCAACAAGCCAATCAGCAGCGGCGTCACAGGCCCTCCTCCTTCTTTGTTCTCTCTCTCACTTTGACTTCTGCACTGGACAGCCAGGTTTGTGGAGGGAAGGTTGGAACAAGGTAAGGACGGGGTACCCCATATATTCATGTACGTAGAGTCACTAAGTCTTAAACTCACCAGGTTTGTATCGCTTATCGATAACCCTAATGCCATACAAGTCTATGAGGGTCAAAGGTCAACTTTGTCCTAAGGGACATGGGGCTACTTTCAGGTTCATCAGGATCCTCCTGGACACACCCACGCCAAATTTGGGGCTTCTAGCCCATGAGGAACCCCAAAACCCTCACTCTAATTCCAGCCTCATCGCTAAACCCTAATGCAGTGCAAGTCTATGAAGGTCAAAGCTCAACTTTGTCCGAGAGACATCAAGTGTTTTTTCATGAATCATTCATAAATGTTAAGAGTTTGCTTTGTGGAGAATTCACAATAAAAATACATTGACACTGTCAAGATGGACTCAAGCACTATTATTGAACTATACTGTATTTTTTGAGTGATGTGAAGCTTTTGGCAAGCGCTGCGCAAAGGAGGCCCATTTGTTTTTGTTTTTTTGAAGGGGGCCCAAAATTCCTGGCGGCGCCCCTGAGCGGGCATCTCCAGCACCAAGGCAGTGGAGCTGCCGGCCACGAGAGAAGAATTAACCAGTCCATTGAAACCATTTGTTTGGTCTAGTTAGTGGCAACAGTCCTTTGAGGATCTTAAGTGCCTTCTCAGCTGTAACCCTTTCGTGTCTGCTCCAAATTTTTCCTCATTGGCTAGAAGCCCCAAATCTAGCGTGGGCGCTTCTTGGGGGCTCCTGATGAAAAAGCAAGTGGCCCCATGTCTCTAGGACAAAGTTGAAAATTCACCCCATAGACTTGCATTGAATTAGGGTTAACAATAAGGCTGAAACTAGGGTTAGGGTTAGGGTTAGCTGAAATTAGGGTTAGGGTTTCGGGGTTCCTCAAGTACTAGAAGCCCCAAATTTGGCGTGGGCGCTTCTTGGGGGCTCCTGATGAAAAAGCAAGTGGCCCCATGTCTCTAGGACAAAGTTGAAAATTCACCCCATAGACTTGCATTGAATTAGGGTTAACAATAAGGCTGAAACTAGGGTTAGGGTTAGGGTTAGCTGAAATTAGGGTTAGGGTTTCAGGGTTCCTCAAGTACTAGAAGCCCCAAATTTGGCGTGGGTGCTTCTTGGGGGCTCCTGATGAAAAAGCAAGTGGCCCCATATCTGTAGGACAAAGTTGAAAATTCACCCCATAGACTTGTATGGCATTAGGGTTAGGGTCCAAGAGTACACATACACATTTTCTTTTGCTTTATTGATTTAAGCTCATCGTCTCCAGCTGCAAAGGTACAGAAACCTTTCTGTGTTTTGATGTCGTGTGTGAGAAAACATCACTTTTTTCTGTAAACTTGTGTTATCATTGTCCTTCATTGGAAATGACACAATCTTTCATTTCATTGTTCAGATGCCGAACACCAAGTATTCCGTCGCTCTCTGGCCATGAAACGACGCCTGGAGCAAAAACGGGATTGGACACCTTTTCCACCTCGGAAGGACTTTGAACGTCGTGAGTACTTCCACGTTCATGATTTCATGTTCTGCCTGTGTTGTTATGTTGTATTCCAAATAAATCTTACAAAAACATATTTAGATTTTTCTTTTTTGTCAATTTACACAGGGCGCGGTACTGGTCAGCGACCTGGGTGCGAAGATGGCCCGTTTTGCTCCTGACTGACAAAACAGTGCAAGTTCGTTCTTAAGGCCCAGCAACCAGACAAGAAGGTATGGGTCGTGATTTTGTCAAGCCACGAGTTTCTTTCTGTTTTTGTTCCGGTGGTGGGAGACTCACATCTCTGTCCACTTGTGGATGGTTTTGTGTTCTCGCCCCGGGCAACAACCTTGAACACGGGCTTGTAACAGACTCCGCCCAGGATTTTGCTGCGCTACTGGCAACTGTGTTGGACCGCTGGCCCAAGGTTTGTTTATCTGCTGTGACAAACAAATTTGAACACATGAACGTCATCGCCACTTTGTTTTATCAATATCAAGTAATTCCATGATCCATAGTTCAATAACAAGAATATTCATGAATTTATTTTGCATTTTTATGTTTGTTTGGGGTTTTTTATATACAACTATTTTGTAGGTGTTTGTGCTTGACTTTCCACATCGCCTGACTGTCAAGCTAGAACTACAAACAGCGCTACGTCAAGTATATCATCGTGTTGCTGCACGCATGGGTGTGTAAAATACATATTTTTGTTGTATTTTTTTCTCTTCAGTGACACTGTGCTAACAGATATTTCTTAGAATTGTGTGATTACACAATTGATTATGTGACACTTCTTCCAGGTTTAACATTTGTGTATATGGCCGATCACCTCCCCCTTCGTCAGCTGTACATGGTGGTGTTATGATGGTGTAAGTTTTGCCTTCTTCAGCCTTACTTGCTCTTCATTTGATATGACAAATATGTGTTAACATGTTGTTTTCTGTTCAGGTGCACCTCAGGACTGATTTTGGTGGAGCGTCTGCATGCTGCATGCTCCATCAGCTCGCACCCCCTTCACCTAGGCCAGGGGTGTTGTGCCACAACCAATCATCGCCCAGGGTGTCTCCCAGAGTGGTTGTGACAGGTCCTGTCCACATGCCAGTGTATGGACCCGCTCCTGAATGGACTCTTGTTGGACAGGAGGTTGAGGTAACCTGTTCATCCCTCTTTTTTTTTTTTCTTCCCCCAATCGTGTATTTGTCAAACAGTGCAACTTTTTATTTTAAAAATGAACACTTATCCTAAGTTGACTCTGATTTCCTCTCCTCTTTTTTTTTATAGACAGTACCAACAGCTGTTGAGACTGCATTTCACACAGACATCCCGTCCAATCCCGTGTGGTTCAGTGAGGCTGTGCTGCTGGACCACATGGAGACCGTCGTGGAGTCATCTGGCAGGGTTTCCCCAGCTGCCACGGTAACATTCACACAATTATTCATACACTTATCAACTAGGGGTGGGTGAAAAAAAAAATCAATATTGCAATATATTGTTGTGCTTTCTGTCGCAATAAATAATCGATACACTGACGGCAAATATCAATATTTTTTTTCAAACACCACCTGTCCACCTGTCCCGGGAAAGATAAAATCTCTCCCGGGACACAATTTGTCCCGTTTTTTAGGGAAAATGACAAAACCTCACTTAATTTCCGTCTGTGGTCTAGATAGGGTTGCCAACCCTCCCGTAAAATACGCGATTGTCCCATATTTGCAAATAAAAAGCCTGTCCCGTAATGAACTGATGGGGGACGCACTTCACTTTGTCCCGTATATTTTGGGGACGCGGTTATTTATTTATTTATTTTGTCTGCATCATTTTTTATTGATTTTCAGAATCGGGGCAGTGAAAGTATTTTTTTCCCTCTCTCATCTTCCCGTCGGTTTGTATATCCCAAGTCCCCAAGTTGAGATAAGACAAGTTGCTACTGACTTTACATTACCAGAAAGCACTGTCCTTGTTTACATGAAAGTTATTAATGTTCATGCACTTTAATATGTTTGCTTGTGCAGTGCACGTTTGTTTGTACATTATACAAAGTTTTGGAATAAATGCAAGATCACAGGCATTTTCCTTTTTATGGGTATTTTTTTCTTTTTCAGTCACATATCGTCTGCAAAATTTCAAAGATATCGAAGATATCGTGTGTCGTGATGTTGTCATTATCGTGGGCCAAATATCGTCACAGTATCGAATCGTGGGTTAGCCGTATCGCCCCACCCCTATTATCAACACAAGATCACATATGTACAGTACATGTACAGTTTAATTAGTGTGTTACTTTGTTTATGAATTCATTTCTTTATGTTCTTCCAGATGTCCAGCCTGAGACGTCGATCAGCACGCGTTGCCTCAAAAACCAAAACAAACAAGTGACATGTTGGTATTTGGGATATGTGTATTTCATTGTGTGCATCTTTGTGATAGGACAATAAATGCAGTTCTTTAAACGTTACTTTGTGTCCTTGTATTTGCAGGTGTGGGCAACACGTTCAACTGTCCACATGACTGAGTCTGCCTCCAGCAATGTCACAGCAGTGCAGCAGGTTTGTACTTATTCATTTCCACTTCATCACCTGTGTGTGTTTTCTAGGCTTTACACCGATCTTATTGGCTGTATCGGATCGGCCGATATTTGGCATTTTTAGAAACGTTCATGATCGGGCGTCATGTCATGAATCACCGATCAATGACGTCATGGTCGTGTTGAAACTTTTTTAATCTGTCTCATTTCCTCCAAAGTAGTTTCACAGCATCGACATGTTTATTTGTTTGTATCCGAGAGCTAATGATTCATGATTCAAAAACCTTCATTTTCGTCTTCGTGCCTCTTCCTGTTTTGAGTACTGTCGCTATGTGACGGACAATAAAGTTTCTTTGAATCTTCACGACAGCAACATCCATGGGTGACACAAACAAACGTGTCGGAGGTGTGGAAGTTTTTCAAAGTGAGACAAACAGACATAGCACAAGCTATCTGCAATATATGCAACACTACAGTACCTAGCGGGGGAACTTTGGTAAAAAATTTCAACACCACAAATTTAATCAGGCACTTGGAAAAGATACACACAGAGGAGCATGTCGAGTTTAAGAAACGCAGCGCGGAGAAAGAAAAAGAAAAGCAAACTCTGAAACGGATGCTAAAGCAAACAACTTTAGACGGTGCTCGTGAGAAGGCAAGGGGTGTACAGAAACAAGTATTTATTGCCCCTAACGTGATCGGATCGGTGATCGGTGATCGGTTTATTTAAACTCACTGATAGGTGATCGGCACAAAAATCGTGATCGTGTAAAGCCTAGTGTTTTCCTTTCTATGTTTATTGGCATAAAATCACATCTTTCTTATTTTAATCAGGTGGAGGCGACGCCGCAGATGACCAGAGCTGTGCCCGTGGTTCCTGTGGCTCCCGTGGTTTCCAGCACCAAGCCAGAGGAGGCCAGCACCGTCCAGGAGGCAACACAGAAGATCAACTAAGCTAAGGAGGCTTTTCTTTCTTCTTCTGTTGCCTCTGACTGCTCCGCTCGTTCTACGCCTCGCACATGTGATTTGTGATCCATCATCAGTTCGTACTAGTGAAGATGCAGTGGCAGATCATGGCACTGGTATTAGATTAGCCAAGGTTCTGCATGGTTCTTTTCATCAAGGCGAAACCGGTCACGGTTTAAAATTCCAGCACCTGCTGGCAACAGTGAGTCACTTCAGAAGAGCAAAACTCCTCACTTTGACATGGATAATTCTGATGTAGAGTTTGTCAGTGCTGTGACCAATGAAGAGTGTAACTTCTCTCCCCTTGATGTTGATGTTTGTTTAGACCTTTGCAAAAAACTTGAAGATTCATTTGGACCGTGCGAGTTTTCCAATTTCTGATTGCAAAGGCCCATTAGGTTCGCCGTGTACAAATGAGAATGTAGAGGCTGATGGAAACTGCTTCTTCAGAGCCATCAGTCAAGCTGTGACTGGTTTATAGACACAGAAGTGGAAATTCAGGTTGCAGCAGATTGTTTACGATTAGATGTGTACACTTTTATCGATGGTCATGGGTTGAAGTACAGCTCTTGCAAGAAACAATTCTCACATTGTATATATTTATGGATGTATTTGTTTTATATAGAAGCAGTTACCATAATCCAAATTAAAATAAGAATATAATAACAGAAATGCTTTTTCATTTTAAGAACAAAGCTGCATTATTTGACTCATAATTAAAATCATTAATAAATATTCCTATATGCATTTTCATTTTCTTATTCGTGTCGCACCTTTTATGACACAATCAAAAAGAAAACTGAGGGCATTGCTTTTTAATTTTCGTGGTCCTGCCCTGCACAAGAGTTACCACAACTCGAAAACGAAATCGCAATCTCAAAGTAAGCGCGCGGCGCAGGAAAGTGACGTCAGCAGCTCTCCACCTCCGCTGTGGGTATGGCGGTATGACGCCAAGTGTCATTTGCCTCCTGTTATGTGTAAATTCTAATGTTTGTGAATTTAATAAATGTATATATATACTGTATATTTAAAAAAACAAAAAACAAAACAAAAAAAAGGTATAGCGGTATGACACTACTTTGCCATCGTTACTTTTCACGTCATTGAAGTTGCCGGTAATCGAGATTTAAATCGCCGAAAAACGTGGACCACTGACGGATCTCGTTGGTCGGACAGATTTGAGCATGGCGCACATTGACACAATTGTTCAAACCCTGCTGGATTTAGCTTCCCAGGTGGAGTTGAATAGTGTATCTGAATCTGATGCTCGGGACCGAGTTGAGCAGGTATTCTGCCGTCCCAGATACGGACGCAAACAAGGTTGCCCTAGCCAACCTGTTGTCAGTTATGGAACACCTTGATGCACCAGCACAACATCAAAGCTAAAGCTATTTGTTACATGGGTGGAGTAACAGCTGTTCGGCGTCGGCCACCAGTCCATCCGTCGCAGGATGCGATGTAACGGATCATTGCTTCCGTTCGGCGTCGGCCACCAGTCCATCCGACGAAGGATGCGAAGCAACAGATCAATCCGTCGACTGGTGGCAGATGCTGGTGCGAGATCTGTCAGTGGTCCACGTTTTTCGCCGATTTAAATCTCGATTACCGGCAACTTCAATGACGTGAAAGAAGTAACGATGGCAAAGTGGTGTCATACCGCCATACCTTTTTTTTCTTTTCTTTTCTTTTCTTTTTAAATAAAAAGAGATATATATATATATATATATATATATATAAATATATATATATATACATATATATGTATGTATATATATAAATATATATATATATATCTTTATTAAATTCACAAACATTAGAATTTACACATAACAGGAGGCAAATGACACTTGGCGTCATACCGCCATACCCACAGGTGGAGAGCTCACTTTCCTGCGCCGCGCGCTTACTTTGAGATTGCGATTTTGTTTTCGAGTTGTGGTAACTCTTGTGCAGGGCAGGACCACGAAAATTAAAAAGCAATGCCCTCAGTTTTCTTTTTGATTGTGTCATAAAAGGTGCGACACGAATAAAAAAATGAAAATGCATATAGGAATATTTATTAATGATTTTAATTATGAGTCAACTAATGCAGTTTTGTTCTTAAAATGAAAAAGCATTCTGCTATTGCTTTTTCATTTTTGAATTTTACATTTCATATTGAATTTTGGTAACTCTTTGCTGGTGCATGTTTTGAAAATTAAATCTCAAATGTGTTTTCCTTTTTCATTTGAATTAAGTACAAGAATGAGGAGTCTTGCAGAAGAAAATGAAAATGCAGATTGAATGACTTATTAACCATTTTAATTATGAGTCAAATAATGCAGCTTCGTTCTTAAAATTTAAAAGCATTTCTGCTATTGCATTTTTATTTGGATTATGGTAACTATCTGCTTCCATAGTTACACTTGTGTTACAGAATAGTAAATGCTTCAGCAGAGTTTTATGAGGGTGTTTTTCTTTTTTTGTTGAAAGTGAAAATGTTGTTTTGAAAATGACTGCTTACAGGTCCATCTGTTTACTCTAACCAAGCATTCAGAACGAGGTGTCCAACACCGGTTTAATTTTTCAGGAATTGTTGACTTTAAAGAATCACGTTAATGTTCATTAATTCATGGAAGTGAAGAATAATTAAAGTAAATCTTAAAGTAACCTTGTGCTTCTGTGTTTCTCAATGTTTCAACAACATAGTTAAGTTCTTTCACATGGCTACTTTTATTTAACAGCTCTTTGCACACACGACCTTCAGGTCAAAAAGTAAATTCAGTAAATAGCATCACCGTAAGGATTGCGTAATAATAGAAACAAAGGAGTGCAGTAAATAACCGATATCCCTGTGTATTTTTAAAAGGAACACTAGAGATTTAACAACACACAAAATAACAGGAGGTTCACAACAATTTAGTGTCCATTCTCTGGATAGGGTCAGGGGGAGGCGCACTGCAGTGGAATAAGTGTCCATCCTGTGGAGAGGGTCGGGTGGTTTAGAGAGATGCAGTGATGGCCTCTCTTAGGTGCAAATACAAGTTCACAGCCTGATACGGATCTGTTGGTGGAGCAAGATGGGACTCAGCCATAAAGATGATACAGAGTTCATAAATATCTGGATTACATGGTACAGCCAGCCGAAAGACACATTCATTTTTGCACAGTTGAATGTGTTCATCTTCAACAGGGGAGAGAAAATCTGTTGTTCGGTAAAGTTCAGGAACAGCATGCATCACATTAGGCCGACCGCTGGGGACGTTCAGGTTTCTTGATGGCCTGATGTTGTGTGCATTCCACACCTGTGCAGTGTCATCCAACTCATCCTGTAGAAAATGTATACATTTAGGAAGAGCTGTGCCAGCAGAACAGAAATAAAACACTAAATTACAGCATTCACACATGAGCAACCCCACCCTCTCCCTCCCTCCCTGTCTCTGTTCATCCCTCCCTCCCCCCTCTTTCTCCCCATCTCTTATCCTCTCTATTTCTACCCTTCTGTTCCATCTCTCTCCCCTTCCATCTCTGTTCCTTTCCCTTTTCTACCCCTTCTCTTTAGCATTCTTTTTCCTTTCCTCCCGTCTCTGTCTGTCTGTCTTCCCAACACCCACTTTCCCGTTTCTGTCCTCCCTCCCCTCTCTCTCACTCACATACACATGCGCACAAAATGAAAATAAAACATTATTCATGAACTCACCTGTATGGAAGCCCATACAACAAAACTGGAGGAGACTTTTGTCCAGAAACTCGCCATCAAAATGCCTGTTGTCTCTGAGGTCTGATAACAAGGCTAACCAGAACTCCATGCGCTGGCCACGCAGGAAACCCCACCAATATTCAGTTCTTTGATTGGCGGTGCTGGCCCCCTCCAAGTAACTATCGAGGGTGTCGTCTGGTTGAACAGGGACGAGGAAACGCTGGAAGCCTCTAAAATGGCCATTTTCGGTTCCAAGGTCGCCTCGAACAACTCTAGGGCACCCCCCAAAACGCTGTACCGCTTCTATGTAGCACCCTCCAATTACTTTTGGGTCACTACTTGTTGTGCAAGCATTGAGCCAGATTATTTTTCTTGAAAAGCCATCGATACATCCATTCACACAAATACCATATGGCTTCAGTTCATCATATGAGTCCAGGTGCCAGATGAAGTTGAGAAGTTTGAGAAGTAATTCCTCCGTCTGAGACGCCCCGCTTGCCTTAATGACACTCCTCTTGGATCCAGCTCCTTCAAAACCAAACGCACAGACTCTTTTCTCACACGCAGTCCATTTTCTCTGCATTTAGCATACATCCACCTGTACCCGTGAAGCTGCCCGGGGTAATGTAGCTGGTTGCTAATGGATTCAAAGAGGATCGCCAGGTCGGAATAGGCTTTGCGTGGCACGAGTCCCCTTGGAATGTACAGCTGCATCCCACTCTAGACTCATCAAACCCGACAAAGAAAACAAATCCTGAGTCACTAAATATTAAGAAGATGATTAAAAGGATTGGTATGTTTGATGTATGGAGGGATTTTCATCCATCCACTAAACAATTGACTTTTTACTCTCACTCTCATTCAGTTTACTCGAGGATCGATTATTTCTTTATGTTCAGAACAGACAGACACAGGGTTTTAGATTGTAGAATTGCTGTTAGTGACATATCAGATCACTCAGGTGTATATGTGAAAATAAATATAGGTGTCCCACACAAAAACACTATTTGGAGACTCAACACCTCCCTATTAAATGACACCCGATTTGAAGATTACATGAGGAAAGAAATGAAGGAATATACAGACCTTAACGGTAGCACAGTGACGTCACAGAGTATTTTATGGGATGCTGGAAAAGCAGTATTGCGTGGGAAGATTATAAGTTGGGCATCACAAAGGAAAAAAGAAAAACTTAAACACCTTAACGACTTGACAAGTAAATTAGACTCACTGGAACAGAAGCATGTAGAGACTAACGACCCCACCTTATTGGAACAAATAACCGTAGTAAAATCAGAACTAAATAAGAAACTGAACGACCAGGAGGAACTTACACTTAAGTATATCAAACAAACCCACGATGAAAATGGACCCCGTGCTAAAAAACTCTTATCCATATATAAAGTAATGGACCCGGTCACCAACCAGATGTGTTATAAGCCAGAAGCAATACATAAGTCTTTTGAATCATACTTCAGGAATTTATACACTCAACCCGAATTAGCAGAAGCAGTAACAGTCAATTAATTTTTTGAAATCCCTAGACCTGCCATCTGTTGTCACAGAACAAACTAAGTGCTTAACTACAGAGTTTACAAATGCAGAGGTCGACAAGGCAATTTCTAAACTGAAAACAAGCAAAGCAGCCGGGGGAGATGGACTACCAGCAGAATGGTATAAGACTTTTAGGGACTCTGTGACCCCACTGCTATTTATTAAATTGTTTTAACTATGTCTTAAAAGGTGGCGAGACCCCACCATCTTGGAAACAGGCCATATTATCTGTAATACTGAAACCAGGGAAAGCTAGGACAGATTGCAGCTCATACAGACCTATCTCAGTTTTAAACACTGATTATAAAATTTTCACTTCAATTATTGTCAACACACTAGAAAATATTATCCCTAACCTAATTGACACGGACCAGACAGGTTTTGTTAAAAATAGACAAACACAAGACAATGTTAGGCGAGCTATACATCTGTTACATATAATGAGCAAAGGAAACACAATGTCCTTAGCAATTAGCTTTGACACAAAAAAAAGCTTTTGACTCTGTTCTATGGGAATTTTTATACCTGGTCCTGCAACGTTTTGGCTTTAACAATACAGTTATAAAATGTTTAAAATTCACCTGTGGCCCGGATCAGAATAAATGGCAGTCTTTCAGGTACAATCCGTTTGGAGAGGGGTTGCTGACAGGGCTGCCCACTGAGCCCCATCTTGTTTGCTCTATTTATAGTGCTACTTGTTCAAAAGATTAGGGAAGACCCAGAAATCACGGGAATACTATTCAAGGGGAAAGAATATAAGACATGTTTATATGCAGATGACATCCTGGTGACTTTATCCGACCCGGATACTTGATTTTTACAACCGAATAGATACTTAAAAAATGGTTATTTTACCACAATTGTTATTTCTACTCCAATCGCTGCCTGTAGAAATACCCAATAAGAAATTCAGTGAATGGAATCGGATCATTTCTAGATTCATATGGCAGAACAAGAAACCAAGGGTACGCTACAAAACATTACACTTAACAGGGAGGGATGTCACTCCCATGCTTGGAGGACGACTATAAAGCAGCACAACTGCAGTATATAGTCTACTGGTGCAGGGCGGGTTACGATGCAAAATGGAAGGAGCTAGAATTTGACCAACTAGATATCCCACTTCAATTTCTGCTGGGTGAAAAAGCTTTCAAGACTATATACTCTAATAATCTATGTGATGTTATAAAAACTCCCCTAAATATTTGGTACAAAGAGATGAGCAAAGTGCACCTGGAAAAAAAATCTCGGTTATTAAGATGGGTCGAACATGATAGAGTATTCTTGTGTTATTCTTTACCTTGGTTTATATTGTATGATCACTAGTAGCACGTGTAAACTGTTAGAATCCTAGGCTAACATATACGCATCGTATTTCACTTTGTTTTATGGCCTGCCACTGATGTGCTCATCCTCTCCCTGTACAGGATATGAGCTGTGAAATCGGTCAACTATCGTATAGTCGTTGGTTTGTCTCTCTCTGTTCTCCTCCCTGTTCTTTCCTTATCTTATCCCCTCCCAGTCCTGTGTATAAGAGACCTTCTTCCTCCTTCCCACCTCGCACTCGCACTCCCATTTTACTGTGTTTTGTGCCTCGGAGCTCCGATCCCTTTTTTTATTGTTTGTTCATTAAATTACTTATTATCCCAGTATTCCTGCATCGGCATCTTCGCTCTTTTCCACAACAATTTGGCGTCACGAACAGGATTGCTGGAGACCTGTCAGTGGAACTCTGGGACGTTGAGGGCCCGGGACCAGGAACGGAGGAAACTCCTCGTTCCCCCTCTACCTCGAACCAAGCATTCAGAGATGAGAGGATCGGCGTCTAAGAGTGGATCTGATCGGCTTCACGTCTATCCAAGCGAACCTGGAAGGGAAGTGCTGATTCAGAGATCGGGTGAGAAGTAATTGTTCTTGTCTCAGACATATCAGTCACCAGTGGGTTGTTTTCCTTGTCGTTTACGAACGGTCCCGGGGCAGGACGGAGCGCATACGTTAACCGTGCCTGTCAGGTCGGTGTTGATTCTGAATCAACACTGAAATTCCCGCTCCACAAGTGAGCCGGAAGCTTCTGGTAGGTAAACTACCAGAGGGGTGAGTTTTTTCTCCACCTTTTTGCTACAGAGTAAGAAAAAGGGGTGCACGGGGACGCCTGTGTATTTTCTGACTTGGAATTTTGTGAAAACTTAGTGAAAAGTCAGAGTAATAAGTCTAGCTAGACAGTGCTGGGGAAGAACCAGAGCAAAGTGGCTGCTGCTGTTCCCCAGGGGGGACCAATTGTGGACGACATGAGGAAAAAATATGGTCCAGATTGTCTTGACATGTTGGGAATTTGGGTTGAAAAGTATGATTTCCCAGCAGGAGGATCACTGAGTTTGGAGGAATTGAGAAACCTCCGGGATAAATTGAAGATAGCAGAGGGAAAGGTTACAAAAAAGAAAAAAACTATATATGCAATATGCAATTCAGATCATCAAAGATCATGAAAGGTGTTTTTCATTTTGGAAAACTGAAGCAGAAGTCAGGGACAGGAAACAAGTAAAAAAAACAAAAACAAACGTGTGAACAGCGCTGGGCGCTGGAGCACAGGGGTGACAGAGATAACGGCAGAGGGTGCACACACTCACACACACTCCCCAGAGGAGGGAGAAAAGGAGCCGCTCACACACGAGCATTCAAATGCACCAAATGTCTGTATCCTTCTCTTACAGGCCCGAGGGACCCTCTCCTGGACATGCCTGTCTTCCCTCCTCCCGCCTGCCCTCATCCAACGCTACCACCGTACAACCCTGCGCACTCCAGCACCGACGCCGCAGCGTCGCCACGTTCATCAGGACTGCCGTCAACCAAACGGCCAGCCTCATCACTGCTTTCAGACAAGGGCTGCTCCCCCAGATCGCCAAAGCAGTTAACAGAAGCTGCTGCGTGGGGATTGAAGATGCCCGGCTGACAGAGGTCTGACGTCATGCAGTGCACGCTGAGAGGCTTCTGCAGGAGGCCAGCGATGCAGAGGACAAGAAGATAAAGCGTGCCTCCCTCACCATGATGAAGCACCTCAGTGACACGGCGAGACGGCCCTACAGGAACAACGACAACCGACGAAGGGCGACTAGCGGAGACAGAGGCGAAAAGGGGGCGTGCCACATCTGCGGCCGAATGGGTCACTGGGCCAGAGAATGCCCTGACAAAGGAAGACACCGTGGGCAGAACCATGCCCACCGCAGCCAAGAGAGTGATCGCGAGGGCCGGAAAAGAGGATCCAACTTAGAGCAGCTGAGGGGGGAGAGTGGAGTGCGGGACACGGCATGGACCCGGCGAGACGGACCCCCGGCCTACAGCGTCTTCGCAGGGAAGTGATGCACACACACACATGCAACACGCTTCTTGCAATGAAGAAATGCTTGCTGTCCCCTCTAACTTCCCTTTCCCCTGCAGACACGTACACTGATTCATATTCTGATGTTGATTATTCGGAAACGTATACTGATTTACATGTTGATGATGATTTTTCTTCTGACAATGATTTAGGTTCGACTGATTGCTCTCAGCCTGACGGTGAGACATGCATTGACACTGACACAGAGTTCGAGGTTGATTTATGTGACCAAATTTTGAGCACCATTGACAGGTTTAGAACGTCGTCACGTGCCGCCTCCTCCCACATACATGTTGTATAAAGAAGCTGCTTTTGAGAAACTGCCGCGGGTCACTTTTAGAATTATGGGTAAAAATATCACGTTCCTAGCCGATAGCGGAGCAACATTGTCGCTCCTTCGTGCAGAAGAACTTCCCCAGTGTAAAAAAAAAAAGTGGGAGATATGTTTATTCTGTCGGGGCAGCTGGAACGAAGAAGAGAGAGCCTCTCACCACTCCACTTACTTGTATTGACTACGGCGACGAGACATGCACATCACAAAACCAAATTAAACACAGCTTTGTATTGTCAGAAGTGTGTCCGATGAATTTGTTGGGAAGAGATTTGCTTCTAGCCATGGGCATGAATCTCATCTCCACCCCCGACGGGTTGATTGTTGCCAGGTCGTTATCTTCCTCGACCTTGGCTCAAATTCCTAAGCCTCTCTTGCATGTCTATCAGTGGTTGCTTCCCCTCGAGGCCCCAGAAGAATTGATAGTGGCGGCTAACGATAAGGTGCCGGGTGATGCTCACTTCATGAAAGCTCCCAATTTGCACTGCACAGCCAGTGCAACTCGTGAAAGAAACCGTGTGTTTGAGAGTGAGTTTTTTTTTTGTTTTTTTTTTTGTTTTTTTTTTCCAAGCGTGAATGATGACCTCTTTGTTTCTACATTGTTTTGGGGCCCCCAACGATGCGTTGCCTCTGTTTCACTCACACCAGTGCATTTCTTTTTTTTCTGTCCGTGGGTCTACCCCACACATTTCACTTTCCAAGAGTCCAGGCGATGAGTGGAAGGACCTAGGTCCGTTTTTGACGAAATGCCTGTCGACCAAAGACTGGCACCGAAAGGAGCGGGGACATTTTTACTCCCCCACCCTGAATGTGCATAAGACTGATTTTCCACTGGAAACACAGGCTCTTCGCTGTCTGCACCTGACAGAGACACGTGACAGCGAGCGCCACAACACGAGTTTTGCATGTTTCACTGACACATCGCAGCTGCCCGAGGAACTGAGTGAGGTTCCCTCCTCACTGTGGGCTGCTCACAAATACGATGTGGGACTGATCAAAGGTGCCGAACCGGTGAAGATCACACCCAAAAGTGATATTCGGCCCAACCAGCCGCAAAATCCTCTGAAGCCAGAAGCTGTTGAAGGGATCACTCCTGTTTTTGATTCTCTTCTCGAAGCAGGTGTCATTGTCCCATGCCCCGACTCGCCAGTGCGCACGCCCATGTTCCCTGTAAAAAAGGCCAGAGCTCCTCCTCAACGTGATGACTGGAGGTTTGTTCAACATTTGAGAGCAGTTAACGCTGCTGTCCACGCCAGGGCACCGAACGTGCCCAACCCACACACGACTGCATAGCAGAGCTAGACACAATTTTCTCCCCCCGACCTGACCTGACCTGACGAACCCCTTGCTAATAATAATAATAATAAACTTTTATTTGTACAGCGCTAAATCACAGCCAAAGGAGTCTCAAAGCGCTTTATACAATCAGAGAGAACCAACCGGGCCGTGCTAATGCTGATTTTGTTTTCTACGCAGATGGTTCAGCATTCCGGGACGACATAGGCGCCAACAGAGTTGGTTACGTAGTTGTCTCCGACTCGGAGGTCATCTGCTCTGACTCCCTTCCATGTCACCTCTCAGCACAAGGGGCAGAGCTGGTTGCGCTAACTGAAGCGTGTAAATTTGCAGAGGGCAAGTCTGTCACAATCTACACCGACTCCCGTTATGCGTTTGGTGTCGTTCATGACTTTGGGGCACTGTGGAAATGCAGGGACTTCCTCAAGTCAGACGGGAAGCCGGTGTTGAATCATGTGCTTATTGCTGACCTCTTGCGAGCCATACTTTTGCCCTCCCAAATAGCAGTGTGTAAATGTTCTGCTCACACTAACCTTTGTGACCCTGTTTCCCAGGGCAAAGTCCGCTGCAAGGCAGCCTGCACCCTCGTCAGCCCCGATGATGACAGCCTCATTTGAGGAGGCTGATGCATCACTGGCTGAAATGCAGTCCCTCGCCACAGCGAAGGAGAAGGCCGCTTGGCGCTCCGCCGGCGCATGCTGGGACCACGTTACTGACATTTGGGTGGGACCAAACGGTAACCCGTGTCTGCCAAAACATTTATTTCCACATTTCGCTAAATTGACGCACGGTTTAGACCATGTGTCAAAAGGGGGGATGTTGGAATTAATTAATCAATTTTGGTTCACTAGAGGGTTTTCAGTCGTAGCACAGAAGCATTGTGAAGCGTGTTTAATCTGCCAGTGGAGTTGTTACAACACCTCAGTTATTGCTTTTGCCACTTCGATCTCCAGCTGTGTATCGGGGAGCCCCTTCACATTTAGGCCATCCATGTTCAGCACAAACTCTTCTCACATTTCTTGCAGAGGAACCTCTTGTCCTGCCACTTTCCAGCGATGTCCGCTCAGAAACTTGTGAGGATGCCTTGCCTTGTCTTGCCATGTGAAAAATGATTTCCGAGTAGGGTTCCAGAGACATTTACAATGAACAATTAGCTTTTCTCCTACAACCAGTGAGCAAATCTGCAGCGCTCTGCCTGAGTCAACACGAGCCTCTAACTTGCTGATCTCGTACCTCCGTCCAAAGACCAGGGTAAAACGCACTGTTTTTTGTCTTTGTGTTTTAGTGATTTTATTTTTTGTTCTTCAAACTATAAAAATAGAATCAAGCCATTTTCAAATTTTCTTGTATTTAATATCACACAGTTAAAAGGAAAAATGTCTCATATTTCATATTTGTTTTTTTTTCATTGTAAAACGAAAAACAAATTAGCGTCCGTTTTTGGTTTTTCAATCCAATGACCAAAACATACTCGGACCATAATGGACTTATTGGTGATTTTATTTATGAGTCAAATAATGCAGCCACGTTCTTAAAATGAAAAAGCATTTCTGCTGTTGCTTTTTCATTTGGATTATGGTAACTGTCTGCTTCCACACTCCAGTGGTTCTGCACATTAGTATAAATAGAGTGATTCTCTATCATGACATCACAGGACGGTGGCACACTGACTCATTCCATGAACCTGGACACTGATGATCCAGACTTTGGACCAGATGAGCCAACAGGCCACAGTGGAAACGGGTCAGAACATGGGACTGGCTGCTGAAAGTATACAGGTAGGTGGCGCTGTCATCCCAAGTTGTGTGGTGTGGAGGATCGGGGCCAAAGTTCCAGATGCTCACAGATGTGACTGTGGATTCAGGAGGAGTGTTTGAAGGCTGGACTCCCAACAATGATTGGCTGCTGAGGACCTCTCAATCACAATCAGGTTTTTTTAGTGGCTGTGAGATTGAAAGTGAGATTGCATTGTCCAGGGAGGAGGACAGCAGTCAGTCATGTTTCACCTCCAGTCAACACGCAGTGGTTCACATGAAGGTCCAAGAGGCCTACAGACCTACACAGAGTCTGGATGTGGCAGCACAGTGGCATCATTGTCTTTGTTGTGTTGTTTGGTCATTGTGATCCAATGTCATGTGAGAGAAGGACGAGTGCAGTTCTATTGGAGTGAGTTGCTTACAAATACAGATCGCACGATTTCTATCCCCATTGTTAAGTGGGAAAGAGACCTGTCTCTCCAGCCTCACTCTAATTTCTGGAGAACAATCTGCCTGAACACCTTTTCACTGATAAAACAACCTATTCTACAATTAATACATTTTAAAGTACTCCACAGGATCCACTACACTGGACAGCGGATGTTTCAGATGGGCATGACCGCCTCTCAGACCTGCTCACACTGCACAGTTAATGTCCCAGATAATTACCTACACGCTGTATGGCATTGCCCACCAGTAAATAAATTCTGGCACGTAGTATGCAATGATCTATCAGCACAGGTTGGTTACAACATCACAGCCACTCCTTCTTTTTGTCTCTTAGGGGACCTCAGTGATATCACATCAGATAAGGCAGAATCTCGCATGCTGATCACCTCCTTATCTATCGCTAAGAAAACAATCCTCACAAACTGGAAAACAAAACAACACCTGCACATTGCACAATATAGCAACTTACTGTTAGACCACACCTCCTTGGTAGGAATGTCTGCTTCATCCTATAACTAACTAGTAATCAATCAATAGCTGAGGCTGCTGGTTGATGTGGGCAGCCGTGGTCGTGCTGCCGCGGGCCGGGTGCGGTCTGGGGGTGGGGGTGGGGGGGTGTTGGGCGTGGGAGGTTCGGCTGCTTTGCGGGTTGGTTTTTTTCCCTAAATTTTTAATTAATTTATTTATTTTCTTCTGTTTCGGGGGATTTGTGTCTTGGGTGGTCGCCTTTGGTGGACCTCGCCACTTGCAGCGATGCGCCATACTGGGTCCGTAGGGGGGGGGCATCTGGGTGCCCGGGCCTGCCTTGGGTACCGATCCTCCCGGTGGGTGAAGGGGCTGGGTCCTGTCATGGGGATGAGTCCGGTCTCGCTTGCCCTGGGGGGCCACTGTCCGGAGGACGGGCTCTGCTGTCTGTTCGCCCCGGGTGGTGTCCCTTCTCCTTGGGGTATCTGCCTCCCTGTCATCTTGCCCTGGCTCCTCGTGGGGCGGGTGCCCTCCGGTCCGGGGGCCTGCTGCTCCGGGCCTCTTCCTGGCCGGCATTGCGGCGGGTGTGCCGTGTCCGGGCCCCCCCGCCCTGGGCTTGTCGCTGGCGTGGGGCGGTTGCGGCCTCGGAGGCCGCACTAATTGGCAGCCTACTTCCTGTGACGTACTTAAACACACCCACTCCCACATTCAGGTACACACACCACCACATCCACACACACACACACACACACACACACACACACACACACACACACACACACACGCACACACACACACACACACACACACACACAGGAGCAGCAGCTTGAATTGGCTGAGAGCTAAATATCTTCTTATCTTACTGGGTGTAAAATGAATCTGTCCATTTTTTAAATGTCGAAATTTAACATTTGGTTTCTATTTTTTCCGATATTATTTCTGTCAAATTCATTTGAATCAACAGAAGAAGAAAATCAGTGTGTAGTTCAAACTTTGTGCGTCTTTGTGTTCAGTTTTTCTGCTGTAGTTGTGCTTTTCTTTTCATTCCAGATGAATTCCACTCAATTTCCTTTTCAAACCTTGTAGGTGTTGAGTGAGCTGCAGCGCCCCCTGGCTACAAGTTTCATACTGTGACTCTGCCGACCGAGGTAAAAAACCAACAAACTCTGACACTTTGCTGAGGACCTCCTGGAGGAGCTGAAGGTGCAGAACCTTCTCAGGCCTCTCTGAGGAGGAACTTGCGGCTGTCGGTCCTCTGCTGCCCCCTGCTGGTCACACAGCACCTCCATTTGCACCTCCGTTTGTCTGTTCAGCACATATTTAATTTTTTAATGGCTCTATAAACGTCACTGATGAGACGATTTTATGATTCCTGCAGTTAAATTTTTTTAATTCCAAATCTGCAAAAACCTTCTGATCAATGAAGACAGAGTTGATTAAAATGATTTCAAAATTGACCCGTTTGAGAAAAGCTGCACTGTGGCATTGTTTGCATGTTGTTTTAGCTCTCAGTGGCTTCATTTCGCATTTTTCTTAAAAGTTTCATTTAGTGGTCCATTGTGGTCAATGGGACACTGAACATCCGCTTTGTGTGCCCGAGTTTTAAGAGGATCAGGTGCGGACATTTTAGCATTTAAATTATTATGGTTTATTAGCATAGGTACGTAGTACCTCACCTGTCCGTTCTTTTTACAGCGCTTCCTGAACACCTCACCGGCACACAACAGCCGCCTGCTAGCACAAAGCTGCGCAGAGCCTCCTCGTTGTTCTCCTCACCTGGAGGACGCTTGGTGATCAAGACCTGTGGCCCAAAACTCGGTCCTATAAGATAAGTGCAGGAACACTGCCGCTTCGCCCGCACTTGATTGTGCTAGCCGCCCCGTACAGACGGTGGACGGTGCATGTTGCTTCCGTCCCGCCTTGGTTTTACTTGTTGTTTTTCCGTTCTCGTTGTGTTTTTCTTCGTTTGCTTACGTCGCCACTGCTGACCCTCAGACAGCAGACGTTACACTATCAAGTCGCCGGTCCAGCTACAGTGGTGTGCGTGCGTGTATGCGTGTGCGTGGTTGGTGGGAACTTGGTTGGTGTGTGTGTGTGTGTGTGTAATTGCATTGTTTGTTTGTTTTTCTTGCTATTTCAGTACATTTGACAGATTTTAGGGAACTTTTAGTAACCAACTGTTTATCTTTTCTTTTGTAGTCGCTGAGAGCTGCTGGTGGTGGCGGTGTCCCGGGTGGTGGGCCCCTTCGAGTGCTGTGACCCGGGATTGTGGTTGTTTTCTTCTTTTTTTTTGCACTTCACTTTCTTTGCAGGTGTGTCACGTGTGAGTGGGGTGTTCCTTGTTTTCTTTGGTTCCTCCCCCGTTTGGCCCCCTCATCGGTAAGCCTCAGTTTCTACAAAGAATAAGGAGCTCAGTAGCTCCGTTTTAAGTGTTGGTCTGTTTGTTCCTTTTATTTTTAAATGTTGAATAAAAGTTGGTTTGATATTTTAAACATTCTGAACCACGTCTCCTACTCCTTCCTCGTAGAACTTACCTGTGTGCCTAATTATTACTTTTGTGTTTAGTAGAACTCCCTGGGTGAAATTCCCAGGGTGGCGTTGTCGGTTCCTTTTCATTTTGTTAAATTCCCAATATTAAATCTTGCTTTATCAGGTAGCCATAACCACTCTCATCGCCACAGGATATTTGAGTCATACTGTCGTGTCTACTTCCCAGTCTCAATAAACATGTTCACCACTGCTGCTTCTTAAATGGAGGTTTGTCGGGGTTTTTCCCTTTTTAGAAGCAAGCCACATATTTTGTGTCTTTCCACCACAAGACATTGGCTTTTGTCACTCTCTTCGTCGTATTGGGAAAAAGTGGCATATCGGACTTTCCCGCCGCGAGTCGCTCGTCAACATACTGCTGTGAAAGAGGGGTGACGTCACAGAACGCGAGGTGCATTTAGGTGCTGCTGCGTAAAACGCAAACATTTTCCTGGGCAAATATTCATTTGACAGACGTAAACGAAGTGAAATATGACTTCAATTTAAGTTTGTTTTAGTTTGTTTTTATAAACACACAAAAAAGTTTGAGTTAGTTATCGTTTTTGAAAAAAGTTCTTGACTTCTACTTTAGAGATATTGATGACGAGTTGTTGTATATAAACGGTGTGACTATGTGGTTCGGCAAGCGGTGGTGCTGTCTGTACATAGCTTAGCAAACAGCTAGCGCTAGCACCCCCTTTCAATGCCAGAGTGAAAAGATACACACGGAGTGTTATGACCCACGGGTGGGTCTAGGTGCCTCTATCTTTGTGTCTGTGTGTGTGTCTGGATGTCGGCTGCTGATTGGACGCGCCACGGCTGAGAAGGAGGAGCAGTCGAGCCAGCCTGACGGTCGTCCCTCCTCCGCTCCCAACTCTGCAGTTAGTCACTTCTGAAATGGTGTTAGAGCACGCAGCCGTAGGTAGTGATGGCCGATCGAGGCTTTGTTGAAACTTCGACACTTGTTTCAAAAAATGGTTCATTACTTGAGGCTTCAATGACACAGTGCTCGAGGAGGTCATCTAGTGCTCAATAAAATGAAGTGCAATGGAAACGTGTTCATTGTTTCATAGATTGTTTGGGATTTGATTCGCCATGCATTTTTGTTGGACAACACTACATGCTTGTATGGTTCAATGCTGACACAATAAAATAAAAATGAAAAATAAAGATGTAAAAATGTCTCTTTTTTGGCACGACTGATTGTAGTAGACTATAGCTCTTATACTTAGCCTGACAGTTTGTGCAATGAATTATATTATATCCTAAAACAAGACTAAATAGCCCATAGTTTAAAAATATGTTCAATAGTAAGTGTTCAGTGGGTCAGATGTCAAATGTGATCTATTTAAAATGTAGAATAGATGAGCTAAATAACACGTATATAATACACATTGATGGGAATTGAACCGTCGCCTCAGTCTTGCAAGTCCAAGATTGTCATAATGTACCACAGACCCAAATCACACTCCCTTTTTTCATCGAAGCTGTTTGAGTAGCGTTAGCACACCGTGATTCATCATCAACTACAGGCCTACACTTCAAATAATTATGAGAAAAATCCAACGTAAAGAGAGCACTTCCATTAGGAAATAGTCAACATGAAATTTCGTCTTCTACTGACACCTGCTGGTCAAATTGAATAGTTGCAAATATTGTGAACAAGTTGTCATCTAATTCTAATCCTAAACAATATGGCCATTCCAAGTCAAGTATTAAGACAATTAATCAGGTTTGTACTGCTTGATTGAACACATTCATCCCGTTCCAGTGCACTAAAACCCACTTCCCTTCAGGACCGTGTCAGCGAAGCCAAAACTTCCTTGAGTGACGCTGTTTCCCAGCATGCAATGCGAGCTAGCGATTCACAATACTATTTCATCACAAACATGGATGTAAAAAATAAAAAGGGAAAAGGGGAAAAATGAAACTTCAGGAACACCAACCATTGCAATACAAGCAGAACTGGGCCGAAGTTTTATATTATATACACCATAATACAGCCTTCTGGTGGACAAGCCATACTATTTAAGCCGTGTCCTCCTATGGCACTTCCGTGGGTGGAAGCTCATCGTAGAGGTCTCGTGCTGGTTGCGCGTCACTCCACTGATCACCTCGGGTCCCTTGCAGGGTATCTGTTTCAAGTGAGTATATGCAATATATGGGTCAATGTAGTCAGTCGTAACAAGAGAAGCTTGCTGGCAAAAATAATGCACAACAAGTGGCTGTCACACTTTCTTTTTGTTTTGTATGAGCATTTAAAAAAAAACAACATAATAATAATATGGATTTTGACAATGTATGTTTTGGAGTTCAATGAAAGAGGTTAATATATATATATATATATATATATATATATATATATATATATATATATACATAGTCAGCTGCTTTCAGTTGACATATTAAATCTATTATGATATGGAACGATAGTTCATAATGTACGTGTTACTTGTTTTGCAGATAAGGTGTACCCTATTTCTTGTGCTCCTGGTTATTTTAAAAGGCAGACAAGAACGTTGTTTGCTGTTGGAGGGCTACAACAACACTTCGATGCTACGCTTTGTGCCGTCGCTACGGACCCCAAACTCTCGTTCTTGTTGGATTCGGGTTCGGAGCAGACTGGTGGGAGAGTTTGTGTACAGGTTTTGCAAAGGAATGGTGTCTTCAGTTATACACACGCTCATTAAAGAGCCGACCGTGGAGGAAGCTGGTGCCGCTGCACGCCGTTTCCAGCAGAATAACAGCGAAATTACCAAAATAAAAAGAAATCAGGAAAACATGTCTTTGCTGTGCTTTTATTTACAAAGTTAAAATTCTTCTAACTTACAAAAAATGTGAACGAAAAGGTAGAAATATAAATACGAAGGAATACGTATTTGTTCAGGGGTGCGCAAAGCCGGAGCCCTGCATTTGCTGCGCTACCCTTTTTAAAAAGGTCTCCGTTGCGCGTTATTTTAATATGTCCATCTCTTTTAGAAGAGAACGCATCGCCCCGGTCTCATCCTCTCTCCAAATGTCAACATTCTTATTCGCGTTTGCCAGGTTGTTTCGCGCTGTCTGTTTTGTTAGACGACGTAGTTGTGCGGTCATGAGTTGCGAGAGCGAGGCGTGGCGCATGCGCACTCGCATTGTCCAGTGCGATTAAGGCGTATCCATGGCAGAGAAATTCGAATTCCAATTGCATTATCTGGGTGTCTCAATCGGAGTTCTCCGATTCCAATCGCAGTTCTCAAACTCCAATCATAATCGGAGTAAGGTGTTTACACGCACGTGAGTTCTCCGATCATAATCGGACTAAGGCAATAATTCGATTTTCTCTAGTGCCATGTAAAGGCACTGAATGTAGTGGTTCAGACCAGACGCGAACAGGCGCGCGGCTCGTGCCATTCATTTCAATGGAAGCGGAAGCGCCACGAAGCGGAGCGCCGACAAATTTAGCGAGCGAGGCTCCAACTGGTTCACACCAGACGCGAACAGCTCCGCGACGGTCGACAAGCGCTTCTGCTCAGCTGCAGTCTTTTTTTCACTCCCACTTGAGCTTCTTTTTTTTTTCTTTAAAAAAAATTTAATAAAAAAAATCATTTTCATCATCGCCCCCCCTCACCCCGGAGCCAGCCTGCTCCGTAGCTTACTTTTGTGTGTGTAAATAAATAGAAACACGCACTCAGGTGTCCATCTCAAGACAAGACCTCTTTCATAATGATCATTGACGTCATTGATGTGTGTGTGTGTGTTTAATCTCTCTCGCACTCTGATACAATGTACTGACAAATATAACATACAAATATGATATATGATTGAATTTATCGTTCGCTTTTTATTTTGAAATGAGTTTATGTTGAAAATTCACCGGATTTTCTCGTTTTTATTGAGTGACTTCCTGTACTATTGACGAGGATCGCTCGCGGCTCGCGCACGAAATAGAGCAGACGCCGAAACAACAAATGCATGCCGCGAGCCGCGCGCCTGTTCGCGTCTACTGTGAACGACCACATTGATTAACGTGGGCGCCGAATGGAAGCGCTCATTAAATAAAGAGATCCTGCAGGGTCCCAATTTGACAAGTACACTGCTCGGTGTGCTGCTTCGTTTTCGCCAAGGCCCTGTAGCATTCATGACTGACATTGAGGGAACGGAAGAGTTTCCAACCGGGATGTAAACTTCTTACGCTTCCTCTGGTGGCCAGATGGGGACATTACAAAGGACCTACAAGAGCACAGGATGCTGGTCCACATCTTTGGGGCAGTGTCATCCCCAAGCTGTGCTTCATTCGACGACAATCAGCATGACTTCCCAGCCGAGGTTATAAACACTGTTTGTCAAAATTTCTACGTGGATGATTGTCTAAAGGCCGTCAGCACGGTGGAACAAGCAATACATCTGTACCAGCAGCTAACAGACCTGTGCGGTAGAGGTGGATTTAAGCTCAATAAGTGGGTGAGCAATCATCGCTCGGTGCTGGCCGCCATTCCTGAAGAGCAGAGAGCTAAAGAGGTAAAAACACTTAACCTTGACAGAGACCAGCTCCCTATGGAGAGGGCCCTTGGAGTTCAGTGGGATGTACAGCAAGATACATTCACATTCAGCATCAGAACCAAGCTGGGATGGGATGAGGAAATCCCTCAGGTCATGGTACATCCCATATATAGTTTTTCAAGCGCCAAACTACAACAAAGGAACTCATCTATAACAAATCTACAACCTTGTAAGGGCAAAACCTACTTGTTTTAATTCTGATTAATAAACTAAAGCTTATTCGATTATCATTATGTTGTTTTTTTTAAACGCTCATACAAAACAAAAAAAGTGGAGGGAGAGTAGTCTGAATCGGGTTCTGGAGCATTGCTCTACCTCATCCATCGCACTCATGAGCGTCACATCCACTTGTAGTGCATCATTTCCGCCAGCAAGCTTCTCCTGTTAGACCTTCCCCGAGGTGGTTGGTGGGGTGACGAGCACCCAGCACGTGACCTCTACGATGAGTTTCTACCCACGGAAGTGCCATAGGAAGACACGGATTAAATAGTATGGCTTGTCCACCAGAAGGCTGTATTATGGTGTACATAATATAAAACTTCGGCCCAGTTCTGCTTGTATTGCAATGGTTGGTGTTCCTGAAGTTTCATTTTTCGTCCCTTTTTATTTTTTACATCCATGTTTGTGATGGAATAGTATTGTGAATCGCTAGCTCGCATTGCATGCTGGGACAAAACGTCACTCAAGGAAGTTTTGGCTTCGTTGACACGGTCCTGAAGGGAAGTGGGTTTTAGTGCACTGGAACGGGATGAATGTGTTCAATCAAGCAGTACAAACCTGATTAATTGTCTTAATACTTGACTTGGAATGGCCATATTGTTTAGGATTAGAATTAGATGACAACTTGTTCACAATATTTGCAACTATTCAATTTGACCAGCAGGTGTCAGTAGAAGACGAAATTTCATGTTGACTATTTCCTAATGGAAGTGCTCTCTTTACGTTTCTCATAATTATTTGAAGTGTAGGCCTGTATCTGCACACAATTTGGAATTCGTCCCAGCGCCCTGAGCTGTAAATTTGGACGGTGTAAAATGAAAATGGCCATCTGCAGCAGAATGAAAGTGAGATTGCATTGTCCAGGTAGGAGGACAGCAGTCAGTCATGTTTCACCTCCAGTCAACACGCAGTGGTTCACATGAAGGTCCAAGAGGCCTACAGACCTACACTGAGTCTGGACGTGGCAGTACAGTTGGATCATTGTCTTTGTTGTGTTGTTTGGTCATTGTGATCCAATGTAATGTGAGAGAAGGACGAGTGCAGTTATATTGGAGTGAGTTTTTTAGTGTGTAATAGAAGTTATAATGCAGAGTCTGTTTTTATGAAATGTTCTATCACCTGGCATCCATCCATTCATCCATCCATCCATCCATCTTCTACTGCCGTTTCCGGAGTCAGGTCTCGGGGGCAGCAGCCTCAGCAGAGACCCCCAGACTTCCCTGGACCCAGTCACCTCCTCCAGCTCCTCCAGTGGGACCCCAAGGCTTCCCAGTCCAGCCCAGAGACCTGGTCAGCACCACTCTGACTCCCTGAGTCCCTGCTGCTCAGGTGAGGCTTCAAAGATCTGGCTGCACCTGATTGGACGGTCGTGGAGGATCTCCTTGGTCTTCTTGGTCTTCTTGGTCTCCAGCTGTTTGACCTCATGCTCTCTGTTGACCTCCTCACTCAGTCCCTCAGTGATGTAGAGCTCAGTGTAGATGCTGTTGAGGAGAGTTTGATTTCCTGCTTCTTCACCTTCAGTCACACGTTCACATCTCCTCTCCAGACTGATCTTCTGCTGCTGTAGAAGCTCCTGCAGACCACCAACCTCTGGAGCTGAGAGAAGGTTGGAGAAGAAAACATCAGTGTGACAGTGTGAGCATCATTTTCTGTCCACGACTTGAAGCTGAAAGCATCCAAACTCCATTTTTCAGCTGATGTGGTGAAGCTGCTGTTGTCTGACTGTTTGCTCTAAATGTCCTCCAGTGGATCTTCTGACTGGAGGTCCTGACCACGGTTATAATAGTTAACGAAAACGAACAAAATAACGAAAACTTCAATTGAAAAAAACAATTATCACGTTGCCAGGGGTTAGGATTTTGGTACCTGCCTCATTGGGCTTCGAAGCGAGCAGAGCTGAGACCATAAGGGTGACGTAGCAACGTTCAGGACACTGATTGGCCAAAGGCAGTCTTTCACGAAAGACCAAAACCGCCATTTTTAAATGCCTCGCGTGTGGATTTTTACATTAACACGTATTAAGAACTGAAAAGCTTATGAAACTGTACCATGGGTGAACAAAGAACTACAGACATTTCTGTTCTCTGTGGCCGAAGAAAAAGCACAATGCAGACAGTTGTGCAGAAAGTTTAGTGTTAGCTAAAATATCGGGCACACAGACGTACTTATTATGTATACATTTCTTTCCATTGTAACAGGTCACTACAAGATCTGCAATCCATTACCTAGAATTGGTTTTCCTTAAACTGATGTACAGGATTACTAATCTGACTTTGATGGGCAAATTTGACAACAGAATACAATTATGAAGCACTAAAACACAGGACCACAAAACAATTAAATGCATGATGAAATAATGATATGCTTTGTTAAATGAAATAAAATGGCATTTTCAACTAAGCAATAAAATAGTCGGTGGTGCAGTGGTTAGCGCTGCCGCCTCACAGCAAGAAGGTCGTGGGTTCGATTCCGGGGCCTGGACCTGGGACCTTTCTGTGTGGAGTTTGCATGTTTTCCCTGTGTCTGCGTGGGTTCTCTCCGGGTTCTCCGGCTTCCTCCCACACTCCAAAAACATGCATGTGAGGTCAATTGAACGTTCTAAATTGTCCGTAGGTGTGCATGTGAGTGTGAATGGTTGTTTGTCTCTATGTGGCCCTGCGATGAACTGGCGACTTGTCCAGGGTGTCACCCTGCCTTCACCCGAAGACAGCTGGGATAGGCTCCAGCAGACCCCCGTGACCCTGAATAGGAATAAGCGGGTATAGAAGATGAATGAATGAAATCTTTATTGAATGAATGACACATTTTATTTCACTCGTGGTTTATGTAATTATTATTTTTTGCTCCATAGCGTTCATGATTCAGCATTACATGTTAAGCGTGATGAATTGCATGAAAAGAGAGAGCACTCGCTGATAAATTAACATGGTGTGCTGTTTAATTCCATGAGGACGACAAAATATTTGCAAATTTGTGTTAGCTACACACATCGACAGGTGCAAGAGAAAGGGAGGAACTTTCAGGGAGGAACTTTCAAGATCGTTGAGTTTTTATTTTTTATTTTTTTTAGTTCTGATGAAATAAATAGACCAATCATTTTCATCACTTTGTCTGCTTTCCAAAGAGAGTTGCTTCAAAGAATTATCATT
Organism: Nelusetta ayraudi; assembly: GCF_046127955.1. Taxonomy (NCBI): domain Eukaryota; kingdom Metazoa; phylum Chordata; class Actinopteri; order Tetraodontiformes; family Monacanthidae; genus Nelusetta; species Nelusetta ayraudi. Next base: position 593,119 of record NW_027466094.1, read on the forward strand.
TATTATTCAGTGGCACATTGCTCACTTGTTTAATACACAAATAATAGTATATTAATATAATAATACTATTTTATTAATATAATAATAATAATAATAATAATAATAATAATAATAATAATAATAATAATCATCATCATCATCATCATCATCATCATCATCATCATCATAATAATCATCATCATCATCATCATCATCATCATCATCATCATTATTATTATAAAATTTCCAAACAACAATCGTCAGTTGTTCCGTAAAAAATACATTGATTTCCATGTTGAATTTTGTACGGTTCGTGAGCGCGCACGTCTGTCAGTGACGGTCTCCACACTGACACAACTGCGCATGCTCTATTATCCCAACAATGCGGAAGTCAAAAAGTTTTTGGGAGCCATGCGCTGGGTGAGCAACTTCATTGAAAGGAATGGGACGCCATCTTGGACTCTGGGGGCTTGCCGCACTGTCACGCAGGTTTTGACGTTGAGGGCCGGCGACGCACAGGTATGACGTGAATGATTGACAGCTACCATTCGTTCCCGTTAGCGAGAGGATTAAAAACAAACAGACACCATTATGGCATCAAAAAGGAGTTATCCCAGCGGTGCGGAAAAACGGAAGGAAAAGAAAACTGATCAAGAAAAACTTGCAAAGGGGAAAGGTAAGTTATTTGTTTGTGATATGGGCTGGAGAGGTGGAGGTGAAACGCTGTTGTCCCCCCAAGTTTGTTTATTTGTCCTGCTAGCCAGCTAGCTAGCTAGCGTCGGATAAATGTTAGCTGGCTGGCTAATATTTGTTCGTCATGAATCAGCGTTTTTGTTTGTTTTATGAAAGTTGACCATGTCCTGCCATTGTTGGCCTATCCTGCCATGGGAATGAGTGATTGACTCCACACCTGTTTATTCACATTCTAACAGGGAGGGCGGGCATGTTGTAGTTGTAGTTGTTGTCAGTCCCCTGTTATTGTTCATTGGACGTTGTCTCTCACATATTTGACTCTTAATGTTATTTTAGCCTTAACTTAGGATGAATTTACTAAGCTTAGTTTGTATTTTGTAGGCCCTTCATTAGAAATGTGCTACTGTTTTAGAATTCAAAGAAATATTTTATGGAAATACTTTATTTGGCATGGTGTTGACTATTTTAGACTGTTGTGGCAGTGGGTCATTTATCTTAGTTTTATTACTTTAACTAGTACAGTGTGTAAAGTAATGCCAAAAACTCTTAAAAATGACAGTTTTGTAATTGGGTAAAAGCTTTTAAGGGACACTGCAACCATAATGTTTAATTTAAAAACAAATTCATTTTTAATTTTCCTATATTACTGCAACATCACTGTAATAATAGAATAGGAAAATGCGCTTCTGATCTGTTTTGCTTGATGATCTAATGAGCTTTGTCTCTGCAGGAGCAATTCTAAAATATGTTGGCGCTCCAGACATTGAGCCAGAGGGATCTCCCGAACATCCTGACCAGGAAGCTCCAGGACCAACACGTTCCTCAGAACCTCCTTCTGTCCAGGTGAATAATGTGTGTTATTCTTAGTAGCTAAGCTGATAAGTGTGGGACGAAACTAAGGCAATTAAGCATTATTTTGATTGTTGGTTTGCGTTTTAGTGTTGCACTTGTTGGTTTGTTGGATTTTCTTATTTTAAGTAAGCATTTTTTTATGAATACTCAATCTGTTGTATTTATTGACATATAGAGGATTCTTTTCCTAGTATTATAGTGTTTGTTTGTTTTTAAATCAGTTTAACTTGCCTGAGTTGCTCAACTGAAGATGTTTAATTTTACCTGTAGCCTGTTTTGCTCACGAGGTGTAATAGATTGTGGAATCTTAGTAGACCTTGCTGAGAGTGGCAGCAATCAGCTCTGATGACCATGGTGCTTGTAAATAAGGCAAATGCGCCATCTAGTGGGATGCAGCATGTTTATTCGTGTTGGAGCAATGACAAGTACTACTAACAAAACAAAAGATGCACAGGGTAAAAAAAAATAATCATAAACTCTTCTTAGATCTCTTATAGATTATTGATAATAGCATTCTAATTGATTTCAAACCTTTTCAAAAGATCTTTTGCCAATAGCACACCCAAATATTTGATAACCTTGGAATTCCATTTGATTTTATATTTTCCTGTGTTTGCTATGTTTAACTTGTTGCCTGTGTATTTACCATAGGTTTCTATTATCAACATCAAATGAGGTAAGGTTCTGTCCGGGTCTTGGAGAACCAAAATAATATCATCAGCAAAAAGCCCTGTTAGATGTCCCTGCTCTCCTATATGTATTCCTTTTAGATTGTTACTTTGTCTGATCATTTGTGCCAGCGGCTCAATGAACATAGCAAACAATGTAGCGCTTAAGCAACATCCTTGACGAGTACCATTAATCTTTATCCTTGCCGTAGGTTCTTGGTAGAGACCTTGAATACACTGTATTAACTTTTCTTGGAACCCCAGTTTCCCAAGAACTTGATACAGAAATCTCCAATTCACACAGCCAAGGCTCACCAGTAACAGCTCGCAGGCCCTGCTTTTGGATCTGATCTATTATGTATAGGACCCGTCTAATGTCTTCTTGAGTCTTCCTACCTGTTAAAAAAAGCTGACTGATTGGAAGTCCATCTCGTCCCCTTAAATTTCAAAGCGTAACGAACCTGTGTAGCCCGAGGAATTTTATTATAGTTTATTTCCTAGGGTGCAACTCCCCAGGTGGCATTGTCAGGCAACCCCCCCCCCCCCCCCCCCCCATTTTCCTTTATACCCACCATCAGAATTGTCTTGTCTCATGGTTAACAAGAAATAGGGTACAGCTTATCTGCAAAGTAAGTAACACGTACATTATGAACTATCATTCTATATCATAATGATGTAATATGTCAACCGAAAGCAGCTGACCAGCTGAAAAGGCTCACTCCACCCCCTACTGTTGGGACGAGGACACGTTTCCGTCAGTAATTCAAATTTCTCAGCTGCATGTATAGGGGGACAAGGTGAGAACTCCGATTGGACGAGAAAACCAAATTATTGCTTAGTCCGATTAAGCTCTGCATGTAAACGCACTGATTACACCTGCGCCAGAGTGCAGAGTGAAAGCAGCTCTTTTAAAAACAAGCGCAGGCTGGAGTCAGCACTCCTCTGGCGTGTCCACGCTGAGAACTCTGTCCTTCGCAGTTCTTAGCATTTCGGCTAGCAATCCCAGAGCGGGCTGGGCCATAAGCGCAGCTGGAGGAGGAACTCTGGCGGGTGCCCGTTCATCGGGAGGTGGTGCTGTGTGTGCGTGATCGTTGTGCATTCACCGCTTGGCTGTTAAAGCTGAAGCCCCCCGCCCCCTCTCCTCCTCTGGCGCTCGGCGGGGAGGCAGCGACTTGGAGCGACTGCACCCAGGCAGTTTTGTTTTGTGTGTGTGTGTGTGCGAAGAATAAATAAAAGTTTTCCTTTCGTTCTAACTGTTTAATGCTTGCCTGGGTGTCTCAAGGTATTAGTATGTTAATTTAGTTCTCTTTTCTTTAGGACAGGAGTTGGCGTAGCGTGAATTTTGGTTTGTAGTGATTGCCTTAGCTTTGTTTATTCCCTTTTTTGAGTTTTCTTTGGTTTCTTTGGCCCTGTTCCCCTGTGGTGAATTCTTCTGGTGGATTCAAGTGATGTAGATGTTGAAGGAGTCTTCATTGACACAGACTTAGTTGTATAAAAACTGGTTTATTTGCAAAGAAGTCAAAAGTCAGACAGGCACCATGGAAAGCCTGGGGATGTCTCTGGGCCAGATGTGAGCAACTCCGATGATGCTTTGTTCCCATCACCTTTTATACCTCCCAGCAACCAGGGAGGAAGATGCTAGAAGTGGGGGAGAATGTATACATTCCATAGTTGCACCCCCAATGACCATCTGGTTTCAATTTGGTGGCCGTTGGCAACAACAAGACCATATATGGACCCTGAGACGCCCTTAGGGAAGAAGTGCAGCAGGTTCACTGCTGAGTTCACATCAGGCCATATACATAAGATCACATGATGTCATATACATAGATTCAGATACTACACCCCTTATTTTCTTATGATGAACAGTCTTTTTGGTATGGTACTTATTTCCTTGACACTCAGGCAGCTAAACCTGGTCTATTTTAAATTGTTGTCAAATAAAGCTGTTTCATTGGAAGTCCGTCTCGTCCTCTTAAATTTCAAAGCGTAACGAACCTGTGTAGCCCGAGGAATTTTATTATAGTTTATTTCCTGGGGTGCAACTCCCCAGGTGGCATTGTCAGGCAGGTAAATTCCAGAAAGTTAACAATGATGGGTCTCGGTTGGGCACCGTCCGCTGGCTTCTGTGCAAATGAGCGGTGTGCTCTCTGAATTTGGAAATTAAAATCTGCTGGCAGGTGCAGTTCGCTTTTCAGCAGGTCTTCCACAAACTTGGCCACAGATTCTCCCTCCTCTCCTTCAGTGACTCCATAGGTTGTTTCTCCTCGGCCTGGACTCCAGGTCAGTTAACTTGTCCTGAAGAGCTTTTTGTTCTCTCAGTGATATGACCAGAGCGTCATTAGCTTCCTGTGCCCAACGTTTTAGCTTTTCAATCCGCGAATCAGCCTCGTTGATCTTGCCGGTCTGGAGCTCCTGTTCGGTGATGACTTTCGCAAGTTGTTGATTTATTTTGTGTTTGAAGTCGTCCAAGTCTTTTTCCACGTCGTTCCTCAGTGTTTCTCCAAACGTGCGAAGGACTTCTTTTGATTCCGTTTTTAAATTCCGTATCTCCTTGCTAATAATTTTTATGTCCGAGCCCTTTTCCGCGTCGTTAGTCACGAGGAGTTTGTTTCGCCATCTCCCTCTGTTTCAGAGCAAGCTGGTAGTTCCGCCATATTGTCTGTTACCGTGTTTCTCTTTTGGTTGAATCGAGTTTTCCTTCCCATTCCAACGTTCCCCTGATCACTTTGTAGTTAATATGATATCTGACAATAGTTATTCAAGTTTTCGGGGAGTTTTTACCCTAGACGGTCGAGAGCCCTGGTGTCGCGCAGTCTACCGCTTTATGGCCAAACCAGAAGTCCCTTCCCTCTAGCCTTTTCAAGGGGGAGGTGGCTAGACTCGGCTCTTGTGGGACGAGAAGCAGAAGGCCTGTCCGATCGGGGGGGAAGATGAGATGACATTTTTGTGGGTCAACACAAACTCATCTGCGAGGACAGCAGCCTTGGACAATGACGACACTTTCTGTTCATTCAAGAACATTACCACCTTCTCTGGCAAAGAGTCTTTAAAATCTTCTAAAAGAACGAGCTCACGGAGTGACTCAAAGTCATTTTTGACATCATTAGCTGCACACCATTTATCAAAGAGGTTGCTTTTCTCCCATGCAAACTCGACAAAGGTTTGACCACTAGATTTTCTATGGTTCCTAAATTTTTGCCGGTAGGGCTCAGGAACAAGCTCATAAGCAGGAAAAATTGCTTCCTTTCCAACATCATATTGCAGGCTGTCTTCTAAGAAAAGAGCAGACACCAACTCCTGTGCTTTTCCCACCCGCTTGCATTGGAGAAGGACAGGCCACATGTCTCTTGGCCAGTTGAGTGGCGAAGCTATTCGCTCCAAGGCACTGAAGTATGAATCAACTTCTGCCTCACGAAATGCTGGCACCAGAAAAATGTTTTTACTGGGGCTGGGCAACAATTAAAAATTTTAATCGCAATTAATCGCATGATTTACCTGATCAATCACGATTAATCAATTAATGTATACGCAAAAGCCAATAATGAATTTAAAAGAAGTCTTTCATACACTTTAATTTAAATGTTCTGCCATATAAACGAAAGCACCATAACATTTATCGTGCAAACACTTAACATCAGCACTTTACACAGAAACATTTTTAATGTAAATCTAAAGTTAAAAAAAAATGCAAATACAAAATTAAAGCTTATTGCCAATGCCAGGGCATTACTGTTATCCTGTTCCTTATGAAAAATAAAAAAAATCTACCTCCAAAATCCTGAGCCACAATAATAACAGGCAATTTCTGAGGTAACAGCAGAAACATTTTTCTTTTATCAGGGAGCAGCATAACCAGTCTGCGTTCCCTTGCAAATGTCCCAGTTAGAAAGGGTGAGGCACAAAAACGTTCACTTTTGGGTTTTTCTTCACATGGGACTAGAATGTAAAGTCCACATTTATACTGGAGTTCCTTTGGAGAATCTCACTCAACTCAGTGCAGTTTGTCAGTTCCTGGAACTTGACGGCCAGTTATTTTAAATGTACTGCCATATGAATTAAAGTGCCATAACATTTACTGTGCAAACACACTTTTAAAATCAGCATTTTTGAACAATTAGCAGCTAAGAAAAAAAAAATAGTGTAAATTTAAACTCAACTTAAACAATGTTTTAAAGCAATACAAAATTAAAGCTGTAAGCAGCGTTTGCGGGACTGAGCCCACCTGGCCACTGCCTGCCGTGACGTCCGCCACCTGGCCACGAGCCCCCGACACCCGCCAACGCTTCCCAACGCCTGGCGATTCCGCCCGAAACCCGCCGATGCCCCATTACTGCCACCGACGCCTGCTGATGACACATCAAGCACTGACTTGACATTACTGACTTGACATTTAGAAACATTTGATTTTTAAATGCTTTTTTTTTACTGTATTACTGTATCATTTTGGAGATAATAAGCTTTAAAGTTGGCTTTTTGTTTTGTTTTGCGACAGCTCCAATATTCCATTTTTACTGTACAATAACATCAAATTGCTCCATAAGCTCTGTCAATGGTTGGTACAGTTGACCTCAGGACAACCTTGAATATATCTTCAATCATTATAAGGCATATTTAATGTACCATTTTGGAGATATTAAGCCTCAAAGTTGTTGTTTTCCTTTTTCTTTTTAGCTTTTCAAACAGGCAAAAAGGGCCCAGTACTCAATTTTTTTACTGCACAGTAACATTGCTTTGCTCCATAATTTCTGTCAGTGGTTGGTACAGTTGACCTGAGGAATACCCTGACTATATCCTCAGTCATTATCAAGCATATGTACAGTATCATTTTGGAGATATTAAGCCTTAAAGTTGGCTTTTTTTTTTTTTCTCGAAAGCTCCAATATTCCATTTTTACTGTACAATAACATCAAATTGCTCCATAAGCTCTGGCAATGGTTGGTACATGTGGCATGACGAAATACTGTACTACCAAGTTTGTAGTTGCAGTATCTTCAGTTTATGGGGTAGAGGGTGCTCAAATTGGATTGATTGAAGATGTAGTTTAGGTACAATTTGCTTGTTTTTTATCAAAATTTAAGTTGATTGCAGTTCAAGGTGGCACAATCCTATCAGATGTTGTCATTTTATCACGAAGAACACTGGTATTTGATGATTATTACCATAAGTACCACCATGTTGCAGGCATTGTGGTTACAAGTTTCACTCCAATTTTGATTGTTGTCTGTATGACTAGCAATCCGTTGAGCTGTCTAGGGTTATCATTCAGATAAGGTGTCACAACTTTTAATTGCATGGGAACTTTGGGATCCATGGCAGGTGGGCATTGTAAAAAAAACGGATCTTGAGTCGGAAGCTAGCTTGTCCTAATTGTGACCTTACTATGATGATTTTTTTTCCCTGCCAGATTGAGGAGAAATTAAATGGACATCCAAACCGGGGCCAATAATGGATGAGCTGGATGATGTCACAGTATCAATTTTAAATGGTAGGTCATGTGTAGGTATGAAAAAATTTCCATTACTGTGATTTGTCCGCTAAGTAATAAAAATAACTGTATGCTGACACTGATTTCAAAAAGAAGTATTTTACAAATTTGAGACAAAATGTCTAAACTGAATTGCATTTACAATTAATTCTGATAACAGAAATTGGCACAAAACAAACTTGGTTTGACTTGTCAAGTTGAATTAAATTCATTAGTCAAAAAAATGTATGAGTTGTTAAGTTTAAAAGGTTTGTTAATGATTGGACTGTCTTTATAGCTGCCAACATCGATGAAGTCTTGCTCCACACCCTCCGTCGTGAAGATTTGAGAGACCTTTTTCCTGGACCAGAACACTTTCTCAGGAGGAAAAGGATTTGGGCCCTTATTAGTGTAGATGTGATTGGTTACCTACTTTGCTCTGAAAACATCGAACATAACTCTTTTTTTTTTCTTTTTTCCTAATTGGGTCTATTGTTTCTCTCTTGTTCATAATGTTTTGGATCTGGTTTCCTCTCGGCTGAGAATTCCACCGTACCAGACAAGGCTGCCCCGAATGAAGCCAGGAACTGTGTCTTCACCAGGAGACATCTCCAATCTGTCCTCAGACATCCACTCCTTTGGTGAAAAGCAGCCCAAAGAGGACCCTCCAGCTTCCTGCTCCTCCACAATACTGGATGTTGTCGAAACTAGACATGGGCAAACCCCGGCCCGCGGGCCACATCCGGCCCGTTGCGTGTCTCTGTCCGGCCCGCGTGAAGCCAGTCATAACCCCCCAACACCGCACCCCCCAACGAAACTTTGTCGGCACGTAACTTTGCCGAGTTAGCGTAGCGCGATAGCAATAGCGTGCTTCCCCCCCGTCAACGAGGTGTAGGTACAGAATTAGTCCGGGTGCAGAATCGTTCTGGGCGGAAGTGACTGCCGATACGGCAACTCCATTGGGACATACCTCTACATCGCGTTCGAACGTGATATATGGATAGATCGCGGTACGTTTATAGAGTTGCCGTATGTGACGTAATTGGCAGTCGCCTCTGTCCAGTGGGCGAATGCCAACAACGTCACATACGGCAACTCTATTAGGACAAACTACATCGGTTGATTAAGGTTATCTTTTTTTTTCTGTCAATCCCTGCCGTATTTACAGTACTTTGTATTATATTGTATACACGAAATTCTCTCTCTCTCTCTCTCTTCACATATATGTATATATATATATATATATATATATATATATATATACATATATATACGAATGTATGTATTCAACACACACTATCTATCTATCTATCTATCTATCTATCTATATATCTATCTATCTATCACCCGCGAAATAGCGTTTTGACCGTGATCTATCCATATATCACGTTCGACCGCGATGTAGAGGTATGTCCCAATGGAGTTGCCGTATCAGGCAGTCACTACGCCCAGAACGATTCTGCACCCGGACTAATTCTGTACCTACCTACAACCCCCCCTTCCGTGGCCCGCCGACTCGATGCAGGTCTGTCATGTGGCCCGTTGCTAAAAAAAAGTTTGCCCACCCTCTATACAGACAGTGAGTTGGAGCAAGCTCGTAAGCACTACTTCCAGATGGCCCGCGCTGCCAGTGAGGGGAAATGTGTCATGTTCAAAGAGCTGAGATGCAGGCTGGTGAGAAACACTTTCACCAGCATGATCTCTATCTTGAGAGCCAGTCAGCAAGGAGAGGGGGTCCGGTACCCTTCTAAGCATGAAGTCACTGCAATGGCTAAAAGACTAGTGGAGTATTATCCCATGCTGAAGGATTAAGACAAAACAATGAAACATGTAAGTGATTATATTATTTTGCGCACTTAGATTTTGAAGCGTGTGGTTATTTTTGGCTGATACGTTTTTTTATCTGTGCATGTTCACTTTCCATCTTTATTTGTTCTTTCAATGAGTGAAATTTTATTTATCAAGCGAGCACTTACAAGAATCTTCACAAGAGATTCACCAGAGAGGGGCCACAAGAAGAAAAGGCATCGCATTGACTTCTCATCAAGTGACCAAGAAGAAGATCATGATGCAGACTCAATTGGTGGATCAACAATTATTTTGTGTCACACACCAGGGCGCAGTTCTGATAATGGCCACACTTCACATAAGTAGAAACGTGTCCATTTTGATAATAATGATAATGTATGAAAGCTAGGCAATGTTATGATAGTTTTGGATATCATGATATATGACAGGCATTTTTACATTTGAATTGTCATTTGATATATTTTGATGCTCCAAACAATTTCATCCATTTGACTGATTTACTGATTTGTCTCCTCCATTTCATCAGCCAAAGATGGTCTGACAGCACAGGCCAGACATTATCAGACCCTGCAGGAGCTGTACAAGAAACCAAAACCCAACCAAGATGCTGTCTCCCAAATTCTTGACCTGCAGTTTCAAGCAAGAAGATCCTTCATTCAGTGATGTTCTGAAAGAACAGGACAAGGCCAACAAAGATCCTGGATGCATATCCATGTGTCAAGGATCTTTATCGTGTAAGTGATTAACTTGTTTTGGTTTATGATGAAAAGCAAGCATTTTTGCAGATTTTAACATTGACTTGCATTATAGGCGATGAATGAGCTGCAGCGCATTCTGGATAAGGGCAACAGAAAATTCATTGATGAACTAAAAAAAGAGATGGGAAGACTTCTGCACCAATGTGTAATTTTATGGTGTTTGAAAAAAAAATGAAGTGATGAAGCCACGCATAACGCTGGATGTAGGTGAGTCATTTTGCTGTGTCTCTAATTGACTGTGTAGCTGTTTCCTTTATGTTGCGCTGAATGAATAGATGCAGAATGGTAATACTCTTCATGCTGAAAAAATAAGATTTTTTTTGTGATCAACACAAACCTAATAAGACTCATTTTTAGGAAGACTAACTTTGAACTCAAAGTTGATTTGTTCTATTCCAGTGGAATATTCCATCGCGCTGCTCAGGGCACTCCCCACACTCTTTCCTTCACCAAGTCCACCACCGAAGAAGCTGGGACATGCCAGTGAGGCACTGCTTCATGTCATTCAGGTGAAAGTTTGTTTGCATTTTCTCACATTCAACACTTCATAGTTCCATGCATGGATGTGGCGTTTCCTTCTTCTTTTTCTTTAGCCAACAGAAGATCCCACAATGTACTCGCAGAAGAGGTCTTTCTGCACCCCTGTGTTGCTGTTTGATGGGACCCGCTGTCTCATCTGTCTTGGAGCCACTCCCGCCACCACGCTTGCCAAGGAAGACTTGAGTGACGGTCTGCTTCATCTGATGGGTTACTACTATGCCCTGCACCTCACATATCCAAAAGTGTGTGGCAACCCTTCTCTCTGTCATTCAGACAGAAGTGCTACAGGACACTATCCATGAGTGAGACACCACAGCCTCATACAAAAAAGACCATGGCAGAATGGAAAGATTTTATTGGGGAGTAGAGCTGTGTACTAGGCATAGGTAGTGATACACTCCCCTGGTAGTTGTAACTTGAGGGTGGGTGGGAGTCTGTTGGAACAAACATGTTATCAGTGGTGATAGGAACACAACACTATATGCTGTCCCCATACTGTTTTTGTTTTTTTTGTGTGACTGAGTGTCAGGGAATGTGAATCAATATTCAATAATGATGACGGTGAATATTGTAACAACACAACATTACTTGCGTTCTAGAAATGGTGGAAAGCGGTGGATGTGGGAGTGGCATCTTCCGATTAGGACACCTGTGCCGATGCCCCCTGCAGGATAAAAGGCCGACTGCGTGTGCCGCTCGGTCTCTTCCACATTCTCCATCCAGCAGCCATGGGCGTCTGGCCGACTCTCAGCTTCTTCTGTTCTGTTTTGCACCTGACAACACCCCACATCCTATTATTCACTCATCCACACTTACATTACTGATGAATACTGACAAACACACACCATATATTTCATTATTTTGCTTACAATTATCTATTTTGTTATAATAAACCTTTTGATTAATCGCAATCCGCAGTGTCCCTTCCGTTATTGTCATAACTCTTGAGCCGGGTTATGACAATATCGTCTGCAAAATTTCGAAGATATCGAAGATATCGTGTGTCGTGATGTTGTCATTATCGTGGGCCAAATATCGTCACAGTATCGAATCGTGGGTTAGCCGTATCGCCCCACCCCTATTATCAACACAAGATCACATATGTACAGTACATGTACAGTTTAATTAGTGTGTTACTTTGTTTATGAATTCATTTCTTTATGTTCTTCCAGATGTCCAGCCTGAGACGTTGATCAGCACGCGTTGCCTCAAAAACCAAAACAAACAAGTGACATGTTGGTATTTGGGATATGTGTATTTCATTGTGTGCATCTTTGTGATAGGACAATAAATGCAGTTCTTTAAACGTTACTTTGTGTCCTTGTATTTGCAGGTGTGGGCAACACGTTCAACTGTCCACATGACTGAGTCTGCCTCCAGCAATGTCACAGCAGTGCAGCAGGTTTGTACTTATTCATTTCCACTTCATCACCTGTGTGTTTTCTAGGCTTTACACCAATCTTATCGGCTGTATCGGATCGGCCGATATTTGGCATTTTTTCGGGCGTCATGTCATGAATCACCATAATCTGTCTCATTTCCTCCAAAGTAGTTTCACAGCATCGACATGTTTATTTGTTTGTATCCGAGAGCTAATGATTCATGATTCAAAAACCTTCATTTTCGTCTTCGTGCCTCTTCCTTTTTTGAGTACTGTCACTATGTGAGGGACAATAAAGTTTCTTTGAATCTTCACGACAGCAACATCCATGGGCGACACAAACAAACGTGTCGGAGGTGTGGAAGTTTTTCAAAGTGAGAGAAACAGACATAGCACAAGCTATCTGCAATATATGCAACGCTACAGTACCTAGCGGGGGAACTTTGGCAAAAAATTTCAACACCACAAATTTAATCAGGCGCTTGGAAAAGATACACACGGAGGAGCATGTCGAGTTCAAGAAACGCAGCGCGGAGAAAGAAAAAGAAAAGCAAACTCTGAAACAGATGCTAAAGCAAACAACTTTAGACGGTGCTCCTGAGAAGGCAAGGGATGTACAGAAACAAGTATTTATTGCCCCTAAAACGTGATCAGATCGGTGATCGGTTTATTTAAACTCACTGATCGGTGATCGGCACAAAAATCGTGATCGTGTAAAGCCTAGTGTTTTCCTTTCTATGTTTATTGGCATAAAATCACATCTTTCTTATTTTAATCAGTTGGAGGCGACGCCACAGATGACCAGAGCTGTGCCCGTGGTTCCTGTGGCTCCCGTGGTTGCCAGCACCAAGCCAGAGGAGGCCAGCACCGTCCAGGAGGCAACACAGAAGATCAACTAAGCTAAGGAGGCTTTTCTTTCTTCTTCTGTTGCCTCTGACTGCTCCGCTCGTTCTACGCCTCGCACATGTGATTTGTGATCCATCATCAGTTAGTACTAGTGAAGATGCAGTGGCAGATCATGGCACTGGTATTAGATTAGCCAAGGTTCTGCATGGTTCTTTTCATCAAGGCGAAACCGGTCACGGTTTAAAATTCCAGCACCAGCTGGCAACCGTGAGTCACTTCAGAAGAGCAAAACTCCTCACTTTGACATGGATAATTCTGACGTAGAGTTTGTCAGTGCTGTGACCAATGAAGAGTGTAACTTCTCTCCCCTTGATGTTGATGTTTGTTTAGACCTTTGCAAAAACTTGAAGATTCATTTGGACCGTGCAAGTTTTCCAATTTCTAATTGCAAAGGCCCATTAGGTTCGCCGTGTACAAATGAGAATGTAGAGGCTGATGGAAACTGCTTCTTCAGAGCCATCAGTCAAGCTGTGACTGATTTATAGACACAGAAGTGGAAATTCAGGTTGCAGCAGATTGTTTACGATTAGATGTGTACACTTTTATCGATGGTCATGGGTTGAAGTACAGCTCTTGCAAGAAACAATTCTCACATTGTATATATTTATGGATGTATTTGTTTTATATGGAAGCAGTTACCATAATCCAAATTAAAATAAGAATATAATAGCAGAAATGCTTTTAAATTTTAAGAACGAAGCTGCATTATTTGACTCTAAATTAAAATGGTTAATAAGTCATTCAATCTGCATTTTCATTTTCTTCTTCAAGACTGCTCATTCTTGTACTTAATTCAAATGAAAAAGGAAAACACATTTGAGATTTAATTTTCAAAACATGCACCAGCAAAGAGTTACCAAAATTCAATATGAAATGTAAAATTCAAAAATGAAAAAGCAATAGCAGAATGCTTTTTCATTTTAAGAACGAAACTGCATTATTTGACTCATAATTAAAATCATTAATAAATATTCCTATATGCATTTTCATTTTCTTATGTTGTGTGCATTCCACACCTGTGCAGTGTCATCCAACTCATCCTGTAGAAAATGTATACATTTAGGAAGAGCTGTGCCAGCAGAACATAAATAAAACACTAAATTACAGCATTCACACATGAGCAACCCCACCCTCTCCCTCCCTCCCTGTCACTGTTCACCCCCCCCCCCTCTTTCTCCCCATCTCTTATCCTCTCTGTTTCTACCCTTCTGTTCCATCTCTCTCCCCTTCCATCTCTGTTCCTTTCCCTTTTCTACCCCTTCTCTTTAGCATTCTTTTTCCTTTCCTCCCGTCTCTGTCTGTCTGTCTTCCCAACACCCCCTTTCCAGTTTCTGTCCTCCCTCCCCTCTCTCTCACTCACATACACATGCGCACAAAATGAAAATAAAACATTATTCATGAACTCACCTGTATGGAGGCCCATACAACAAAACTGCAGGAGACTTTTGTCCAGAAACTCGCCATCAAAATGCCCGTTGTCTCTGAGGTCTGATAACAAGGCTAACCAGAACTCCATGCGCTGGCCACGCAGGAAACCCCACCAATATTCAATTCTTTGATTGGCGGTGCTGGCCCCCTCCAAGTAACTATCGAGGGTGTCGTCTGGTTGAACAGGGACGAGGAAACGCTGGAAGCCTCTAACATGGCCATTTTCGGTTCCAAGGTCGCCTCGAACAACTCTAGGGCACCCCCCAAAACGCTGTACCGTTTCTATGTAGCACCCTCCAATTACTTTTGGGTCACTACTTGTTGTGTAAGCATTGAGCCAGATTATTTTTCTTGAAAAGCCATCGATACATCCATTCACACAAATACCATATGGCTTCAGTTCATCATATGAGTCCAGGTGCCAGATGAAGTTGAGAAGTTTGAGAAGTAATTCCTCTGTCTGAGACGCCCCGCTTGCCTTAATGACACTCCTCTTGGATCCAGCTCCTTCAAAACCAAACGCACAGACTCTTTTCTCACACGCAGTCCATTTTCTCTGCATTTAGCATACATCCACCTGTACCCGTGAAGCTGCCCAGGGTAATGTAGCTGGTTGCTAATGGATTCAAACAGGATCGCCAGGTCGGAATAGGCTTTGCGTGGCACGAGTCCCCTTGGAATGTACAGCTGCATCCCACTCTAGACTCATCAAACCCGACAAAGAAAACAAATCCTGAGTCACTAAATATTAAGAAGATGATTAAAAGGATTTGTATGTTTGATGTATGGAGGGATTTTCATCCATCCACTAAACAATTGACTTTTTAATCTCACCCTCATTCAGTTTACTCGAGGATCGATTATTTCTTTATGTTCAGAACAGACAGACACAGGGTTTTAGATTGTAGAATTGGTGTTAGCGACATATCAGATCACTCAGGTGTATATGTGAAAATAAATGTAGGTGTCCCACACAAAAACACTATTTGGAGACTCAACACCTCCCTATTAAATGACACCCGATTTGAAGATTACATTAGGAAAGAAATGAAGGAATATACAGACCTTAACGGTAGCACAGTGACGTCACAGAGTATTTTATGGGATGCTGGAAAAGCAGTATTGCGTGGAAAGATTATAAGTTGGGCATCACAAAGGAAAAAAGAAAAACTTAAACACCTTAACGACTTGACAAGTAAATTAGACTCACTGGAACAGAAGCATGTAGAGACTAACGACCCCACCTTATTGGAACAAATAACCGTAGTAAAATCAGAACTAAATAAGAAACTGAACGACCAGGAGGAACTTACACTTAAGTATATCAAACAAACCCACTATGAAAATGGACCCCGTGCTAAAAAACTCTTAGCCTGGAGACTTAAAAAACAACAGTCTGGAAGATCCATATATAAAGTAAAGGACCCGGTCACCAACCAGATGTGTTATAAGCCAGAAGCAATACATAAGTCTTTTGAATCATACTTCAGGAATTTATACACTCAACCCAAATTAGCAGAAGCAGTAACAGTCAATCAGTTTTTTGAAATCCCTAGACCTGCCATCTGTTGTCACAGAACAAAATAAGTGCTTAACTACAGAGATTACAAATGCAGAGGTCGACAAGGCAATTTCTAAACTGAAAACAAGCAAAGCAGCCGGGGGAGATGGACTACCAGCAGAATGGTATAAGACTTTTAGGGACTCTGTGACTCCACTGCTATTTATTATTTTTTTTTAACTATGTCTTAAAAGGTGGCGAGACCCCACCATCTTGGAAACAGGCCATATTATCTGTAATACTGAAATCAGGGAAAGCTAGGACAGATTGCAGCTCATACAGACCTATCTCAGTTTTAAACACTGATTATAAAATTTTCACTTCAATTATTGTCAACACACTAGAAAATATTATCCCTAACCTAATTGACACGGACCAGACAGGTTTTGTTAAAAATAGACAAACACAAGACAATGTTAGGCGAGCTATACATCTGTTCCATATAATGAGCAAAGGAAACACAATGTCCTTAGCAATTAGCTTTGACACAGAAAAAGCTTTTGACTCTGTTCTATGGGAATTTTTATACCTGGTCCTGCAACGTTTTGGCTTTAACAATACAGTTATAAAATGTTTAAAATCTAAATATAATTCACCTGTGGCCCGGATCAGAATAAATGGCAGTCTTTCAGGTACAATCCGTTTGGAGAGGGGTTGCTGACAGGGCTGCCCACTGAGCCCCATCTTGTTTGCTCTATTTATAGAGCTACTTGTTCAAAAGATTAGGGAAGACCCAGAAATCATGGGAATACTATTCAAGGGGAAAGAATATAAGACATGTTTATATGCAGATGACATCCTGGTGACTTTATCCGACCCGGATACCAGTCTCCCTAAATGAATGCCCTCCTTCGACCAATGTGGTTCATATTCGGGATACAAATTGAACATAGAGAAAACTCAAACTCTTACTTTGAATTACATACCTCAAGAAAACATACGTAAGTCCTTTAAATTTAAATGGAAAACCAGAATTTTGAAATACCTAGGTCTTCATATTACCAAGGCCCCCAAGATTTATATAGTGTAAACTACGGTAGCATCACAACCAAAATTAAAAATGATCTGGACAGTTGGACCCCCCTAGTACTTGATTTTTACAACCGAATAGATACTTAAAAAATGGTTATTTTACCACAATTGTTATTTCTACTCCAATCGCTACCTGTAGAAATACCCAATAAGAAATTCAGTGAATGGAATCGGATCATTTCTAGATTCATATGGCAGAACAAGAAACCAAGGGTACGCTACAAAACATTACACTTAACAGGGAGGGATGTCACTCCCATGCTTGGAGGACTACTATAAAGCAGCACAACTGCAGTATATAGTCTACTGGTGCAGGGCGGGTTACGATGCAAAATGGAAGGAGCTAGAATTTGACCAACTAGATATCCCACTTCAATCTCTGCTGGGTGACAAAGCTTTCAAGACTATATACTCTAATAACCTATGTGATGTTATAAAAACTCCCCTAAATATTTGGTACAAAGAGATGAGCAAAGCGCACCTGGAAAAAAAATCTCGGTTATTAAGATGGGTCGAACATGATAGAGTATTCTTGTGTTATTCTTTATCTTGGTTTATATTGTATGATCACTAGTAGCACGTGTAAACTGTTAGAATCCTAGGCTAACATATACGCATCGTATTTCACTTTGTTTTATGGCCTGCCACTGATGTGCTCGTCCTCTCCTTGTACAGGATATGAGCTGTGAAATCGGTCAACTATCGTATAGTCGTTGGTTTGTCTCTCTCTGTTCTCCTCCCTGTTCTTTCCTTATCTTATCCCCTCCCAGTCCTGTGTATAAGAGACCTTCTTCCTCCTTCCCACCTCGCACTCGCACTCCCATTTTACTGTGTTTTGTGCCTCGGAGCTCCGATCCCTTTTTTATTGTTTGTTCATTAAATTACTTATTATCCCAGTATTCCTGCATCGGCATCTTCGCTCTTTTCCACAACAATTTGGCGTCACAAACAGGATTGCTGGAGACCCGTCAGTGGAACTCTGGGACGTTGAGGGCCCGGGACCAGGAACGGAGGAAACTCCTCGTTCCCCCTCTACCTCGAACCAAGCATTCAGAGATGAGAGGATCGGCGTCTAAGAGTGGATCTGATCGGCTTCACGTCTATCCAAGCGAACCTGGAAGGGAAATGCTGATTCAGGCAGGCTGCAGGCTGCAGGCTTCTGCAGGAGGCCAGCGATGCAGAGGACAAGAAGATAAAGCGTGCCTCCCTCACCATGATGAAGCACCTCAGTGACACGGCGAGACGGCCCTACAGGAACAACGACAACCGACGAAGGGCGACTAGCGGAGACAGAGGCGAAAAGGGGGCGTGCCACATCTGCGGCCGAATGGGTCACTGGGCCAGAGAATGCCCTGACAAAGGAAGACACCGCGGACAGAACCATGCCCACCGCAGCCAAGAGAGTGATCGCGAGGGCCGGAAAAGAGGATCCAACTCAGAGCAGCTGAGGGGGGAGAGTGGAGTGCGGGACACGGCATGGACCCGGCGAGACGGACCCCCGGCCTACAGCGTCTTCGCAGGGAAGTGATGCACACACACACATGCAACACGCTTCTTGCAATGAAGAAATGCTTGCTGTCCCCTCTAACTTCCCTTTCCCCTGCAGACACGTACACTGATTCATATTCTGATGTTGATTATTCGGAAACGTATAGTGATTTACATGTTGATAATGATTTTTCTTCTGACAATGATTTAGGTTCGACTGATTGCTCTCAGCCTGACGGTGAGACATGCATTGACACTGACACAGAGTTCGAGGTTGATTTACGTGACCAAATTTTGAGCACCATTGACAGGTTTAGAGCGTCGTCACGTGCCGCCTCCTCCCACATACACGTTGTATAAAGAAGCTGTTTTTGAGAAACTGCCGCGGGTCACTTTTAGAATTATGGGTAAAAATATCCCGTTCCTAGCCGATAGCGGAGCAACATTGTCGCTCCTTCGTGCAGAAGAACTTCCCCAGTGTAAAAAAAAAAAGTGGGAGATATGTTTATTCTGTCGGAGCAGCTGGAACGAAGAAGAGAGAGCCTCTCACCACTCCACTTACTTGTATTGACTACGGCGACGAGACATGCACATCACAAAACCAAATTAAACACAGCTTTGTATTGTCAGAAGTGTGTCCGATGAATTTGTTGGGAAGAGATTTGCTTCTAGCCATGGGCATGAATCTCATCTCCACCCCCGACGGGTTGATTGTTGCCAGGTCATTATCTTCCTCGACCTTGGCTCAAATTCCTAAGCCTCTCTTGCATGTCTATCAGTGGTTGCTTCCCCTCGAGGCCCCAGAAGAATTGATAGTGGCGGCTAACGATAAGGTGCCAGGTGATGCTCACTTCATGAAAGCTCCCAATTTGCAGTGCAACTCGTGAAAGAAACAGTGTGTTTGAGAGTCAGTTTTTTTTTTTGTTTTTTTTTTCCAAGCGTGAATGATGACCTCTTTGTTTCTACGTTGTTTTGGGGCCCCCAACGATGCGTTGCCTCTGTTTCACTCACACCAGAGCAGAGTGCATTTCTTTTTTTTCTGTCCGTGGGTCTACCCCACACATTTCACTTTCCAAGAGTCCAGGCGATGAGTGGAAGGACCTAGGTCCGTTTTTGACGAAATGCCTGTCGACCAAAGACTGGCACCGAAAGGAGCGGGGACACTTTTTTTGCATGTTTCACTGACACATCGCAGCTGCCCGAGGAACTGAGTGAGGTTCCCTCCTCACTGTGGGCTGCTCACAAATACAATGTGGGACTGATCAAAGGTGCCGAACGCGTGAAGATCACACCCAAAAGTGATATTCGGCCCAACCAGCCGCAATATCCTCTGAAGCCAGAAGCTGTTGAAGGGATCACTCCTGTTTTTGATTCTCTTCTCGAAGCAGGTGTCATTGTCCCATGCCCCGACTCGCCAGTGCGCAGCCCATGTTCCCTGTAAAAAAGGCCAGAGTTCCTCCTCAACGTGATGACTGGAGGTTTGTTCAACATTTGAGAGCAGTTAACGCTGCTGTCCACGCCAGGGCACCGAACGTGCCCAACCCACACACAACTGCCTAGCAGAGCTAGACACAATTTTCTCCCCCCGACCTGACCTGACCTGACGAACCCCTTGCTAATGCTGATTTTGTTTTCTACGCAGATGGTTCAGCATTCCGGGACGACAAAGGCGCCAACAGAGTTGGTTACGCAGTTGTCTCCGACTCGGAGGTCATCTGCTCTGACTCCCTTCCATGTCACCTCTCAGCACAAGGGGCAGAGCTGGTTGCGCTAACTGAAGCGTGTAGATTTGCAGAGGGCAAGTCTGTCACAATCTACACAGACTCCCGTTATGCGTTTGGTGTCGTTCATGACTTTGGGGCACTGTGGAAATGCAGGGACTTCCTCAAGTCAGACGGGAAGCTGGTGTTAAATCATGTGCTTATTGCTGACCTCTTGCGAGCCATACTTTTGCCCTCCCAAATAGCAGTGTGTAAATGTTCTGCTCACACTAACCTTCGTGACCCTGTTTCCCAGGGCAACGCCAGAGCTGACGCGGCAGCAAAGTCCGCTGCAAGGCAGCCTGCACCCTCGTCAGCCCCGATGATGACAGCCTCATTTGAGGAGGCTGATGCATCACTGGCTGAAATGCAGTCCCTCGCCACAGCGAAGGAGAAGGCCGCTTGGCGCTCCGCCGGCACATGCTGGGACCACGTTACTGACATTTGGGTGGGACCAAACGGTAACCCGTGTCTGCCAAAACATTTATTTTCACATTTTGCTAAATTGACGCACGGTTTAGACCATGTGTCAAAAGGGGGGATCTTGGAATTAATTAATCAATTTTGGTTCACTGGAGGGTTTTCAGTCGTAGCACAGAAGCATTGTGAAGCGTGTTTAATCTGCCAGTGGAGTTGTTACAACACCTCAGTTATTGCTTTTGCCACTTCGATCTCCAGCTGTGTACCGGGGAGCCCCTTCACATTTAGGCCATCCATGTTCAGCACAAACTCTTCTCACATTTCTTGCAGAGGAACCTCTTGTCCTGCCACTTTCCAGCGATGTCCGCTCAGAAACTTGTGAGGATGCCTTGCCTTGTCTTGCCATGTGAAAAATGATTTCCGAGTAGGGTTCCAGAGACATTTACAATGAACAATTAGCTTTTCTCCTACAACCAGTGAGCAAATCTCCACCACATCCACACACACACACACACGCACGCACGCACGCACGCACGCACACACGCACGCACGCACGCACGCACACACACACACACACAGGAGCAGCAGCTCTAATTGGCTGAGAGCTAAATATCTTCTTATCTTACTGGGTGTAAATGAATCTGTCCATTTTTTAAATGTCGAAATTTAACATTTGGTTTGTATTTTTTCAGATATTATTTCTATCAAATTCATTTGAATCAACAGAAGAAGAAAATCAGTGTGTAGTTCAAACTTTGTGCGTCTTTGTGTTCAGTTTTTCTGCTGTAGTTGTGCTTTTCTTTTCATTCCAGATGAATTCCACTCAATTTCCTTTTCAAACCTTGTAGGTGTTGAGTGAGCTGCAGCGCCCCCTGGCTACAAGTTTCATACTGTGACTCTGCCGACCGAGGTAAAAAACCAACAAACTCTGACACTTTGCTGAGGACCTCCTGGAGGAGCTGAAGATGCAGAACCTTCTCAGGCCTCTCTGAGGAGGAACTTGCGGCTGTCGGTCCTCTGCTGCCCCCTGCTGGTCACACAGGCCTCTTACACCTCCGTTTGTCTGTTCAGCACATATTAAATTTTTTAATGGCTCTATAAACGTCACTGATGAGACGATTTTATGATTCCTGCAGTAAATTTTTTTTAATTCCAAATCTGTAAAAACCTTCTGATCAATGAAGACAGAGTTGATTAAAATGATTTCAAAATTGACCCGTTTGAGAAAAGCTGCACTGTGGCATTGTTTGCATGTTGTTTTAGCTCTCAGTGGCTTCATTTCGCATTTTTCTTAAAAGCTTCGTTTAGTGGTCCATTGTGGTCAATGGGACACTGAACATCCGCTTTGTGTGCCCGAGTTGTAAGAGGATCAGGTGCGGACATTTTAGCATTTAAATTATTATGGCTTATTAGCATAGGTAGGTAGTACCTCACCTGTCCGTTCTTTTTACAGTGCTTCCTGAACACCTCACTGGCACACTACAGCCGCCTGCTAGCACAAAGCTGCGCAGAGCCTCCTCGTTGTTCTCCTCACCTGGAGGACGCTTGGTGATCAAGACCTGTGGCCCAAAACTCGGTCCTATAAGATAAGTGCAGGAACACTGCCGCTTCGCCCGCACTTGATTGTGCTAGCCGCCCCGTACAGACGGTGGACGGTGCATGTTGCTTCCGTCCCACCTTGGTTTTACTTGTTGTTTTTCCGTTCTCGTTGTGTTTTTCTTCGTTTGCTTACGTCGCCACTGCTGACCCTCAGACAGCAGACGTTACACTATCAAGTCGCCGGTCCAGCTACAGTGGTGTGCGTGCGTGTATGCGTGTGCGTGGTTGGTGGGAACTTGGTTGGTGTGTGTGTGTGTGTAATTGCATTGTTTGTTTGTTTTTCTTGCTATTTCAGTACATTTGACAGATTTTAGGGAACTTTTAGTAACCAACTGTTTATCGTTTCTTTTGTAGTCGCTGAGAGCTGCTGGTGGTGGCGGTGTCCCGGGTGGTGGGCCCCTTCCAGTGCTGTGACCCGGGATTGTGGTTGTTTTCTTCTTTTTTTTTGCACTTCACTTTCTTTGCAGGTGTGTCACGTGTGAGTGGGGTGTTCCTTGTTTTCTTTGGTTCCTACCCCGTTTGGCCCCCTCATCGGTAAGCCTCAGTTTCTACACCAAGAATAAGGAGCTCAGTAGCTCCGTTTTAAGTGTTGGTCTGTTTGTTCCTTTTATTTTTAAATGTTGAATAAAAGTTGGTTTGATATTTTAAACATTCTGAACCACGTCTCCTACTCCTTCCTCGTAGAACTTACCTGTGTGCCTAATTATTACTTTTGTGTTTAGTAGAACTCCCTGGGTGAAATTCCCAGGGTGGCGTTGTCGGTTCCTTTTCATTTTGTTAAATTCCCAATATTAAATCTTGCTTTATCAGATAGCCATAACCACTCTCATCGCCACAGGATATTTGAGTCAACTGAGTCAAACTGTCGTGTCTACTTCCCAGTCTCAATAAACATGTTCACTACTGTGGCATATCGGACTTTCCCGCCGCGAGTCGCGCGTCAACATACTGCTGTGAAAGAGGGGTGACGTCACAGAACGCGACGTGCATTTAGGTGCTGCTGCGTAAAACTAAAAGATTTTCCTGGGCAAATATTCATTTGACAGATGTAAACGAAGTGAAATATGACTTCAATTTAAGTTTGTTTTAGTTTGTTTTTATAAACACACAAAAAAGTTTGAGTTAGTTATCGTTTTTGAAAAAAGTTCTTGACTTCTACTTTAGAGATATTGATGACGAATTGTTGTATATAAACGGTGTGACTATGTGGTTCGGCAAGCGGTGGTGCTGTCTGTACATAGCTTAGCAAACGGCTAGCGCTAGCACCCCCTTTCAATGCCAGAGTGAAAAGATCCACACGGAGTGTTATGACCCACGGGTGGGTCTAGGTGCCTCTATCTTTGTGTCTGTGTGTGTGTCTGACAGTGGATGACGCCTTGCAGGTGCGGTCCTGGATGTCGGCTGCTGATTGGACGCGCCACGGCTGAGAAGGAGGAGCAGTCGAGCCAGCCTGACGTCGTCCCTCCTCCGCTCCCAACTCTGCAGTTAGTCACTTCTGAAATTGTGTTAGAGCACGCAGCCGTAGGTAGTGATGGCCGATCGAGGCTTTGTTGAAGCTTCGACACTTGTTTCAAAAAATGGTTCATTACTCGAGGCTTCAATGACACAGTGCTCGAGGAGGTCATCTAGTGCTCAATAAAATGAAGTGCAATGGAAACGTGTTCATTGTTTCATAGATTGTTTGGGATTTGATTCGCCATGCATTTTTGTTGGACAACACTACATGCTTGTATGGTTCAATGCTGACACAATAAAATAAAAATGAAAAATAAAGACAATGTCTCTTTTTTGGCACGACTGATTGTAGTAGACTATAGCTCTTAGCCTGACAGTTTGTGCAATGAATTATATTATATCCTAAAACAAGACTAAATAGCCCATAGTTTAAAAATATGTTCAATAGTAAGTGTTCAGTGGGTCAGATGTCAAATGTGATCTATTTAAAATGTAGAATAGATGAGCTAAATAACACATATATAATACACATTGATGGGAATTGAACCGTCGCCTCAGTCTTGCAAGTCCAAGATTGTCATAATGTACCACAAACCCAAATCACACTCCCTTTTTTCATCGAAGCTGTTTGAGTAGCGTTAGCACACCGTGATTCCTCATCAACTACAGGCCTACACTTCAAATAATTATGAGAAAATCCAACGTAAAGAGAGCACTTCCATTAGGAAATAGTCAACATGAAATTTTGTCCTCTACTGACACCTGCTGGTCAAATTGAATAGTTGCAAATATTGTGAACAAGTTGTCATCTAATTCTAATCCTAAACAATATGGCCATTCGAAGTGAAGTATTAAGACAATTAATCAGGTTTGTACTGCTTGATTGAACACATTCATCCCGTTCCAGTGCACTAAAACCCACTTCCCTTCAGGACCGTGTCGGCGAAGCCAAAACTTCCTTGAGTGACGCTGTTTCCCAGCATGCAATGCGAGCTAGCGATTCACAATACTATTTCATCACAAACATGGATGTAAAAAATAAAAAGGGAAAAGGGGAAAAATGAAACTTCAGGAACAGCAACCATTGCAATACAAGCAGAACTGGGCCGAAGTTTTATATTATGTACACCATAATACAGCCTTCTGGTGGACAAGCCATACTATTTAAGCCGTGTCCTCCTATAGCACTTCCGTGGGTGGAAGCGCATGGAAGAGGTCACGTGCTGGTTGTGCGTCACCCCTCGGGGCCCTTGCAGGTGATCTGCATAGCGTCTGATTCAGGTGAGTAAGTTTGCTGGCGAAAATAATGCACTACATGTCGATGTCACACTTTTTTTTTGTTTTGTATGAGCATTTAAAAAAAAACAACAACATACTAATAATATGGATATTGACCATGTATGTTTTGGAGTTCAATGACAGAGGTTAATTAATATATATATAGTCAGCTGCTTTCGGTTGAGATATTAAATCTATTGTGATATGGAACGATAGTTCATAATGTACGTGTTACTTGCTTTGCAGATAAGCTGTACCCTATTTCTTGTGCTCCTGGTTATTTTAAAAGGCAGACAAGAACGTTGTTTGCTGTTGGAGGGCTACAACAACACTTCGATGCTACGCTTTGTGCCGTTGCTACGGACCCCAAACTCTCGTTCTTGTTGGATTCGGGTTCTGCGCAGACTGGTGGGAGAGTTTGTGTACAGGTTTTGCAAAGGAACGGTGTTTTCAGTTATACACACGCTCATTAAAGTGCCGACCATGGAGGAAGCTGGTGCCGCTGCACGCCGTTTCCAGCAGAATAACAGCGAAATTACCAAAATAAAAACAAATCAGAAAAACATCTCTTTGCTGTGCTTTTATTTACAAAGTTAAAATTCTTCTAACTTACAAAAAATGTGAACGAAAAGGTAGAAATATAAATACGAAGGAATACGTATTTGTTCAGGGGTGTGCAAAGCCGGAGCCCTGCATTTGCTGCGCTACCCTTTTTAAAAAGGTCTCCGTTGCGCGTTATTTTAATATGTCCATCTCTTTTAGAAGAGAACGCATCGCCCCGGTCTCATCCTCTCTCCAAAAGTCAACATTCTTATTCGCATTTGCCAGGTTGTTTCGCGCCGTCTGTTTTGTTAGACGACGTAGTTGTGCGGTCATGAGTCGCGAGAGCGAGGCGTGGCGCATGCGCACTCGCATTGTCCAGTTAATAGTCCGATTAAGGCGTATACATGGCAGAGAAATTCGAATTCCAATCGCATTATCTGGGTGTCTCAATCGGAGTTCTCCGATTCCAATCGGAGTTCTCAAACTCCAATCATAATCGGAGTAAGGTGTTTACACGCACGTGAGTTCTCCGATCATAATCGGACTAAGGCAATAATTCGATTTTCTCTAGTGCCATGTAAACGCACTGAATGTAGTGGTTCAGACCAGACGCGAACAGGCGCGCGGCTCGTGCCATTCATTTCAATGGAAGCGGAAGCGCCGCGAAGCGGAGCGCCGACGGATTTCGCGAGCGAGGCTCCAACTGGTTCACACCAGACACGAACAGCTCCGCGACGGTCGACAAGCGCTTCTGCTCAGCTGCAGTCTTTTTTCCTTTAAAAAAAAAAAAAAAAAAAAAATCATTTTCATCATCGCCCCCCCTCGCCCCGTAGCCAGCCCGCTCCGTAGCTTACTTTTGTGTGTGTGTGTGTGTGTGTGTGTGTGTGTGTGTTTAATCTCTCTCGCACTCTGATACAATGTACTGACAAATATAACATACAATTATGATATATGATCGAATTTGTCATTCGGTTTTTATTTTGAAATTAGTTTATTTTGAAAATTACGTTACATTGCTCGGAAAAATGTGTCGCCTGAGCCTCCGCCCCCTCCGTGCCCATTGGCGGAGGGAGGGCTCATTGAAAAAAAAAAAAAAAATCGGCGTTCCTTCGGCGCGCCTGGGAAACTCTGAAATTATGAATAACTTAAGCTCGTTTTTGTCCAATTTGCCTGCATCAGCCCGTCATGATATTGTTAAATTAATTGAGAGCCACCCACTATTGTTTTCTGACCACCCCCGCCGTACGTCAGTTTTGCACCATGACAGAAGTAGAGGGACATGCCACAAGTAAGCAGCACGCACATAGAGTCAATATTGGGAAGTTAAGAAAGAAGCTTTGGTTCTCCTTCTGACAGTGCCCATCTTGATGATAATTTGGGGTTAGGTTTTTACAGACTATAATGCCCTCGTAGATGCGGTGGTCTCTGCTCCTCCAAGACTTCAATGTCCAGATTTGCCACAGGAAGGGGGGTTGATAATGTGTTGGCAGATGCGTTATCACGTGTACATGTGGACTAGCTGCGGAATTCTTATTTCGGGCGAACTGAGGTTTTTCTTGTTTAGTTGTATTTGTAGGTATGTTAATAGGGTTTAGTTCTTAAGAGAGGGGGTGTTATGACCCACAGGTGGGTCTAGGTGCCTCTATGTTTTGTTTTTTTTTTTTGTGTGTGTGTGTGTGTGTGTGTGTGTGTGTGTGTGTGTGTGTGTGTGTGTGTGTGTGTGTGTGTGAGAGAGAGAGAGAGAGAGAGTGGATGACGCCTTGCAGGTGCGGTCCTGGATGTCGGCTGCTGATTGGACGCGCCGCGGCTGAGAAGGAGGAGCAGTCGAGCCAGCCTGACGGTCATCCCTCCTCCGCTCCCAAGTCTGCAGTTAGTCACTTCTGAAATGGCGTTAGAGCACGCAGCCGTAGGGGTGGGCTGCCATTTTCTTTGTCCCCTCTTTTCTCCTGTTTATTAAGTATGTAGGGAGGTTTGCCTTTCTGTATTTGGCTTCTCTTTCTTTCTTTAGTTAGTTCTTTAGGTGAGCTAGTTGGAGTTTGGTTTATTATTTTGGCCTGGGCCCACCCTGAAGCCTTTGCTGCCCACCGGTTAAGTTGTTTTGTTTATTTAATTTACTGATTAATAAAATGTTTTTTGTTGAAACTGCCAACTGCAGTGAAAAATTAATGAGGCTTGGGAGTGGGGGAAGGTGTCCCACACGTTGCGTCTCGGTCCCCCTCGACTGGATGTAACACAGAGTTTTCGCCGTGACAGCAGGTTGAGCTCCTACCGTGTTAGAGGTGACGTCGTCACATTAGCCTGTTCCATCCCTGCTAAATTCTTTAAAGAACTACCGTAAGTAAACTTTTAAATTATAATACGCTCTACACTAATTGTAATTTCCTGCCCGTGGTTCTATATTGCAACAGTTGACGGCTGATATCAGCAGATAAGCAGCAACAATCTGGGCATTGCGGGTGATTCATAAATATGTCATTTCTTATTAATTAGCCCATAAGTGTTGTACACCAGTGTGACACCAAATGTTTGTTGCTGACAGCAGTGAAGAAATGACACTCTAGTGGTTCTGCACATTAGTATAAATAGAGTGATTCTCTATCATTACATCACAGGACGGCGGCACTCTGACAGATTCCATGAACCTGGACACTGATGATCCAGACTCCGGTCCAGATGACACAACAGGCCACAGTGGAAACGGGTCAGAGCATGGACTGGCTGCTGAAAGGATACAGGTAGGTGGCGCTGTCATCCCAAGTTGTGTGGTGTGGAGGATCAGGGCCAAAGTTCCAGATGCTCACAGATGTGACTCTGGATTCAGGAGGAGTGTTTGAAGGCTGGACTCCCAACAGTGACTGGCTGCTGAGGACCTCTCAATCACAATCAGGTTTTTTAGTGGCTGTGAGATTGAAAATGAGTGAACATCATTAAATAAAGAGATCCTGCAGGGTCCCAATTTGACAAGTACACTGCTAGGTGTGCTGCTTCGTTTTCGCCAAGGCCCTGTAGCATTCATGACTGACATTGAGGGAACGTTTCATCAAGTAAGAGTTTCCAACCAGGATGTAAACTTCTTACGCTTCCTCTGGTGGCCAGATGGGGACATTACAAAGGACCGACAAGAGCACAGGATGCTGGTCCACATCTTTGGGGCAGTGTCATCCCCAAGCTGTGCTTCATTCGACGACAATCAGCATGACTTCCCAGCTGAGGTTATAAACACTGTTGGTCAAAATTTCTACATGGATGATTGTCTAAAGGCCGTCAGCACGGTGTACCAGCAGCTAACAGACCTGTGCGGTAGAGGTGGATTTAAGCTCAATAAGTGGGTGAGCAATCATCGCTCGGTGCTGGCCGCCATTCCTGAAGAGCAGAGAGCTAAAGAGGTAAAAACACTTAACCTTGACAGAGACCAGCTCCCTATGGAAAGGGCCCTTGGAGCTCAGTGGGATGTACAGCAAGATACATTCACATTCAGCATCAGAACCAAGCTGGGATGGGATGAGGAAATCCCTCAGGTCATGGTACATCCCATATATAGTTTTTCAAGCGCCAAACTACAACAAAGGAACTCATCTATAACAAATCTACAACCTTGTAAGGGTAAAACCTACTTGTTTTAATTCTGATTAATAAACTAAAGCTTATTCGATTATCATTATGTTGTTTTTTTAAAACGCACAAACAAAACAAAAAAAGTGGAGGGAGAGTAGTCTGAATCGGGTTCTGGAGCATTGCTCTACCTCATCGCGCTACCATATCCAAATGTAGTGCATAATTTCCGGTAACAAACTTCTCCTGTTACGACTGCACACGTTGACCCATGTTTTCTATTCACTCGCCCACCCGTATCAGGTGGTACCCTGCAAGGGTAACCATTGGCTCTTGTCTTAGACCTTCCCCGAGGCGGGGGCGGCTCCCACCCAATGAAGTGCCATAGGAAGACACGGATTAAATAGCTTGTCCACTAGAAGGCTGTATTATGGTGTACATAATATAAAACTTCGGCCCAGTTCTGCTTGTATTGCAATGGTCGGTGTCGCTGAAGTTTCATTTTTCGTCCCTTTTTATTTTTTACATTCACGTTTGTGATGGAATAGCATTGTGAATCGCTAGCTCGCATTGCATGCTGGGAAACAGCGTCACTCAAGGAAGTTTTGGCTTTGCTGACACGGTCCTGAAGGGAAGTGGGTTTTAGTGCACTGGAACGGGATGAATGTATTCAATCAAGCAGTACAAACCTGATTAATTGTCTTAATACTTCACTTCAAATGGCCATATTGTTTAGGATTAGAATTAGATGACAACTTGTTCACAATATTTGCAACTATTCAATTTGACCAGCAGGTGTCAGTAGAAGACGAAATTTCATGTTGACTATTTCCTAATGGAAGTGCTCTCTTTACGTTGGATTTTTCTCATAATTATTTGAAGTGTAGGCCTGTATCTGCACACAATTTGGAATTCGTCCCAGCGCCCTGAGCTGTAAATTTGGACGGTGTAAAATGAAAATGGCCATCTGCAGCAGAATGAAAGTGAGATTGCATTGTCCAGGTAGGAGGACAGCAGTCAGTCATGTTTCACCTCCAGTCAACACGCAGTGGTTCACATGAAGGTCCAAGAGGCCTACAGACCTACACTGAGTCTGGACGTGGCAGTACAGTTGGATCATTGTCTTTGTTGTGTTGTTTGGTCATTGTGATCCAATGTAATGAGAGAGAAGGACGAGTGCAGTTATATTGGAGGGAGTTATTTAGAGTGTAATAGAAGTTATATTGCAGAGTCTGTTTTTATGAAATGTTCTATCACCTGGCATCCATCCATCCATCCATCCATCCATCCATCCATCCATCTTCTACTGCCGTATCCGGAGTCAGGTCTCGGGGGCAGCAGCCTCAGCACAGACCCCCAGACTTCCCTGGACCCAGTCACCTCCTCCAGCTCCTCCAGTGGGACCCCAAGGCTTCCCAGTCCAGCCCAGAGACCTGGTCAGCACCACTCTGACTCCCTGACTCCCTGCTGCTCAGGTGAGGCTTCAAAGATCTGGCTGCACCTGATTGGACGGTCGTGGAGGATCTCCTTGGTCTTCTTGGTCTCCAGCTGTTTGACCTCATGCTCTCTGTTGACCTCCTCTTCTTCATCTTCAGTCACACGTTCACATCTCCTCTCCAGACTGATCTTCTGCTGCTGTAGAAGCTCCTGCAGACCACCAACCTCTGGAGCTGAGAGAAGGTTGGAGAAGAAAACATCAGTGTGACAGTGTGAGCATCATTTTCTGTCCACGACTTGAAGCTGAAAGCATCCAAACTCCATTTTTCAGCTGCTGTTGTCTGACTGTTTGCTCTAAATGTCCTCCAGTGGATCTTCTGACTGGAGGTCCTGACCACGGTTATAATAGTTAACGAAAACGAACAAAATAACGAAAACTTCAATTGAAAAAAACAATTGTCACGTTCCCAGGGGTTAGGATTTTGGTACCTGCCTCGTTGGGGTTTTGAAGCGAGCAGAGCTGAGACCATAAGGGTGACGTAGCAACGTTCAGGACACTGATTGGCCAAAGGCAGTCTTTCACGAAAGACCAAAACCGCCATTTTTAAATGCCTCGCGTGTGGATTTTTACATTAACACGTATTAAGAACTGAAAAGCTTATGAAACTGTACCATGGGTGAACAAAGAACTACAGACGTTTCTGTTCTCTGTGGCCGAAGAAAAAGCACAATGCAGACAGTTGTGCAGAAAGTTTAGTGTTAGCTAAAATATCGGGCACACAGACGTACTTATTATGTATACATTTCTTTCCATTGTAACAGGTCACTACAAGATCTGCAATCCATTACCTAGAATTGGTTTTCCTTAAACTGATGTACAGGATTACTGATCTGACTTTGATGGGCAAATTTGACAACAGAATACAATTATGAAGCACTAAAACACAGGACCACAAAACAATTAAATGCATGATGAAATAATGATATGCTTTGTTAAATGAAATAGAATGGCATTTTCAACTAAGTAATAAAATAGTCGGTGGTGCAGTGGTTAGCGCTGCCGCCTCACAGCAAGAAGGTCGTGGGTTCGATTCCGGGGCCTGGACCTGGGACCTTTCTGTGTGGAGTTTGCATGTTCTCCCTGTGTCTGTGTGGGTTCTCTCCGGGTTCTCCGGCTTCCTCCCACACTCCAAAAACATGCACGTGAGGTCAATTGAACGTTCTAAATTGTCCGTAGGTGTGCATGTGAGTGTGAATGGTTGTTTGTCTCTATGTGGCCCTGCGATGAACTGGCGACTTGTCCAGGGTGTCACCCTGCCTTCGCCCTAAGACAGCTGGGATAGGCTCCAGCAGACCCCCGTGACCCTGAATAGGAATAAGCGGGTATAGAAGATGAATGAATGAAATCTTTATTGAATGAATGACACATTTTATTTCACTCGTGGTTTATGTAATTATTATTTTTTGCTCCATAGCTTTCATGATTCAGCATTACATGTTAAGCGTGATGAATTGCATGAAAAGAGAGAGCACTCGCTGATAAATTAACATGGTGTGCTGTTTAATTCCATGAGGACGACAAAATATTTGCAAATTTGTGTTAGCTACACACATCGACAGGTGCAAGAGAAAGGGAGGAACTTTCAGGGAGGAACTTTCAAGATCGTTGAGTTTTTATTTTTTATTTTTTTTAGTTCTGATGAAATAAATAGACCAATCATTTCATTACTTTGTCTGCTTTCCGAAGAGGTTATTAATTAAAAAATATGTGTGGCAGTACTGTTATGGTCCATAGAGAGTTGCTTCAAAGAATTATCATTTATTATTCAGTGGCACATTGCTCACCTGTTTAATACACAAATAATAGTATATTAATGTAATAATAATAATAATAATAATAATAATAATAATAATAATAATAATAATAATAATAGTAATAATAATAATAATAATAATAATAATAATAATAATAATAATAATAATAATAATAATAATAATAATGATAATCATCATCATCATCATCATTATTATTTATAAAATTTCAAAACATCGTCAGTTGTTCCGTAAAAAATACAGTCATTTCCATGTTGAATTTTGTACGGTTCGTGAGCGCGCACGTCTGTCAGTGACGGTCTCCACACTGACACAACTGCGCATGCTCTATTATCCCATCAATGCGGAAGTCAAAAAGTTTTTGGGAGCCATGCGCTGGGTGAGCAACTTCATTGAAAGGAATGGGACGCCATCTTGGACTCTGGGGGCTTGCCGCACTGTCACGCAGGTTGTGACGTAGCGGGCCGGCGACGCACAGGTATGACGTGAATGATTGACAGCTACCATTCGTTCCAGTTAGCGAGAGGATTAAAAACAAACAGACACCATTATGGCATCAAAAAGGAGTTATCCCAGCCGTGCGGAAAAACGGAAGGAAAAGAAAACTGATCAAGAAAAACTTGCAAAAGGGAAAGGTAAGTTATTTGTTTGTGATGTGGGCTGGAGAGGTGGAGGTGAAACGCTGTTGTCCCCCCCAAGTTTGTTTATTTGTCCTGCTAGCCAGCTAGCTAGCTAGCGTCGGATAAATGTTAGCTGGCTGGCTAATATTTGTTCGTCATGAATCAGCGTTTTTGTTTGTTTTATGAAAGTTGACCATATCCTGCGATGTTGGCCTATCCTGCCATGGGAATGACTGATTGACTCCACACCCGTTTATTCACATTCTAACAGGGAGGGCGGGAGGGAGGGCATGTTGGAGTTGTTGTTGTAGTCAGTCCCCTGTTATTTATTGTTCAGTGGAAGTTGTCTCTCACATATTTGACTCTTAATGTTATTTTAGCCTTAACTTAGGATGAATTTACTAAGCTTAGTTTGTATTTTGTAGGCCCTTCATTAGAAATGTGCTACTGTTTTAGAATTCAAAGAAATATTTTATGGAAATACTTTATTTGGCATGGTGTTGACTATTTTAGACTGTTGTGGCAGTGGGTCATTTATCTTAGTTTTTATTACTTTAACTAGTACAGTGTGTAAAGTAATGCCAAAAACTCTTAAAAATGACAGTTTTGTAATTGTGTAAAAGCTTTAAAGGGACACTGCAACCATAATGTTTAATTTAAAAACAAATGAATTTTTAATTTTCCTATATTACTGCAACATCACTGTAATAATAAAATAGGAAAATGCGCTTCTGATCTGTTTTGCTAGATGATCTAATGAGCTTTGTCTCTGCAGGAGCAATTCTAAAATATGTTGGCGCTCCAGACATTGAGCCAGAGGGATCTCCCGAACATCCTGACCAGGAAGCTCCAGGACCAACACGTTCCTCAGAACCTCCTTCTGTCCAGGTGAATAATGTGTGTTATTCTTAGTAGCTAAGCTGATAAGTGTGGGGTGAAACTAAGGCAATTAAGCATTATTTTGATTGTTAGTTTGGTTTTTAGTGTTGCACTTGTTGGTTTGTTGGATTTTCTTATTTAAAGTAAGCATTTTTTTTTTTTTATGAATACTCAATCTGTTGTATTTATTGACATATAGAGGATTCTTTTCCTAGTATTATAGTGTTTGTTTGTTTTTAAATCAGTTTAACTTGCCTGAGTTGCTCAACTGAATATGTTTAATTTTACCTGTAGCCTGTTTTGCTTACTAGGTGTAATAGATTGTGGAATCTTAGTAGACCTTAGTAGACGCACGCTGCTGAGAGTGGCAGCAATCAGCTCTGATGACCGTGGTGCTTGTAAATAAGGCAAATGCGCCATCTAGTGGGATGCAGCATGTTTATTCGTGTTGGAGCAATGACAAGTACGACTAACAAAACAAAAGATGCACAGGGTAAAAAAAATAATCATAAACTCAAGCCCAACAAAGATAACAGATGGGCATACCTGTAACATTACATAGTAATGATTACTAGTACTACCAAAATATATATATTTTACTTTTCAACTCCAACTTGAACTATTCATCCCCTTTTTTCAGCAGCCATTAAGACAAAAGGATGACACTTATGCATTGCATCAAACTGTGATGCACAAAATCAATTAAATTAAATCAAAACAATAAATAAAGTGTGCATTAAACAGGGGGCAGTGCAATACAGTACAGGACTCAACTGATATAGTGCAGTTAGGCAGTATAGCCTATAACAGCTGTTCAGCATCCATAGTAATCCACAGTCAGTGCCATAATCATCCAGTCAGTGTCATATTCATCCATAGTCAGTATAATATATATGATATCGCGCAGACCCTCGTCCTCCACCACATTAATTGGCCTGCAAGCCGTAGCCACACCCATTTAGCCCCCGCTGTTGAAAGTTGGCGTGTGGTGGACGCGGCCAGTGGTCTCCGTGCCACACCATCCAACGTGGTTTGCTTTACCTCAGAAGGGGGCGGAGGGCTCTCCGCGTCAGCTGTATGCTTCGCAGACAAGTGAAACGTAAGACTGCTCCTACTCCGGTGGAAACTAAATACAGCTTTACAGTAAATGCATATCACTTTTGTCCTGTCAAGACTGCCATCTGGCAGGGTTTTGAAGTGGAACTTTCCATTTACAATTGACGCCTTATCCATGTTAGTCCTTCCTAGTGCTCATCTACGCTCAGTGTCTTTTTCTTTTTTTTGTTGTGCTTACAAGCCGGCTGCAAGCGTGTGACTGTGTGCTGTGAGTCAATTAATTTCCCGTTTCCACAATCTACGGAGCGGCCAAAGGTTCAAAAAGCACTTTAATGAATTAATTGAATTAATTAACTATGTGGCAGGTGGGTTTGCCCCCACCTTCGCGTCATCAATCACACCTGCGCCGGAGTGCAATCTTTGCGTCCCTCAGTGCGTTTACATGGTACTAGAGAAATTTGAATTATTGCCTTAGTCCGATTCTGATCGGAGTTTGAGAACTCCGATTGGAATCGGAGAACTCCGATTGAGACACCCAGATAATGCAATTGGAATTCTAATTTCTCGGCCATGTATACGCCTTAGTCGGACTATTAACTGGACAACGTAAGTGCGCACGCGCCACCGCACAACTACGTCGTCTAACAAAACAGACGGCGCGAAACAACCAGCAAACGCGAATAAGAATGTTGACATTTGGAGAGAGGATGAGACCGGGGCGGTGCTTTCTCTTCTAAAAGAGATGGACATATTAAAATTACACACAACGGAGACCTTTTTAAAAAGGGTAGCGCAGCAAATGCAGGGCTCCGGCTTTGCGCACCCCTGAACAAATACGTATTCCTTCGTATTTATATTTCTACCTTTTCGTTCACATTTTTTGTAAGTTAGAAGAATTTCAACTTTGTAAATAAAAGCACAGCAAAGAGATGTTTTTCTGATTTGTTTTTATTTCGATAATTTCGCTGTTATTCTGCTGGAAACGGCGTGCAGTGGCACGAGCTTCCTCCACGGTCGGCACTTTAATGAGCGTGTGTATAACTGAAGACACCGTTCCTTTGCAAAACCTGTACACAAACTCTCCCACCAGTCTGCGCAGAACCCGCATCCAACAAGAACGAGAGTTTGGGGTCCGTAGCGACGGCACAAAGCGTAGCATCGAAGACATTGTGTTGTTGTAGCCCTCCAACAGCAAACAATGTTCTTGTCTCATGGTTATCTTTTCAGATAACCATGAGCACAAGAAATAGGGTACAGCTTATCTGCAAAGTAAGTAACACGTACATTATGAACTATCATTCTATATCATAATGATGTAATATGTCAACCGAAAGCAGCTGACCAGCTGAAAAGGCTCACTCCACCCCCTACTGTTGGGAGGAGGACACGTTCCCGTCAGTAATTCAAATTTCTCAGCTGCCAGTATAGGGGGACAAGGTGAGAACTCCGATTGGACGAGAAAACCGAATTATTGCAAAGTCCGATTAAGCTCTTCCTGCAACTCCCCAGGTGGCATTTTCAGGCAACCCCCCCCCTTTATACCCAGCATCTGAATTGTCTCCACCTCCGCCAGACCCTCCCCCTCGCCACATCTAGTCTTTTTTTGATAGGCTGCCCTCGCGATTAACCTCCCTCTCATCACAGCTTTAATTGTGTCCCACAGTATGGAAGTGTCTACTAGACTATCTATGTTCTCCTCCATAGAGCATTTAATCTCTTTCTTAACCTCCTCCAGTGTTTTTGGATTATTTAGCATACCCATATTTAATCTCCAAAGTGTGTTTTTCTTCCTCTTATTTAGACAAATAATAAGGTAATTAATACTGTGTCAGTACAAGTCAGTCGTTCCTATTTTACATTCCTCTATTCTGTATCTGTCTGTAATGTTAATTAAAAAAATAGTCCTCTGTAACGGGTGGAGGTCCCTCCAAACATCAAACATCCCGAGTTCGGCTAGAGAGACGTTGACAAGTTTCGACAGGCGGGTCTGACTTCTGTTGCCATTAGTTGTGTTGAGTTTAGCTTTTAAATCATGTTGATTTAGCTCTTGCTGAGAGAGATGTGTTTCCTGTAGATCAGGCATGGCCAAACTACGGCGTGTCTCTGTCCGGCCCGCGTGAAGGCAGTCAAAAATGTAACCTAACTTAGAAATGACACTTGAACCTGCAATGAGTATTTTAGTCGTTCTAAATGAGTCCAACGTTAGAAAAAAAGGAGCGACCCGGACTTCCCACAGTCTCTTTTCTATTAACATGGGAATTCAATTTTAATAATTTGTCAACTAAAAACACCGGTCATACTAGAACATCCCTACCAGCTTTCTTCCCTTTATACTATGAATTTAATCAAAGAATCTTTGAAACTCTTGTAGCTTTTCTCTGGCTCGTGTCGCTGCTGATGCGTAGCCCCTCCAGGATCCCTCCTTGCACTGCCACTCCGTCGTAGTGCGGGGCACCGAGTGCCGCAGGCCCCTCCGCACCCGTCCCCACCGCCGTCTTCTCCGCCAGGCCGCGTCTCGCCAATTCCTCCTTTACCTCCTCTGCGCTGTTGTAGGTTCGAGTTCCCGTATCCCAGTGGGTCCTCATCTTGGTGAATGGCGTCTGGAAGCGGATGCCCTTCTCCTTCAGGATTCTTTTAGCAGTGTTGTACTCCTTTCTCTTTTGGACCATCTCTGTCGCGTAATCGTGATGGAATGACGGTACTTTATTCCCCAGTTCTATTTTCTTTGTCCATAGCTCTCTCAGGACCCTCTCTTTGGTAGTAAATTCCAGAAAGTTAACAATGATGGGTCTCGGTTGGGCACCGTCCGCTGGCTTCTGTGCAAATGAGCGGTGTGCTCTCTGAATTTGGAAATTAAAATCTGCTGGCAGGTGCAGTTCGCTTTTCAGCAGGTCTTCCACAAACTTGGCCACAGATTCTCCCTCCTCTCCTTCAGTGACTCCATAGATACGTAGGTTGTTTCTCCTCGGGCCTGGACTCCAGGTCAGTTAACTTGTCCTGAAGAGCTTTTTGTTCTCTCAGTGATATGACCAGAGCGTCATTAGCTTCCTGTGCCCAACGTTCTAGCTTTTCAATCCGCGACTCAGCCTCGTTGATCTTGCCGGTTTGGAGCTCCTGTTCGGTGACGACTTTCGCAAGTTGTTGATTTATATTTCGTGTTTGAAGTCGTCCAAGTCTTTTTCCACGTCGTTCCTCAGTGTTTCTCCAAACGTGCAAAGGACTTCTTTTGATTCCATTTTTAAATCCCGTATCTCCTTGCTAATAATTTCTATGTCCGAGCCCTTTTTCGCGTCGTTAGTCACGAGGAGTTCATTTCGCCATCTCCCTCTGTTTCAGAGCAAGCTGGTAGTTCCGCCATATTGTCTGTTACCGTGTTTCTGTTTTGGTTGAATCGAGTTTTCCTTCCTATTCCAACGTTCCCCTGATCACTTTGTAGTTAATATGATATCTGCCAATAGTTATTCAAGTTTTCGGGGAGTTTTTACCCTGGACGGTCGAGAGGCCTGGTGTCGCGCAGTCTACCGCTTTATGGCCAAACCAGAAGTCCCTTCCCTCTAGCCTTTTCAAGGGGGAGGTGGCTAGACTCGGCTCTTGTGGGACGAGAAGCAGAAGGCCTGTCCGATCGGGGGGGAAGATGAGATGACATTTTTGTGGGTCAACACAAACTCATCTGCGAGGACAGCAGCCTTGGACAATGACGACACTTTCTGTTCATTCAAGAACATTACCACCTTCTCTGGCAAAGAGTCTTTAAAATCTTCTAAAAGAACGAGCTCACGGAGTGACTCAAAGTCATTTTTGACATCATTAGCTGCACACCATTTATCAAAGAGGTTGCTTTTCTCCCATGCAAACTCGACAAAGGTTTGACCACTAGATTTTCTATGGTCCTAAATTTTTGCCGGTAGGGCTCAGGAACAAGCTCATAAGCAGGAAAAATTGCTTCCTTTCCAACATCATATTGCAGGCTGTCTTCTAAGAAAAGAGCAGACACCAACTCCTGTGCTTTTCCCACCCGCTTGCATTGGAGAAGGACAGGCCACATGTCTCTTGGCCAATTGAGTGGCGAAGCTATTCGCTCCAAGGCACTGACGTATGAATCAACTTCTGCCTCACGAAATGCTGGCACCAGAAAAATGTTTTTACTGGGGCTGGGCAACGATTAAAAATTTTAATCACAATTAATCGCATGATTTACCTGATCAATCATGATTAATCACGTTGTATACGCAAAAGCCAATAATGAATTTAAAAGAAGTCTTTCATACACTTTAATTTAAATGTTCTGCCATATAAACGAAAGCACCATAACATTTATCGTGCAAACAGTTAACATCAGCTCTTTACACAGAAACATTTTTAATGTAAATCTAAAGTTAAAAAAAATGCAAATACAAAATTAAAGCTTATTGCCAATGCCAGGGCATTACTGTTATCCTGTTCCTTATGAAAAATAAAAAAAATCTACCTCCAAAATTCTGAGCCACAATAATAACAGGCAATTTCTGAGGTAACAGCAGAAACATTTTTCTTTTATCAGGGAGCAGCATAACCAGTCTGCGTTCCCTTGCAAATGTCCCAGTTAGAAAGGGTGAGGCACAAAAACGTTCACTTTTGGGTTTTTCTTCACATGGGACTAGAATGTAAAGTCCACATTTATACTGGAGTTCCTTTGGAGAATCTCACTCAACTCAGTGCAGTTTGTCAGTTCCTGGAACTTGACGGCCAGTTATTTTAAATGTACTGCCATATGAATTAAAGTGCCATAACATTTACTGTGCAAACACACTTTTAACATCAGCATTTTTGAACAATTAGCAGCTAAGAAAAAAAAAAAAAGTGTAAATTTAAACTCAACTTAAGCAATGTTATCAAAGCAATACAAAATTAAAGCTGAAAGCAGCGTTTGCGGGACTGAGCCCACCTGGCCACTGCCTGCCGTGACGTCCGCCACCTGGCCACGAGCCCCCGACACCCGCCAACGCTTCCCAACGCCTGGCGATTCCGCCCGAAACCCCCCGATGCCCCATTACTGACGCCGACGCCTGCTGATGACACATCAAGCACTGACTTGACATTACTGACTTGACATTTAGAAACATTTGATTTCTAAATGTGATTGATTACTGTATCATTTTGTAGATAATAAGCCTTAAAGTTGGCTTTTTGTTTTGTTTTGCGACAGCTCCAATATTCCATTTTTACTGTACAATAACATCAAATTGCTCCATAAGCTCTGGCAATGGTTGGTACAGTTGACCTCAGGACAACCTTGAATATATCTTCTCTTAATATTCTTGAATATTCTCACTTAATGTACCAGCTCCTTCCTGTAG
Source organism: Nelusetta ayraudi (assembly GCF_046127955.1). Classification (NCBI taxonomy): domain Eukaryota; kingdom Metazoa; phylum Chordata; class Actinopteri; order Tetraodontiformes; family Monacanthidae; genus Nelusetta; species Nelusetta ayraudi. The sequence continues at coordinate 633,449 of NW_027466094.1, forward strand.
ACATGATATGTACAGTTAGTTATTCTTTGTTTGACACAAGTGTTATATTAATTTCCTACTATCTGTACCGGTACTTCTTGTTAATTTGAAATAAACACTAACAGCATAATGTCAAAACAAAAACCGAACAAGTCAAACAGGAGCAGATCATAAAACAAGGAGGCTTTGTACTAAAATATGGATAAAATATAAACAGGGAGTTGTCTAATGTCGTCAAGGAAGCCAACATTACGTTACCTGTTAATCAGCATGTTGACTGAGAAAATCCTCAGGCTCCTGCTGCGACATTTCATGTGGGGCGACGGTTGTGACTTCACTGCTGGTCCTGTGAGAAACTCAAATCGGTCCCTCACGTTTGTGTTGCGTGGCATGGGTTAGGACATTGAGAGGCATTATAGTGTGATTGTGTGCACCAAATCGGACTCGGCTTCTAGCTCGATAGCCGTGCATAATTTATGCAAACGCAATGCTCTGTTTATGTGAACTCACGGAGTCCGACTCCGTGCACGTGCTCATCTCGACTCGATGGATTTATGAGCTTGATGACAAGTGTCACAAGTGTGTATTTTGTATTGGATTGATGTACTGCAATTCTAGTCATGTGAATAAGCAATTAGCATTCCTAGTTATATGTGGCATGACGAAATACTGTACAACCAAGTTTGTATTGCAGTATCTTCAGTTTATGGGGTAGAGGGTGCTCAAATTGGATTGATTGAAGATGTAGTTTAGGTACAATTTGCTTGTTTTTATCAAAATTTAAGTTGATTGCAGTTCAAGGTGGCACAATCCTATCAGATGTTGTCATTTTGTCACGAAGAACACTGGTATTTGATGATTATTACCATAAGTACCACCATGTTGCAGGCATTGTGGTTACAAGTTTCACTCCAATTTTGATTGTTGTCTGTATGACTAGCAATCCGTTGAGCTGTCTATGGTTATCATTCAGATAAGGTGTCACAACTTTTAATTGCATGGGAACTTTGGGATCCATGGCAGATGGGCATTGTAAAAAAACGGATCTTGAGTCGGAAGGCTAGCTTGTCCTAATTGTGACCTTAATATGATGATTTTTTTTCCCTGCCAGATTGAGGAGAAATGAAATGGACATCCAAACCGGGGCCAATAATGGATGAGCTGGATGATGTCACAGTATCAATTTTAAATGGTATGTCATGTGTAGGTATGAAAAAATTTCCATTACTGTGATTTGTCCGCTAAGTAATTAAAATAACTGTATGCTGACACTGATTTCAAAAAGAAGTATTTTACAAATTTGAGACAAAATGTCTAAACTGAATTGCATTTACAATTAATTCTGATAACAGAAATTGGCACAAAACAAACTTGGTTTGACTTGTCAAGTTGAATTAAATTTGTTAGTCAAAAAAATGTATGAGTTGTTAAGTTTAAAAGGTTTGTTAATGATTGGACTGTCTTTATAGCTGCCAACATCGATGAAGTCTTGCTCCACACCCTCAGTCGTGATGATTTGAGAGACCTTTTTCCTGGACCAGAACACTTTCTCAGGAGGAAAAGGATTTGGGCCCTTATTAGTGTAGATGTGATTGGTTACCTACTTTGCTCTGAAAACATCTAGCATAACACTTTTTTTTTCTTTTTTCCTAATTGTGTCTATTGTTTCTCTCTTGTTCATAATGTTTTGGATCTGGTTTCCTCTCGGCTGAGAATTCCACCGTACCAGACAAGGCTGCCCCGAATGAAGCCAGGAACTGTGTCTTCACCAGGAGGAACATCTTCAATCTGTCCTCAGACTTCCACTCCTTTGGTGAAAAGCAGCCCAAAGAGGACCCTACAGCTTCCTGCTCCTCCACAATATGTTGTCTATACTAGACATGGGCAAACCCCGGCCCGCTGCGTGTCTCTGTCCGGCCCGCGTGAAGCCAGTCATAACCCCCCAACACCGCACCCCCCGAAATTCTCTCTCTCTCTCTGTCTCTCTGTCTCTCTCTCTCTTCACATATATATATATATGTATATATATATATGTATATATATATATATATATACATATATATGTATATATATATATATATATATATATATATATATATATATATATATATGTATATGTATATGTATATATATATATATATATATATATATATATATATATATATATATATATATATATATATACGAATGTATGTATTCAACACACAATATCTATCTATCTATCTATATATCTATCTATCTATCACCCACGAAATAGTGTTTTGACCGTGATCTATCCATATATCACGTTCGACCGCGATGTAGAGGTATGTCCCAATGGAGTTGCCGTATCGGGCAGTCACTACACCCAGAACGATTCTGCACCCGGACTAATTCTGTACCTACCTACAGCCCCCCCTTCCGTGGCCCGCCGACTCGATGCAGGTCTGTCATGTGGCCCGTTGCTGAAAAGGTTTGCCCACCCTCTATACAGACAGTGAGTTGGAGCAAGCTCGTAAGCACTACTTCCAGATGGCCCGCACTGCCAGTGAGGGGAAATGTGTCATGTTCAAAGAGCTGAGATGCAGGCTGGTGAGAAACACTGTCACCAGCATGATTTCTATCTTGAGAGCCAGTCAGCAAGGAGAGGTGGTCTTGTACCCTTCTAAGCATGAAGTCACTGCAATGTCTCAAAGACTAGTGGATTATTATCCCATGCTGAAGGATTAAGACAAAACAATGAAACATGTAAGTGATTATATTATTTTGCGCACTTAGATTTTGAAGCGTGTGGTTATTTTTGGCTGATACTTTTTTTTATCTGTGTATGTTCACTTTCCATCTTTATTTGTTCTTTCAATGAGTGAAATTTTATTTACCAAGCGAGCACTTACAAGAATCTTCACAAGAGATTCACCAGAGAGGTGCCACAAGAAGAAAAGGCATCGCATTGACTTCTCAGCAAGTGACCAAGAAGAAGATCATGATGCAGACTCAATTGGTGGATCAACAATTATTTTGTGTCACACACCAGGGCGCAGTTCTGATAATGGCCACACTTCACGTAAGTAGAAACATGTCCATTTTAATAATAATGATAATGTATGAAAGCTAGGCAATGTTATGATAGTTTTGGATATCATGATATATCACAGGCATTTTTACATTTGAATTGTCATTTGATATATTTTGATGCTCCAAACAATTTCATCCATTTGACTGATTTACTGATTTGTCTCCTCCATTTCATCAGCCAAAGATGGTCTGACAGCACAGGCCAGACATTATCAGACCCTGCAGGAGCTGTACAAGAAACCAAAACCCAACCAAGATGCTGTCTCCCAAATTCTTGACCTGCAGTTTCAAGCAAGAAGATCCTTCATTGATAGTGATGTTCTGAAAGAACAGGACAAGGCCAACAAAGATCCTGCATGCATATCCATGTGTCAAGGATCTTTATCGTGTAAGTGATTAACTTGTTTTGGTTTATGATGAAAAGCAAGCATTTTTGCAGATTTTAACATTGACTTGCATTATAGGCGATGAATGAGCTGCAGCGCATTCTGGATAAGGGCAACAGAAAATTCATTGATGAACTAAAAAAAGAGATGGGAAGACTTCTGCACCAATGTGTAATTTTATGGTGTTTGGAAAAAAAATGAAGTGATGAAGCCACGCATAACGCTGGATGTAGGTGAGTCATTTTGCTGTGTCTCTAATTGACTGTGTAGCTGTTTCCTGGGACATAGGATGGTTTATGTTGCGCTGAATGAATAGATGCAGAATGGTAATACTCTTCATGCTGAAAAAATAAGATTTTTTTTGTGATCAACACAAACCTAATAAGACTCATTTTTAGGAAGACTAACTTTGAACTCAAAGTTGATTTGTTCTATTCCAGTGGAATATTCCATCGCGCTGCTCAGGGCACTCCCCACACTCTTTCCTTCACCAAGTCCACCACCGAAGAAGCTGGGACATGCCAGTGAGGCACTGCTTCATGTCATTCAGGTGAAAGTTTGTTTGCATTTTCTCACATTCAACACTTCATAGTTCCATGCATGGATGTGGCGTTTCCTTCTTCTTTTTCTTTAGCCAACAGAAGATCCCACAATGTACTCGCAGAAGAGGTCTTTCTGCACCCCTGTGTTGCTGTTTGATGGGACCCGCTGTCTCATCTGTCTTGGAGCCACGGAAGACATGAGTGACGGTCTGCTTCATCTGATGGGTTACTACTATGCCCTGCACCTCACATATCCAAAAGTGTGTGGCAACCCTTCTCTCTGTCATTCAGACAGAAGTGCTACAGGACACTATCCATGAGTGAGACACCACAGCCTCATACAAAAAAGACCATGGCAGAATGGAAAGATTTTATTGGGGAGTAGAGCTGTGTACTAGGCATAGGTAGTGATACACTCCCCTGGTAGTTGTAACTTGAGGGTGGGTGGGGGTCTGTTGGAACAAACATGTTATCAGTGGTGATAGGAACACAACACTATATGCTGTCCCCATACTGTTTTTGTTTTTTTTGTGTAACTGAGTGTCAGGGAATCTGAATCAATGTTCAATAATGATGACGGTGAATATTGTAACAACAAAACATTACTTGCGTTCTAGAAATGATTGCTTGAGATTGTTTTAAGATGCAATGCCTTAGTGACGTTTTTATTACAAGGCAGTGAAGGCACTGTCAGCAATTTAAGTGAATAAATCGTTTTTGACAATATTAATTCTGTTTGCTGAATTATTTTTTTTGGGGGGGGAGTGGGCGTAGGGGGGGTGGATGCTTTGTCTCATTTTGAGAAAAAAAAAGCTAATATTGTGAACACTTAAATTAAGAAGAATTGCACTGTTAGTAGGTCTGGTTTTAAGATCTTTCAAATTAAGAAAGAAGCAAACGTGAAAAAAGAATTGAGAAGCTAGTATCAAGTTTATTTGACTTAGTACAGTCCTTGGAATGAGTGCTTTACTGTTTATTTCAAGAGTTTTTCCATTCTTCAAATGCCTAGATATATCGTCTTATTTTAAGAAATCTTACCAAGTCTAAATATCTTACTGCATTGGCAGATAATTTGACTTGTTTCTAGCCTGTTCTTTCTCAATTTAAGTGTTTATTTCTTAGATATATTTTGCAGTGTGTGGACACCGAGGGGAGCTCTAGAATTGGCTCATTCAACCGACCAACGAGCCAATCAGCAGCGGCGTCACAGGCCCTCCTCCTTCTTTGTTCTCTCTCTCACTTTGACTTCGGCACTGAACAGCCAGGTTTGTGGAGGGAAGGTTGGAACAAGGTAAGGACGGGGTACCCCATACATTCATGTACGTAGAGTCACTAAGTCTTAAACTCACCAGGTTTGTATCGCTTATCGATAACCCTAATGCCATACAAGTCTATGAGGGTCAAAGGTCAACTTTGTCCTAGGGACATGGGGCCACTTTCAGGTTCATCAGGATCCCCCTGGACACACCCACGCCAAATTTGGGGCTTCTAGCCCATGAGGAACCCCGAAACCCTCACTCTAATTCCAGCCTTATCGCTAAACCCTAATGCAGTGCAAGTCTATGAAGGTCAAAGCTCAACTTTGTCCGAGAGACATCAAGTGTTTTTTCATGAATCATTCATAAATGTTAAGAGTTTGCTTTGTGGAGAATTCACAATGAAAATACATTGACACTGTCAAGATGGACTCAAGCACTATTATTGAACTATACTGTATTTTTTGAGTGATGTGAAGCTTTTGACAAGCGCTGCGCAAAGGAGGCCCATTTGTTTTTGTTTTTTTGAAGGGGGCCCAAAATTCCTGGCGGCGCCCCTGAGCGGGCATCTCCAGCACCAAGGCAGTGGAGCTGCCGGCCACGAGAGAAGAATTAACCAGTCCATTGAAACCATTTGTTTGGTCTAGTGAGTGGCAACAGTCCTTTGAGGATCTTAAGTGTCTGCTCCAAATTTTTCCTCATTGGCTAGAAGCCCCAAATCTAGCGTGGGCGCTTCTTGGGGGCTCCTGATGAAAAAGCAAGTGGCCCCACGTCTCTAGGACAAAGTTGAAAATTCACCCTATAGACTTGCATTGAATTAGGGTTAACAATAAGGCTGAAACTAGGGTTGGGGTTAGGGTTAGCTGAAATTCGGGTTAGGGTTTCGGGGTTCCTCAAGGACTAGAAGCCCCAAATTTGGCGTGGGCGCTTCTTGGGGGCTCCTGATGAAAAAGCAAGTGGCCCCATATCTGTAGGACAAAGTTGAAAATTCACCCCATAGACTTGCATTGAATTAGGGTTAACAATAAGGCTGAAACTAGGGTTAGGGTTAGGGTTATCTGAAATTAGGGTTCGGGTTTCGGGTTCCTCAAGGACTAGAAGCCCCAAATTTGGCGTGGGCGCGTCTTGGGGGCTCCTGATGAAAAAGCAAGTGGCCCCATGTCTCTAGGACAAAGTTGAAAATTCACCCCATAGACTTGCATTGAATTAGGGTTAACAATAAGGCTGAAACTAGGGTTAGGGTTAGGGTTAGCTGAAATTAGGGTTAGGGTTTCGGGGTTCCTCAAGGACTAGAAGCCCCAAATTTGGCGTGGGTGCTTCTTGGGGGCTCCTGATGAAAAAGCAAGTGGCCCCATATCTGTAGGACAAAGTTGAAATTTCACCCCATAGACTTGTATGGCATTAGGGTTAGGGTCCAAGAGTACACATACACATTTTCTTTTGCTTTATTGATTTAAGCTCATCGTCTCCAGCTGCAAAGGTACAGAAACCTTTCTGTGTTTTGATGTCGTGTGTGAGAAAACATCACTTTTTTCTGTAAACTTGTGTTATCATTGTCCTTCATTGAAAATGACACAATCTTTCATTTCATTGTTCAGATGCCGAACACCAAGGCATTCCGTCGCTCTCTGGCCATGAAACGACGCCTGGAGCAAAAACGGGATTGGACACCTTTTCCACCTCGGAAGGACTTTGAACGTCGTGAGTACTTCCACGTTCATGATTTCATGTTCTGCCTGTGTTGTTATGTTGTATTCCAAATAAATCTTACAAAAACATATTTAGATTTTTCTTTTTTGTCAATTTACACAGGGCGCGGTACTGGTCAGCGACCTGGGTGCGAAGATGGCCCGTTTTGCTCCTGACTGACAAAACAGTGCAAGTTCGTTCTTAAGGCCCAGCAACCAGACAAGAAGGTATGGGTCGTGATTTTGTCAAGCCACGAGTTTCTTTATGTTTTTGTTCTGGTGGTGGGAGACTCACATCTCTGTCCACTTGTGGATGGTTTTGTGTTCTCTCCCCGGGCAACAACCTTGAACACGGGCTTGTAACAGACTCCGCCCAGGATTTTGCTGCGCTACTGGCAACTGTGTTGGACCGCTGGCCCAAGGTTTGTTTATCTGCTGTGACAAACAAATTTGAACACATGAATGTCATCGCCACTTTGTTTTATCAATATCAAGTAATTCCATGATCCATAGTTCAATAACAACAATATTCATGAATTTATTTTGCATTTTTATGTTTGTTTGGGTTTGTTTTTTTTTATACAACTATTTTGTAGGTGTTTGTGCTTGACTTTCCACCTCGCCTGACTGTCAAGCCAGAACTACAAACAGCGCTACGTCAAGTATATCATCGTGTTGCTGCACGCATGGGTGTGTAAAATACATATTTTTGTTGTATTTTTTTCTCTTCAGTGACACTGTGCTAACAGATATTTCTTAGAATTGAGTGATTACATAATTGATTATGTGACACTTCTTCCAGGTTTAACATTTGTGTATATGGCCGATCACCTCCCCCTTCGTCAGCTGTACATGGTGGTGTTATGATGGTATAAGTTTTGCCTTCTTCAGCCTTACTTGCTCTTCATTTGATATGACAAATATGTGTTAACATGTTGTTTTCTGTTTAGGTGCACCTCAGGACTGATTTTGGTGGAGTGTCTGCATGCTGCATGCTCCATCAGCTCGCACCCCCTTCACCTAGGCCAGGGGTGTTGTGCCACAACCAATCATCGCCCAGGGTGTCTCCCAGAGTGGTTGTGACAGGTCCTGTCCACATGCCAGTGTATGGACCTGCTCCTGAATGGACTCTTGTTGGACAGGAGGTTGAGGTAACCTGTTCATCCCTCTTTTTTTTTTTTTCCCCCAATCGTGTATTTGTCAAACTGTGCAACTTTTTATTTTAAAAATGAACACTTATCCTAAGTTGACTCTGATTTCCTCTCCTCTTTTTTTTATAGACAGTACCAACAGCTGTTGAGACTGCATTTCACACAGACATCCCGTCCAATCCCGTGTGGTTCAGTGAGGCTAAGGCTTAATCTCTCCTGTCCTGTTTGTGGGGGCGCTCATCCCGTAAGAGTCAAGTAGGCGTAAGCAGCGGCCGGTGAATAAGACGAGTTAACAACGGAAGAGCACATGCAAGAACGGCGGAAAATACCAACAACGGAAAACAAATCAAAGACCCACCCGCAAGTTACCGCTCTAAAGTGTGGACCCACTTTGGCTTTTACGAGGCGGATGACGGGAGGAAACTTCATAAAGAATATGCAATCTGCAACAACTGTTTTGCGAAGGTAAAATACAATGGCAACACTACGAATCTGCAGAGCTGCCTCGTTCGCTATCACCCGTCCCGTTTTTCCCATAATTGTTTTCTTTTTTCACCACCTGTCCCGGGAAAGATAAGATCTCTCCCGGGACACAATTTGTCCCGTTTTTTATGGAAAATGACAAAACCTCATTTAATTTCCGTCTGTGGTCTAGATAGGGTTGCCAACCCTCCCGTAAAATACGCGATTGTCCCATATTTGGCAACTAAAAAGCCTGTCCCGTAATGAACTGATGGGGGACGCACTTCACTTTGTCCCGTGTATTTTGGGGACGCGTTTATTTATTTATTTATTTTGTCTACATCATTTTTTTTAATTGATTTTCAGAATCGGGGCAGTGAAAGGATTTTTTTCCCTCTCTCATCTTCCCGTCGGTTTGTATATCCCAAGTCCCCAAGTTGAGATAAGACAAGTTGCTACTGACTTTACATTACCAGAAAGCACTGTCCTTGTTTACATGAAAGTTATTAATGTTCATGCACTTTAATATGTTTGCTTGTGCAGTGCACGTTTGTTTGTACATTATACAAAGTTTTGGAATAAATGCAAGATCACAGGCATTTTCCTTTTTATGGGTATTTTTTTCTTTTTCAGTCACATATTGTGACGACCCTGTCTCTATATAACTTGTTGTGGCTCCCAGCTGTTTTCCCATTTCTAGGTAGCGGTGGATGTGGGTGTGGCATCTTCCGATTAGGACACCTGTGCCGATGCCCCCCGCAGGATAAAAGGCCGACTGCGTGTGCCGCTCGGTCTCTTCCCCATTCTCCATCCAGCAGCCATGGGCGTCTGGCCGACTCTCAGCTTCTTCTGTTCTGTTTTGCACCTGACAACACCCCACATTCTATTATTCACTCATCCACACTTACATTACTGATGAATACTGACAAACACACACCATATATTTCATTATTTTGCTTACAATTATCTATTTTGTTATAATAAACCTTTTGATTAATTGCAATCCGCAGTGTCCCTTCCGTTATTGTCATAACTCTTGAGCCGGGTTATGACAATATCGTCTGCAAAATTTCGAAGATATCGAAGATATCGTGTGTCGTGATGTTGTCATTATCGTGGGCCAAATATCGTCACAGTATCGAATCGTGGGTTAGCCGTATCGCCCCACCCCTATTATCAACACAAGATCACATATGTACAGTACATGTACAGTTTAATTAGTGTGTTACTTTGTTTATGAATTAATTTCTTTATGTTCTTCCAGATGTCCAGCCTGAGACGTCGATCAGCATGCGTTGCCTCAAAAACCAAAACAAACAAGTGAGATGTTGGTATTTGGGATATGTGTATTTCATTGTGTGCATCTTTGTGATAGGACAATAAATGCAGTTCTTTAAACGTTACTTTGTGTCCTTGTATTTGCAGGTTTTGGGCAACACGTTCAACTGTCCACATGACTGAGTCTGCCTCCAGCAATGTCACAGCAGTGCAGCAGGTTTGTACTTATTCATTTCCACTTCATCACCTGTGTGTGTTTTCTAGGCTTTACACCGATCTTATCGGCTGTATCGGATCGGCCGATATTTGGCATTTTTAGAAACGTTCATGATCGGGCGTCATGTCATGAATCACCGATCAATGACGTCATGGTCGTGTTGAAACTTTTTTAATCTGTCTCATTTCCTCCAAAGTAGTTTCACAGCATCGACATGTTTATTTGTTTGTATCCGAGAGCTAATGATTCATGATTCAAAAACCTTCATTTTCGTCTTTGTGCCTCTTCCTGTTTTGAGTACTGTCGCTATGTGACGGACAATAAAGTTTCTTTGAATCTTCACGACAGCAACATCCATGGGCGACACAAACAAACGTGTCGGGGGTGTGGAAGTTTTTCAAAGTGAGAGAAACAGACATAGCACAAGCTATCTGCAATATATGCAACGCTACAGTACCTAGTGGGGGAATTTTGGCAAAAAATTTCAACACCACAAATTTAATCAGGCGCTTGGAAAAGATACACACGGAGGAGCATGTCGAGTTCAAGAAACGCAGCGCGGAGAAAGAAAAAGAAAAGCAAACTCTGAAACGGATGCTAAAGCAAACAACTTTAGACGGTGCTCGTGAGAAGGCAAGGGGTGTACAGAAACAAGTATTTATTGCCCCTAACGTGATCGGATCGGTGATCGGTGATCGGTTTATTTAAACTCACTGATCGGTGATCGGCACAGAAATCGTGATCGTGTAAAGCCTAGTGTTTTCCTTTCTATGTTTATTGGCATAAAATCACATCTTTCTTATTTTAATCAGGTGGAGGCGACGCCACAGATGACCAGAGCTGTGCCCGTGGTTCCTGTGGCTCCCGTGGTTGCCAGCACCAAGCCAGAGGAGGCCAGCACCGTCCAGGAGGCAACACAGAAGATCAACTAAGCTAAGGAGGCTTTTCTTTCTTCTTCTGTTGCCTCTGACTGCTCCGCTCGTTCTACGCCTCGCACATGGGATTTGTGATCCATCATCAGTTAGTACTAGTGAAGATGCAGTGGCAGATCATGGCACTGGTATTAGGTTAGCCAAGGTTCTGCATGGTTCTTTTCATCAAGGCGAAACCGGTCACGGTTTAAAATTCCAGCACCAGCTGGCAACAGTGAGTCACTTCAGAAGAGCAAAACTCCTCACTTTGACATGGATAATTCTGACGTAGAGTTTGTCAGTGCTGTGACCAATGAAGAGTGTAACTTCTCTCCCCTTGATGTTGATGTTTGTTTAGACCTTTGCAAAAACTTGAAGATTCATTTGGACCGTGCAAGTTTTCCAATTTCTGATTGCAATGGCCCATTAGGTTCGCCGTGTACAAATGAGAATGTAGAGGCTGATGGAAACTGCTTCTTCAGAGCCATCAGTCAAGCTGTGACTGGTTTATAGACACAGAAGTGGAAATTCAGGTTGCAGCAGATTGTTTACGATTAGATGTGTACACTTTTATCGATGGTCATGGGTTGAAGTACAGCTCTTGCAAGAAACAATTCTCACATTGTATATATTTATGGATGTATTTGTTTTATATGGAAGCAGTTACCATAATCCAAATTAAAATAAGAATATAATAACAGAAATGCTTTTTCATTTTAAGAACGAAGCTGTATTATTTGACTCATAATTAAAATGGTTAATAAGTCATTCAATCTGCATTTTCATTTTCTTCTTCAAGACTGCTCATTCTTGTACTTAATTCAAATGAAGGAAAACACATTTGAGATTTAATTTTCAAAACATGCACCAGCAAAGAGTTACCAAAATTCAATATGAAATGTAAAATTCAAAAATGAAAAAGCAATAGCAGAATGCTTTTTCATTTTAAGAACAAAGCTGCATTATTTGACTCATAATTAAAATCATTAATAAATATTCCTAAATGCATTTTCATTTTCTTATTCGTGTCGCACCTTTTATGACACAATCAAAAAGAAAACTGAGAGCATTGCTTTTTAATTTTCGTGGGCCTGCCCTGCACAAGAGTTACCACAACTCGAAAACGAAATCGCAATCTCAAAGTAAGCGCGCGGCGCAGGAAAGTGACATCAGCAGCTCTCCACCTCCGCTGTGGGTATGGCGGTATGACGCCAAGTGTCATTTGCCTCCTGTTATGTGTAAATTCTAATGTTTGTGAATTTAATAAATGTATATATATACTGTATATTTAAAAAAACAAAACAAAACAAAAAAAAGGTATAGCGGTATGACACCACTTTGCCATCGTTACTTTTCACGTCATTGAAGTTGCCGGTAAACGAGATTTAAATCGCCGAAAAACGTGGACCACTGACGGATCTCGTTGGTCGGACAGATTTGAGCATGGCGCACATTGACACAATTGTTCAAACCCTGCTGGATTTAGCTTCCCAGGTGGAGTTGAATAGTGTATCTGAATCTGATGCTCGGGACCGAGTTGAGCAGGTATTCTGCCGTCCCAGATACGGACGCAAACAAGGTTGCCCTAGCCAACCTGTTGTCAGTTATGGAACACCTTGGTGCACCAGCAGAACATCAAAGCTAAAGCTATTTGTTACATGGGTGGAGTAACAGCTGTTTGGCGTCGGCCACCAGTCCATCCGTCGCAGGATGCGATGCAACGGATCATTGCTTCCGTTCGGCGTCGGCCACCAGTCCATCCGACGAAGGATGCGAAGCAACAGATCAATCCGTCGACTGGTGGCAGATGCTGGTGCGAGATCTGTCAGTGGTCCACGTTTTTCGCCGATTTAAATCTCGATTACCGGCAACTTCAATGACGTGAAAGAAGTAACGATGGCAAAGTGGTGTCAGACCGCCATACCTTTTTTTTCTTTTCTTTTCTTTTTAAATAAAAAAAAATATATATATATATATATATATATATCTTTCTCTTTTTCACAAACATTAGAATTTACACATAACAGGCGGCAAATGACACTTGGCGTCATACCGCCATACCCACAGCGGAGGTGGAGAGCTGCTGATGTCACTTTCCTGCGCCGCGCGCTTACTTTGAGATTGCGATTTCATTTTCGAGTTGTGGTAACTCTTGTGCAGGGCAGGACCACGAAAATTAAAAAGCAATGCCCTCAGTTTTCTTTTTGATTGTGTCATAAAAGGTGCGACACAAATAAGAAAATGAAAATGCATATAGCAATATTTATTAATGATTTTAATTATGAGTCAACTAATGCAGTTTCGTTCTTAAAATGAAAAAGCATTCTGCTATTGCTTTTTCATTTTTGAATTTTACATTTCATATTGAATTTTGGTAACTCTTTGCTGGTGCATGTTTTGAAAATTAAATCTCAAATGTGTTTTCCTTTTTCATTTGAATTAAGTACAAGAATGAGCAGTCTTGCAGAAGAAAATGAAAATGCAGATTGAATGACTTATTAACCATTTTAATTATGAGTCAAATAATGCAGCTTTGTTCTTAAAATTTAAAAGCATTTTTGCTATTGCATTTTTATTTGGATTATGGTAACTATCTGCTTCCATAGTTACACTTGTGTTACAGAATAGTAAATGCTTCAGCAGAGTTTTATGAGGGTGTTTTTTTTTTTTGTTGAAAGTGTTGTTTTGAAAATGACTGCTTACAGGTCCATCTGTTTACTCTAACCAAGCATTCAGAACGAGTTGTCCAACACCGGTTTAATTTTTCAGGAATTGTTGACTTTAAAGAATCACGTTAATGTTCATTAATTCATGGAAGTGAAGAATAATTAAAGTAAATCTTAAAGTAACCTTGTGCTTCTGTGTTTCTCAATGTTTCAACAACATAGTTAAGTTCTTTCACATGGCTACTTTTATTTAACAGCTCTTTGCACACACGACCTTCAGGTCAAAAATTAAATTCAGTAAATAGCATCACCATAAGGATTGCGTAATAACAGAAACAAAGGAGTGCAGTAAATAACCAATATCCCTGTGTATTTTTAAAAGGAACACTAGAGATTTAACAATACACAAAATAACAGGAGGTTCACAACAATTTAGTGTCCATTCTCTGGATAGGGTCAGGGGGAGGCGCACTGCAGTGGAATAAGTGTCCATCCTGTGGAGAGGGTCGGGTGGTTTAGAGAGATGCAGTGATGGCCTCTCTTAGGTGCAAATACAAGTTCACAGCCTGATACGGATCTGTTGGTGGAGCAAGATGGGACTCAGCCATAAAGATGATACAGAGTTCATAAATATCTGGATTACATGGTACAGCCAGCCGAAAGACACATTCATTTTTGCACAGTTGAATGTGTTCATCTTCAACAGGGGAGAGAAAATCTGTTGTTCGGTCAAGTTCAGGAACAGCATGCGTCACATTAGGCCGACCGCTGGGGACGTTCAGGTTTCTTGATGGCCTGATGTTGTGTGCATTCCACACCTGTGCAGTGTCATCCAACTCATCCTGTAGAAAATGTATACATTTAGGAAGAGCTGTGCCAGCAGAACATAAATAAAACACTAAATTACAGCATTCACACATGAGCAACCCCACCCTCTCCCTCCCTCCCTGTCTCTGTTCATCCCTCCCTCCCCCCCTCTTTCTCCCCATCTCTTATCCTCTCTGTTTCTACCCTTCTGTTCCATCTCTCTCCCCTTCCATCTCTGTTCCTTTCCCTTTTCTACCCCTTCTCTTTAGCATTCTTTTTCCTTTCCTCCCGTCTCTGTCTGTCTGTCTTCCCAACACCCCCTTTCCCGTTTCTGTCCTCCCTCCCCTCTCTCTCACTCACATACACATGCGCACAAAATGAAAATAAAACATTATTCATGAACTCACCTGTATGGAGGCCCATACAACAAAACTGCAGGAGACTTTTGTCCAGAAACTCGCCATCAAAATGCCCGTTGTCTCTGAGGTCTGATAACAAGGCTAACCAGAACTCCATGCGCTGGCCACGCAGGAAACCCCACCAATATTCAGTTCTTTGATTGGCGGTGCTGGCCCCCTCCAAGTAACTATCGAGGGTGTCGTCTGGTTGAACAGGGACGAGGAAACGCTGGAAGCCTCTAACATGGCCATTTTCGGTTCCAAGGTCGCCTCGAACAACTCTAGGGCACCCCCCAAAACGCTGTACCGCTTCTATGTAGCACCCTCCAATTACTTTTGGGTCACTACTTGTTGTGCAAGCATTGAGCCAGATTATTTTTCTTGAAAAGCCATCGATACATCCATTCACACAAATACCATATGGCTTCAGTTCATCATATGAGTCCAGGTGCCAGATGAAGTTGTGAAGTTTGAGAAGTAATTCCTCCGTCTGAGACGCCCCGCTTGCCTTAATGACACTCCTCTTGGATCCAGCTCCTTCAAAACCAAACGCACAGACTCTTTTCTCACACGCAGTCCATTTTCTCTGCATTTAGCATACATCCACCTGTACCCGTGAAGCTGCCCGGGGTAATGTAGCTGGTTGCTAATGGATTCAAACAGGATCGCCAGGTCGGAATAGGCTTTGCGTGGCACGAGTCCCCTTGGAATGTACAGCTGCATCCCACTCTAGACTGATCAAACCCGACAAAGAAAACAAATCCTGAGTCACTAAATATTAAGAAGATGATTAAAAGGATTGGTATGTTTGATGTATGGAGGGATTTTCATCCATCCACTAAACAATTGACTTTTTACTCTCACCCTCATTCAGTTTACTCGAGGATCGATTATTTCTTTATGTTCTGAACAGACAGACACAGGGTTTTAGATTGTAGAATTGGTGTTAGCGACATATCAGATCACTCAGGTGTATATGTGAAAATAAATGTAGGTGTCCCACACAAAAACACTATTTGGAGACTCAACACCTCCCTATTAAATTACACCTGATTTGAAGATTACATTAGGAAAGAAATTAAGGAATATACAGACCTTAACGGTAGCACAGTGACGTCACAGAGTATTTTATGGGATGCTGGAAAAGCAGTATTGCGTGGGAAGATTATAAGTTGGGCATCACAAAGGAAAAAAGAAAAACTTAAACACCTTAACGACTTGACAAGTAAATTAGACTCACTGGAACGGAAGCATGTAGAGACTAACGACCCCACCTTATTGGAACAAATAACCGTAGTAAAATCAGAACTAAATAAGAAACTGAACGACCAGGAGGAACTTACACTTAAGTATATCAAACAAACCCACTATGAAAATGGACCCCGTGCTAAAAAACTCTTAGCCTGGAGACTTAAAAAACAACAGTCTGGAAGATCCATATATAAAGTAAAGGACCCGGTCACCAACCAGATGTGTTATAAGCCAGAAGCAATACATAAGTCTTTTGAATCATACTACAGGAATTTATACACTCAACCCGAATTAGCAGAAGCAGTAACAGTCAATCAATTTTTTGAAATCCCTAGACCTGCCATCTGTTGTCACAGAACAAAATAAGTGCTTAACTACAGAGATTACAAATGCAGAGGTCGACAAGGCAATTTCTAAACTGAAAACAAGCAAAGCAGCCGGGGGAGATGGACTACCAGCAGAATGGTATAAGACTTTTAGGGACTCTGTGACCCCACTGCTATTTATTAAATTGTTTTAACTATGTCTTAAAAGGTGGCGAGACCCCACCATCTTGGAAACAGGCCATATTATCTGTAATACTGAAACCAGGGAAAGCTAGGACAGATTGCAGCTCATACAGACCTATCTCAGTTTTAAACACTGATTATAAAATTTTCACTTCAATTATTGTCAACACACTTGAAAATATTATCACTAACCTAATTGACACGGACCAGACAGGTTTTGTTAAAAATAGACAAACACAAGACAATGTTAGGCGAGCTATACATCTGTTACATATAATGAGCAAAGGAAACACAATGTCCTTAGCAATTAGCTTTGACACAGAAAAAGCTTTTGACTCTGTTCTATGGGAATTTTTATACCTGGTCCTGCAACGTTTTGGCTTTAACAATACAGTTATAAAATGTTTAAAATTCACCTGTGGCCCGGATCAGAATAAATGGCAGTCTTTCAGGTACAATCCGTTTGGAGAGGGGTTGCTGACAGGGCTGCCCACTGAGCCCCATCTTGTTTGCTCTATTTATAGAGCTACTTGTTCAAAAGATTAGGGAAGACCCAGAAATCATGGGAATACTATTCAAGGGGAAAGAATATAAGACATGTTTATATGCAGATGACATCCTGGTGACTTTATCCGACCCGGATACCAGTCTCCCTAAATGAATGCCCTCCTTCGACCAATGTGGTTCATATTCGGGATACAAATTGAACATAGAGAAAACTCAAACTCTTACTTTTAATTACATACCTCAAGAAAACATACGTAAGTCCTTTAAATTTAAATGGAAAACCAGAATTTTCAAATACCTAGGTCTTCATATTCCCAAGACCCCCAAAGATTTATATAGTGTAAACTACGGTAGCATCACAACCAAAATTAAAAATGATCTGGATAGTTGGACCCCCCTAGTACTTGATTTTTACAACCGAATAGATACTTAAAAAATGGTTATTTTACCACAATTGTTATTTCTACTCCAATCGCTACCTGTAGAAATACCCAATAAGAAATTCAGTGAATGGAATCGGATCATTTCTAGATTCATATGGCAGAACAAGAAACCAAGGGTACGCTACAAAACATTACACTTAACAGGATGTCACTCCCATGCTTGGAGGACTACTATAAAGCAGCACAACTGCAGTATATAGTCTACTGGTGCAGGGCGGGTTACGATGCAAAATGGAAGGAGCTAGAATTTGACCAACTAGATATCCCACTTCAATCTCTGCTGGGTGACAAAGCTTTCAAGACTATATACTCTAATAACCTATGTGATGTTATAAAAACTCCCCTAAATATTTGGTACAAAGAGATGAGCAAAGCGCACCTGGAAAAAAAATCTCGGTTATTAAGATGGGTCGAACATGATAGAGTATTCTTGTGTTATTCTTTATCTTGGTTTATATTGTATGATCACTAGTAGCACGTGTAAACTGTTAGAATCCTAGGCTAACATATACGCATCGTATTTCACTTTGTTTTATGGCCTGCCACTGATGTGCTCGTCCTCTCCCTGTACAGGATATGAGCTGTGAAATCGGTCAACTATCGTATAGTCGTTGGTTTGTCTCTCTCTGTTCTCCTCCCTGTTCTTTCCTTATCTTATCCCCTCCCAGTCCTGTGTATAAGAGACCTTCTTCCTCCTTCCCACCTTGCACTCGCACTCCCATTTTACTGTGTTTTGTGCCTCGGAGCTCCGATCCCTTTTTTTATTGTTTGTTCATTAAATTACTTATTATCCCAGTATTCCTGCATCGGCATCTTCGCTCTTTTCCACAACAATTTGGCGTCACGAACAGGATTGCTGGAGACCTGTCAGTGGAACTCTGGGACGTTGAGGGCCCGGGACCAGGAACGGAGGAAACTCCTCGTTCCCCCTCTACCTCGAACCAAGCATTCGGAGATGAGAGGATCGGCGTCTAAGAGTGGATCTGATCGGCTTCACGTCTATCCAAGCGAACCTGGAAAGGAAGTGCTGATTCAGAGATCGGGTGAGAAGTAATTGTTCTTGTCTCAGACATATCAGTGACCAGTGGGTTGTTTTCCTTGTCGTCTACGAACGGGCCCGGGGCAGGACGGAGCGCATACGTTAACCGTGCCTGTCAGGTCGGTGTTGATTCTGAATCAACACTGAAATTCCCGCTCCACAAGTGAGCCGGAAGCTTCTGGTAGGTAAACTACCAGAGGGGTGAGTTTTTTCTCCACCTTTTTGCTCCAGAGTAAGAAAAAGGGGTGCACGGGGACGCCTGTGTATTTTCTGACTTGGAATTTTGTGAAAACTTAGTGAAAAGTCAGAGTAATAAGTCTAGCTAGACAGTGCTGGGGAAGAACCAGAGCAAAGTGGCTGCTGCTGTTCCCCAGGGGGGACCAATTGTGGACGACATGAGGAAAAAATATGGTCCAGATTGTCTTGACATGTTGGGAATTTGGGTTGAAAAGTATGATTTCCCAGCAGGGGGATCACTGAGTTTGGAGGAATTGAGAAACCTCCGGGATAAATTGAAGATAGCAGAGGGAAAGGTTACAAAAAAGAAAAAAACAAACAAATATGCAATTCAGATCATCAAAGATCATGAAAGGTGTTTTTCATTTTGGAAAACTGAAGCAGAAGTCAGGGACAGGAAACAAGTAAAGAAAACAAAAACAAACGTGTGAACAGCACTGGGCGCTGGAGCACAGGGGTGACAGAGATAACGGCAGAGGGTGCACACACTCATACACACTCCCCAGAGGAGGGAGAAAAGGAGCCGCTCACACACGAGCATTCAAATGTACCAAATCGTCTGTATCCTTCTCTTACAGGCCCGAGGGACCCTCTCCTGGACATGCCTGTCTTCCCTCCTCCCGCCTGCCCTCATCCAACGCTACCACCGTACAACCCTGCGCACTCCAGCACCAACGCCGCAGCGTCGCCACGTTCATCAGGACTGCCGTCAACCAAACGGCCAGCCTCATCACTGCTTTCAGACAAGGGCTGCTCCCCCAGATCGCCAAAGCAGTTAACACAAGCTGCTGCGTGGGGATTGAAGATGCCCGGCTGACAGAGGTCCGACGTCATGCAGTGCACGCTGAGAGGCTTCTGCAGGAGGCCAGCGATGCAGAGGACAAGAAGATAAAGCGTGCCTCCCTCACCATGATGAAGCACCTCAGTGACACGGCGAGACGGCCCTACAGGAACAACGACAACCGATGAAGGGCGACTAGCGGAGACAGAGGCGAAAAGGGGGCGTGCCACATCTGCGGCCGAATGGGTCACTGGGCCAGAGAATGCCCTGACAAAGGAAGAACCATGCCCACCGCAGCCAAGAGAGTGATCGCGAGGACCGGAAAAGAGGATCCAGAGGGGACCAGGACGTGTTTATGTAGCATAATTGTGGCAAAGCACTGTTCCTGCTTTTGTTGTGGTTTGTGGCGTGTGTGAGAGTGATCAGTGAGCAGGGTGCAGTTACCCACTTCTACCAGTGGAGGTCGTGTTCGCCCCGGGGAATAACGCTAGAGAGGTCTCAAGTGGCTCATGAGACCTATGTGGAGCGAACCGTCGTAGCGGACGTTAACGTGTGTGTTATCTGTTGTGCTTCCACAGGTGAGAAGGGGAAATGGTTGAAAATAAGAGCAAATGTATGTGTGGCTGTTTCGTAATTGAAGTCTGAGATCGAGGGTATGTGAGTTAAATTTACGTTTTGAATGTATCGTCTCTGAGTGATGTGGGAAATGTGGGAAACGACATGATTAATAAGTTCAAGTCGAAGTCGGGTATGGATCTGTGTTTTGAAATGTAAAAAGTAGATAACGCTCGAGAGGAAGTCTCTCAAGTGGCTCATGAGACCTATGCGGAGCGAACCGTAGTAGCGGACGTTAACGTGTGTTGTCTGTTGTGCTTCCACAGAAAACCAAAATAAAAGCTTCTAAAGAAACAAAGAAAAACAAAAATAAATGTGTCTTCGCAACATTACCATGCTACATTTACGTTTGACTATCTGCTTTAATATAAAACCACAACAAATGTGTTTTATAATTGTCTTTATATAATCTACAAACGTATTTGTATGATCCAGGGAAAATTCCATGTTTGTTTGCGAAACTCATTGGAAGAATGAAGAAAATCTGTTCGATTGTTATTGTCATGAACATGAATCACAAAACATATATATATATTTTTTTTCCATGTGTCACTTTAACAGAGACAACACCATCTGTAATTACTATGTCTGGTTGCATTTCCCTGGCAGGCAAAGATAGATGGAAGAGACATCCTTCTGTGTAGAAGATGGGACTGGCTTGTCTGTGGATGGTGGAGGCTCGCTGGGCTCATCAATCCGTCCATCCATTCACCTTGTTCGTCTCATCCTGACTGCAGCACGCCACTGTGGAGGCTTGACATAACACACATTAGATTAATAACAGAAAAGCAAAATGTGACTTATGGTGTATTATTTAGTGTGCTTCAGTTGTAATTCTCATAATAATGACTGTTTTGCTGGCTTCACACAATATATATAATTGGCCTGTCTTAGTTAAAAGCCCACTCACCACGACAAGGTGAAGGCCAAGAGTGGGAACACAAACACAGACCAGAAACGAACAGGACAAATCCAGACAAGACTACAAAAAACACAAACACAAATATCAATCACTTTGACCACTATCTTTTTTCACAAAAACTTTTATTTCTTTACAAATTGAACCTTAGATTGTGTCACAACAAACTAAATAAACCCTTGAAACAGCCAACAAAACATGAAACAACAACACTTCATCAATATTATAATGAGTATCCTCATTGTATGTCCTTGTATGGTTCAATGCTGACACAATAAAATAAAAACGAAAAATAAAGACAATGTCTCTTTTTTGGCACGACTGATTGTAGTAGACTATAGCTCTTATACTTAGCCTGACAGTTTGTGCAATGAATTATATTATATCCTAAAACAAGACTAAATAGCCCATAGTTTAAAAATATGTTCAATAGTAAGTGTTCAGTGGGTCAGATGTCAAATGTGATCTATTTAAAATGTAGAATAGATGAGCTAAATAACACATATATAATACACATTGATGGGAATTGAACCATCGCCTCAGTCTTGCAAGTCCAAGATTGTCATAATGTACCACAAACCTAAATCACACTCCCTTTTTTCATCTAAGCTGTTTGAGTAGCGTTAGCACACCGTGATTCCTCATCAACTACAGGCCTACACTTCAAATAATTATGAGAAAAATCCAACGTAAAGAGAGCACTTCCATTAGGAAATAGTCAACATGAAATTTCGTCTTCTACTGACACCTGCTGGTCAAATTGAATAGTTGCAAATATTGTGAACAAGTTGTCATCTAATTCTAATCCTAAACAATATGGCCATTCCAAGTCAAGTATTAAGACAATTAATCAGGTTTGTACTGCTTGATTGAACACATTCATCCCGTTCCAGTGCACTAAAACCCACTTCCCTTCAGGACCGTGTCAGCGAAGCCAAAACTTCCTTGAGTGACGCTGTTTCCCAGCATGCAATGCGAGCTAGCGATTCACAATACTATTTCATCACAAACATGGATGTAAAAAATAAAAAGGGAAAAGGGGAAAAATGAAACTTCAGGAACACCAACCATTGCAATACAAGCAGAACTGGGCCGAAGTTTTATATTATGTACACCATAATACAGCCTTCTGGTGGACAAGCCATACTATTTAATCCGTGTCCTCCTATGGTACTTCCGTAGGTGGAAGCTCATCGTAGAGGTCACGTGCTGGTTGCGCGTCACTCCAGCGATCACCTCGGGGAAGGTCTGAGACAAGGTCGTTGCCCTTGCAGGTCATCTGATTCAGGTGAATATATGGAAAACATGGGTCAATGTGGTCAGTCTTAACAAGAGAAGCTTACTGGCGGAAATAATGTACTACAAGTGAATGTCACACTTTCTTTTTGTTTTGTATGTGGTCAGTCTTAACAAGAGAAGCTTACTGGCAAAAATAATGTACTACAAGTGGATGTCACACTTTCTTTTTGTTTTGTATGAGCATTTAAAAACAACAACAACATAATAATATGGATTTTGACCATGTATGTTTTGGAGTTCATTGAACTATTCGGGGGGGGGAGTTCAAATGAGCCGTCGATTGTATGTGTGGGAGTCCCTCGGGTTCAGCCCAGCTGATTTAGTGTTCGGTGAGAGGACCCTCACGTCTGTTAAGGGGTAAGTGGCTTTCCAATGTTAAATGAGTCGAGAATAATGTGTTAGATTACGTCATTTTTTTTTTCGTGAATGCTTGCATCGTGCTTGTGAAACTGCTCACAAAACTCTTGTCGCCAGCCAGTCTAAAATGAAGCAGCAGTTTGACAAGAAAGCTGTGGCTCGAGTTTTTGAGACAGGCGACCGAGTGTTGGTATTGTTGCCGTTACCCGGTTCCCGTTTGCAGGCTGGTTTTTCTGGTCCGTATGTCGTGGAGCGCAAACTTTCCGATACAGATTATGTAGTGCACACTCCTGATAGAAAACGATCTGCTTTCGGTTGACATATTAAATCTATTATGATATGGAACGATAGTTCATAATGTACGTGTTACTTGCTTTGCAGATAAGGTGTACCCTATTTCTTGTGCTCCTGGTTATTTTAAAAGGCAGACAAGAACGTTGTTTGCTGTTGGAGGGCTACAACAACACTTCGATGCTACGCTTTGTGCCGTCGCTACGGACCCCAAACTCTCGTTCTTGTTGGATTCGGGTGTGTGTCTGTATTCGATTATCATGATGTTGTTTTTTTTAAATGCTCATACAAAACAAAAATAAAGTGTGACATTCACTTGTAGTACATTATTTTTGCCAGCAAGCTTCTCTTGTTACAACTGACCATCGACCCATATTTTCCATATACTCAACTGAATCAGATACCCTGCAGATCCCCTGCAAGGGCCCCGAGGTGATCGGTGGAGTGACGCGCAACCAGCACGTGACCTCTACGATGAGCTTCCACCCACGGAAGTGCCATAGGAGGACACGGCTTAAATAGTATGGCTTGTCCACCAGAAGGCTGTATTATAGTGTACATAATATAAAACTTCGGCCCAGTTCTGCTTGTATTGCAATGGTTGGTGTTCCTGAAGTTTCATTTTTCGTCCCTTTTTATTTTTTACATCCATGTTTGTGATGAAATAGTATTGTGAAATCGCTAGCTCGCATTGCATGCTGGGAAACAGCGTCACTCAAGGAAGTTTTGGCTTCGCTGACACGGTCCTGAAGGGAAGTGGGTTTTAGTGCACTGGAACGGGATGAATGTGTTCAATCAAGCAGTACAAACCTGATTAATTGTCTTAATACTTGACTTGGAATGGCCATATTGTTTAGGATTAGAATTAGATGACAACTTGTTCACAATATTTGCAACTATTCAATTTGACCAGCAGGTGTCAGTAGAAGACGAAATTTCATGTTGACTATTTCCTAATGGAAGTGCTCTCTTTACGTTGGATTTTTCTCATAATTATTTGAAGTGTAGG